>NC_054479.1:67192002-67533108 GCF_017639515.1 Carcharodon carcharias
GGGACATAAGTTCAAGGTGAGGGGCAGGAGGTTTAGGGGGATATGAGGAAAAGCTTTTTTACCCAGAGGGTGGTGACGGTCTAGAATGCGCTGCCTGGGAGGGTGGTGGAGTCGGGTTGCCTCACATCCATTAAAAAGTACCTGGATGAGCACTTGGCACATCATAACATTCAAGACTATGAGCCAAGTGCTGGTAAATGGCATTAGGTAGGTAGGTCAGGTGTTTCTCACGTGTCGGTGTGGACCCGATGGGCTGAAGGACATCTTCTGCCCTCTGTGATTCTGTTACCGGGCACATCTGAGTCATGGCACTCGAGCCACAAGGCACCCAGTCCATGCAGCCAGGGCTCACCCACATGGCCAGCTCTGGCATAATTGACAGTTGGCACTCTGACTCTAGAACCCCTGAGGTCCACTGGGGGACAGCCACACCTTAACACTTCTACACACTGTCCCATGCCAACACTGTACTCACCCTTCCTGAGCGCAGCAGCTCATTGAAGTGCTTCTGGCACTGCACCCATGTGCGCTGCACCACATCATGGCTGCTCACCAGGGCTGTCACCTCCTCACATGCCCTCTTGGTGAGGTGCGGTGGCCTCCTCCTCCTATCTCACGGTTGGGGCCCGATTGCGGGCAGCAGTCAGTTTCGCTGCCACTCCCAGGCCTGCCCGCCACACCTGCCTGATGAGGGGAACATCCTGCCCTCTGTGCCTGCCACAGATGCACTTGAGGTATCCTTCAATTGTCTGATGATCAGAAACTTGGAAAAGTAGGTAGTGATTAGGAGAAAGTCGTCGCCATGGATAATGAATGAATTTGTTGCAATTTTAGACCATAGATAGGATGGAATTTCATGAGGGTGTAAAGGTTCTTTATGTTGATGGGACTGGTGTCGCTGGCATGCTTCACTCATCCTCACTGTATTCTCGATATTGTTATTAATCCCTGGGCAATGCACAGTACACCTTGCCAGGCGCCTTGTCCACTCTATATCTTGGAGAAGAGCTTTGAGGGAAAGCACCTGTTTTCTCTTAAAAACCACACCTCTAGAAATACCTAGTTCATCTCCATTTAATCAGAAACATCTGAGGGTGTCTGGTACTGTTTGTACATTATCAAGCCAACCTTCTACTAAATGCCTTCAGCCGTGGATCATTTGCTGTTTCCTCCTGGAGCTTGGATGCACTTGTATTGACCAAAATTGATTAGATTGACCTTGAATACATCTTCTATGTCAATGTCTATGCTGTCTACTTGTAGCTCTAGCAGGATATCTGCAGTTCTTTCTCAAATGAGTAACCTGGTCAGTGTGCCTCAAGTAACTATTTTACTACCAGATTTGGAACGGACTTTGAAGTCATTGTAGTCTGGGTGGCAGACATGTCATTGGCCTGCCCCAAATCATTTTCAATGGTTTGTGGTTAGTTTCCACATGAATTGTTTACTAAATAGGTACGCGTGAAGCCTTGTGATACCAAATCCAGAGCGAATGTCTCTGAATAAGGGGCAGGCCATTTAAGACTGAGATGAGGAGGGATTTCTTTCACTCAGAGAGTGGTAAATCTTTGGAATTTTCTGCCCCAGAGGGCTGTGTGAGCTCAATCATCAAGCATGTTCAAGATAGAAATTGATAGATTTCTGGATACTAATGACGTCAAGAGACATGGGAATAGTGAGGGATAATGGCAGAGAGGTACAAGATCAGCCATGATCTGTTTGAATGATGGAGCAGGCTCGATGGGTTGAATGGTCTACTCCTGCTCATATGTTCCTAAGACAAGTCCTTCACAATGCAGCCATTAGTGAGTGTAGATTTTGGTCATGCTCTTTTTTGGTTTTGCCTATCATCCTATTATCATTGGTGATGCATACACATCAAGGAATATTTTCTGTAAGTCTGCCCAAATGTTGCTGGCATAGATCCTGGCTGATGGATAAACCAAAGGGTAATCTCTGGAAGCTGTATCTGAAAGTAATGGTTTCTTGAGATCCCTCTGTCAAATAAACCGACCAATATCTTTGTTTTGTGTCCAACTTGGAGAAAAACCTTGCTCCTGTGAATTTGGGATTCAATTCCTCTAATGTTAGAATCATGTGTGGCCACCTCTTTAGCGTGAGATTTAGATGTCTTGGGTCTAAACATTCCTGAATTGTGTCATCTTTATTCAGCATGCATGTGATGGAGCTGCACCAGTCGGTGTGCTGATTCCTACGACAGATAATGCTGTTACCCTCCATATCATCCAACTCACTCTTTAGCAGGGATTTTCCACAGCATCAGGTGTGTTCATTGGGGTGAGTGGACAATATAGCATAATCGGTTTCACAGTGGCATGCAACTAGTTTGCGATCGACTGCTCAGCCTGCCGATGGTGGGCTGCGTTTCCCTCCATCAGATATTGAGAACTTCATTGTAATACATCTGCATATCATTACTAAGCCTGCTGGATTGTCCACCCACGTCGGCGGGAAAGCACGCCGACGTGTTTCATGACAGCATATATAAGGCGTACACTTGGCGAGCGACACTTTGAGGGGAACACAGAGGTGAGTACAAAGTAAAGTTGCGTGGCGCTCTCCAGGGTCACCTGTTGGACTTCAAGCTTGAGGCGCATTGAGGGGGGAAGGGGGTCAAGGCAACCCTGCGATTGAGGTGATTTGGGGGGGGATGGGGTGCTAGGACTAGGGCTGCCCTGCGGTTGAATGTAGCGCACAAGCATTTGGGATGGGGGTTAGGGTGGGCGAGGGAAGCGGCCACGCATTAGGGACACCTAATATAAAGTGACCATTCCTCTAAAACTGAGACAGTTCAGACACAGCCATCGATATGATTGGAGTCGGGCTTCTAGCTTATCTGCCTACTCAAACAATACAGAGGCAAAGTGCCACCAAGTGCTCCAGAGCTTTTCACCCCTTGAGCATGGACTGCAAACTAATTTGAAGAGCAACCAGCATTAGCATTGAAGCAGTGGGCTGAATGTCCTCCTTCTGGGCTATAATTTCTGCGTTTCACTTGACAGTATGATCTGGAATGTATTACCTGAAAAGGTGCTGGAAGCAAATTCAATTGTAACTTTCAGACGGGAATTGGATATTCACTTGGAAAGGAAAGACTTACAGGGCTACAGGTAAAGAGCAAGAAAGTGGGACTAATTGAATTGATGTTTCAAAAGCTGGCACAAGGCACAGTGGGCTGCATGGCCTCCTTTTGTGCTGTAAGATTCTAGTTATCTTAAAAGACACAATTCCCACTGAGCAGGATGAAGAGCAGCATGTCACAATCTATTAAAATGGTATCTTTAATTTTCCATCAGTTGAATCTACACATCTAAACAGAGCCATACCTGGCTTGATAAAGTTGGCTGGGGAAGGTGGAACACCAAATCCATTCAAAATGACCGGCGAAGAAAAGTCATCCATTTCATTATTGAAAATAATCCCATTTGTGCTGGACCTCACCTTCGATCCAAAGCTGCAAAAACAACAAAATACGTCTTTTTACAGCAGACATCCTTCATTCCATCCACCCTGTATGCAGAAGGAGCAGCTGTCCCTTATCTTTTTCATGTTTCGAACACACCCAGTGACAGATTGTTACCAAATATTATTCCTACTTTCACACTTTTCAAGTTTTTAAAAATCCACAAATGATGCTAAATTCTGATTTACAGTGCATATTTTCCAAGTTTCTGCTGTCAATTGGAGCCTCACTGGGCAGCTGTATTTACCAACTATTTATTCCTTTGGACAACCATGGAAAATGCACCCAAACTAGCCGCAGGTGCTTTTGACTAGCAAGGTTTCTAGCCAGCAGAGTGGATTCTTCAAATTGGCACTTTGCAGACTGACTGCAACAATGACTGTTTGATCATAGCATTTTCAATTACATATTACATCAAATTTACAGCACATAAATAGGTTGTTCGGCCCACCTGGTCTATTCTAGTGTTTATATTCCACATTAGCCTCTTTCGATCCTCCTTTATCTCATACTATGGGAGGCGATGGCATAGTGGTATTGTTGCTGGATTAGTAATCCAGAGACCCAGGGTAATGCTCTGGGGACCTGGTTTGAATCCTGCCACAGCAGATGGTGGAATGTGAGTTCAATAAAAACTGGAATTAAAAGTCTAACAATGACCATGCGACCATTGTTGTAAAAACCCTTCTGGTTCACGAGTGCCCTTTAGGGAAAGAAATCTGTCGTCCTTATCTGGTCTGGCCTAGAAGCCAGACCTACAGCGATGTGGCTGACTCTTAAATGCCCTCTGAAATTGCTTAGCAAGCTACCCAGTTGTAACAAACTGCTACAAAGTCACAAAAAAGGAATGCAACTGGATGGATCGATCTAGGCACTGGAAATGACATTGGCAATCTCAGCCCTGTCGACCCTGCAAAGTCCTGCTTACTAACATCTGGGGGCTAGTGCCAAAATTGGGACAGCTGTCTCACAGACTAGTCAAGCAACATTCTGACATAGTCATCCTCATGGAATCATACCTTAAAGATAATGTCCCAGACTCCACCATCACCATCTCTGGGTATTTCCTGTCCCACCAGCAGGACAGGCCCAGCTGAGGTGGCAGCACAGTGGCATACAGTCGACTCCAAACCCCTTGAATTCTCATGGCATCAACTCAAACGTGGGCAAGGAAACCTCCTGCTGATACCGCCCTCCCTCAGCTGATGAATCAGTGCTCCTCCAGGTTGAACATCACTTGGAGGAAGCACTGAGGGTGGCAAGGGTGCAGAATGTACTTTGGGTGAGGGACTTCAATGTCCATCACCATGAGTGGCTTGGTAGCACCTCTGCTGGCTGAGTCCTAAATGACTTGGCTGCTAGCCTGGGTCTGCGGCCGGTGGTGAGGGAATCAACAAGAAGGAAAAACATACTTGACCTTATCCTCACCAATCTGCCTGCCGCAGATGCATCTCTCCATGGCAGTATCAGTATGAGTGACCACCGCACAGTCCTTGTGGAGACGAGGTCCCTCCTTCACATTGAGGATACCCTCCATTGTGTAGTGTAGCACTACCACCATGCTATATGGGATAGATTTCGAACAGATCTAGCAGTTCAAGATTAGGCATCCATGAGGTGCTGTGGGCCAACAGCAACAGAGGAATTGTACTCGAACACATTCTGTAATCTCATGACCCGGCACATCCCCCACTCTACCATTAAGCCAGGGAATCAACCCTGGTTCAATTAAGAGTTCAGGAGGGTGTGCCAGGAGCAGCATCAGGCATACCTAAAAATGTGGTGTCAACCTGGTGAAGCTATAACACAGGACCACTTGAATGCCAAACAGCATAAGGAACAAGTGGTAGACAGGGCTAAGCAATCCTACAATCAACAGCTCAGATCCAAGCTCTGCAATCCTGCCACATCCAGTCGTGAATGGTGGTCCACAATTAAACAATTCACTGGAGGAGGAGGGTCCACAAATATCCCCATCCTCAATGATGGAGGAGCCCAGCACATCAGTGCAAAAGATAAGGCTGAAGCATTTGCTACAATCTTCGACCAGAAGTGACAAGTGGATGATCCATCTTGGCCTCCTCTGGAGGTCCCCAGCATCATGGATGTCTTCAGCCAATTTGATTCACTCCATGTGATATCAAGAAACGGCTGAAGGCACTGGATACTGCAAAGGCTATGGGCCCTGACAATATTCCGGCAATAGTACTGAAGACTTGTGCTCCAGAACTTGCCACGCCCCTAGCCAAGCTGTTCTAGTACAATTACAACACTGTCATCTATCCGGCTATGTGGAAAATTGTCCAGGTATGTCCTGTGCACAAAAACACAAATCCGACCCAGCCAATTACCACCTCATTAGTCTACTCTCCATCAGCATTGGTAATGGAAGGGGTCATCAACAGTGCTATCAAGCAACACTTGCTTAGCAATAACCTGCTCACTGACGCCCAGTTTGGTTCTGCCAGGGCCACTCAGCTCCTGACATCATTACAGCCTTGGTTCAAACATGGACAAAGGAGCTGAACCCCCGAGGCGAGGTGAGAATGACTGCCCTTGACATCAACGCCGCATTTGACAGAGTGCGGCATCAAGGATCCCTAGCAAAACTGGAGTCAATGGGAATTGGTGGGAAAACTCTCCGCTGGTTGGAGTCATACCTAGCACAAAGGAAGATAATTGTGGTTGTTGGAGGTCAGTCATCTCAGCTCCAGGACATTACTGCAGGAGTTCCTCAGGGTAGTGTCCTAGGCCCAACCATCTTCAGCTGCTTCATCAATGGCCTTCCTTCCATCATAAGGTCAGAAGTGAGGATGTTCGCTGATGGATGCACAATGTTCAGCACCATTCATGACTCCTCAGATACTGAAGCAGTCCATGTCCAAATACAGCAAGACTTGGACAATATCCAGGCTTGGGCTGACAAGTGGCAAGTAACATTTGCACCACACAAGTGTCAGGCAATGATCATCTCCAACAAGAGAGAACTGAACCATCACCCCCTGATGTTCAATGGCATTACCATCACTGAATCCTCCACTATCAACATCTTGGGGATTACCATTGACCAGAAACTGAACTGGACTAGCCATATAAATACTGTGGCTGCAAGGGTAGGTCAGAGGCTAGCAATCCTGTGGCGAGTAACCCTGACTACCCAAAGCCTTTCCACCATCTACAAGGCACAAGTCAGGAGTGTGATGGAATATTCTCCACTTGCCTGGATGTGTGCAGCTCCCACAACACACAAGGAGCTTGACACCATCCAGGGCAAAGCAGCCCGCTTGATTGGAAGCACATCCACAAACATTTAATCCCTCCACCACCGACACACAGTAGTAGCAGTGTGTACCATCTACAAGATGCACTGCAGGAATTCACCAAGGCTCTCATACAGCACCTTCCAAACCCATGACTACTACCATCTAGAAGGACAAGGGCAGCAGATAGATGTGAACACCACCATCTGGAAGTTCCCCTCCAAGTCACTCACCATCCTAACTTGGAAATATATCACCGTTCCTTCACTGTCACTGGGTCAAAATCCTGGAACGCCCTTCCTAACAGCACTGTGGGTGTACCTACACTACACGGACTGCAGTGGTTCAAGAAGGCAGCTCACCACCACCTTCTCAAGGGCAACTAGGTATGGGCAATAAGTTCTGGCCCATCCAGCGAAGCCCACATCATGTGAATGAATAATAAAAATTATATCAATCATATAATTCTCCCTCAGGCACTTTACTAGCTTTCCCTTTCAGACCTCTATGCTATTCACCTCAAACACTCCAAGTGGTAGCACATTCAACATTCCAATTCTCTGGTAGAATGGTTTCTCCCAAATTCCAACTAAGTACCTGTGATTTGCAGTCATGTAGGAGATGTGTTGTAGGATGGCTGAATTCTACTATTTATAACAGAGTTGATCTGCAGGCACTTCTTGGGTGGAAGCTTTAAGTTCATTTACAATATACTCAGCAGCAACTATACCTATGTTTTCAACTTCAACTTCGTGGGCAGAATTTTCCTGTTGGCATGCAGAGGTGTAAAATGACAAGTGTGAGGACATTACCACGCACCATCATGATATTTTGTTGGGCAGGGGCGCGATATCTGCTGTGCATCCGTCGTTAATTAACGAGCCACTTAAGGCCCTTGACTCACCAATCGACTGCGATTTTTCAGAGTCCGTGCAATCTTCTGGTCGGTGCACGGGTGCAACGGGCAGGCAGGTGGGACACATTTGTATAAATCTCATCCACAGGCAGGATAAGAGGGCTCATTGGGGTCGCAAGTGTGCTCTATCAAGTATTGATTTTTCAAAGATTTTGAAACTTGCCTGTGTGATGTGCAATACTTCAAAACACATACCAGCTGCTTTGTCTGGACCCTTAACCTTCAGGTCAGCACTCTGCAGTGAGGAATTCTTTTTGGGCCTGCAGGTTTCTGGAAGCCTTCCCACAGCCTGGGAATGGGAGCTGAACTCTCCACTGGAGGCAGCTTCTCTGAGGGGAAGGGGGGGCTAGAAGGAGGAGGAGGCCAGGAGTCCACATTCAGCCTCCAGGGGAGTCACCTTTGGGAGGACAGGCACAGGCACAAGGGACGCAGGACCAGCAGGTAGTCCAAGGCAGAAGGTGCCAATATCCTGCTGCCAGGGTTTACAGGCAGCGAAGCAGCTACCTCAATATGTCTGAGGTGCAGTGCCAAAGGAGGCTCTGACTCTCAAGAGAGATAGTCAACTATATCTGTCAGATGATTGGCCCTGAGATCTCTGTTAACTGTGTGGGTGGACACTCCATGCCAGTGGCTCTAAAAGTCACAGCTGCCCTCAAGTTCTATGCCTTTGGCTCCTTTCAGGGCTCGTTGGTGAACTTTGTGCTGTCTCTCAATCAGCTGTCCACACTTGTGTCAAGCAGTTTGCAGATGCTCTGTTCAGGTGTGCATTGACCTTCATCCTCTACCGTTGGGATCAGGCAAGTCAGGCACAGTGAGCCAGAGGCTTCGCAGCCATTGCTGGCTTACCCCGCTTCCAGGGTTCAATAGACTGTACACATGTGGCCACCAAGGCGCCAGTAGATGAGCCTGGTGCCTTCGTCAACAGGAAGGGCTTCTACTCCATGAACGTGCAGGTAGTGTGTGACACAGGATGCAGATTCTACAAGTCTGTGCAAGGTACTCAAGCAGCTCCCGCGACACCTACATCCTCAGACACTCCAAGGTGCCGGGGCTCTTCAGTGCTCCAGCCTGGCTTGATGGATGGCTGCTGGGTGACAAGGGCTATATCTTCAGAAGGAAAGGGGGGAATGCAGTTGACGATGAAGACGTTGACACAGTGGCTGCGGCTGCACACAATGAGTCCGGCAGTGAGTCCGAGGATGAGCACACACAGGGAAATGCTGAGGGAGTAGTCACTGACCTGGGCACACTGTAGGGAGGCGGGGACACCCGGGAGGCTTTAATTCAACGAACCTTCACACATCTCAGCTGGACCTCCAGGACGATCCTGGACTGTAGGCTTCATACTCAATACCTATGTGGCAAATCTTCCAGGTTAGGAACAGTATCTAAGGGCCTTGTTAATAAAACTGAATGTCCCACAAAGCACTCCCAACATTTTTGGAAACCATACACATGCAGAAGAAAAGAGGCACCCTCAGCCATGGTGACATGTCTGAATTTAATATCACAGGCAAAGAAACTTAATGAAACAAAATGACAAGGGCATTCTAATTCAAAGCAAATCATAAAGACCTCATCTTGGGCCAACACAAAAGCACCAGTGATAAACCCGTGCTGTGCCTAAGGTCACTTATGTTTATGTTTCCGGGTGCTACGTCTTGGTGTTGCCCCATTGTTGGGAGTGGCATCTGAGATAGCTGACATCTGCTGACTCTGCTGTCCTGTTAGTGTCGATGACTTTGGTGGTTGCCGTCTGGCCCATGGAGCCTGTGCTGGCCCCGCCTGGGAAGGAGCTGTTCCACAGCTGGCATTTCCCAGTTGTCACATCCTCACCAGATGCTACAGTCACTGGAAGGGGGGGTGGAGGATCTGCCACCCTCATCCGGAGTGGCCTGAGAGGTGCCCACAGAGATGACAGGCAGCTGCTGCGCCAATGTGAGGTAACTTCAGACCTCCCTGCTCACCGTGGATGGATGGGCACCGAGCTGAGAAACTTGGTGTCCACACCATCTCCCACACTGGCACTGACCAGCTGAGGTCAATGCCGATGTGAGGGCCTGCTGGTCAGAGCGCATCCCCAGGAAGCCCTGACCGGTCTCCTGGAGGAGCCTCTTCACAAGAGTCGATACCCTTTCCTTGGAGGATGCATGGCGCTCAGACATTTGGCTCATTGCTTCGGCGATCATCTGCCACCACGGAGACCATGCCAAGCATAGCCTCATGTATCTCCCCCGATGCTTCCGCATACCCGACCACATTTCATGCCCCTGCTGCATAGTGGACAACTCCAGGGGCACATCATCAGGCACTGACTGAGGATGTGCCTGGTTCCCTGCAGTCCTCTGATTGCTGGTGTCATGGGCACTCTCTGTCTCTGCCAGCTCCTCCAGTGACTGTGAAGTGCCCTCACCACTGTGCCCCAGGACACTAGCTGATATTCTAGCTCCCACCGAGGTGCTAGTATCTGCGTTGGTGCCTGCCTGGCAGAGATGGTGTGACGCTGGTGAGGCTTCAGGTCCCTCAGATGTGAGAGGGGGCCTCTGCTGCTCCTCCTCCCAGCCCTGCTCCATGATGCTGAAAGGAAGAACAAAGACATTGGATCAGTTAACGTGGAGACAATATCAATGTGTATCCCTGTCCCCTGGATCATTATGCGCTCATCCTTCTATAACCAATGGTCAAGCCATGTTGCAAAATTAAATCACTGAACATTCAGCAGTGCAATTGCTGTTGGGAGAACAATGCTGACCTTACTGTTGGGTGTAAATACCTGGTGGTGGCACTCCAGCCTCACTGACACCAGTGGGCCTGGGCACATGGTGCCTCTCCAGATCCAGAGCCTCCTGCTCAAACTGGCTGAGAATGGCGATCTGCACCTGGCCACCGCCAGTCCTCACCTGCTCTGCAGCGTTTTGAGCATTCTTCTCCTGAAAATGAGAGACGAGCATTGATTCGTGAAAATTACACATGGACTCTCTTTGCGCACGGCCCACCCCAACCAGAGTGGGACATATCAGGGCTCCAGAGCCTCCTCATCCCGCTGCTGCCGAACACTCACACAAAGATGCTAGACCTGTTCCCCACCATCCACCTTGGACATATGCTGCCTACATCATATTAGGCACCACACGGTATACCCTTCCATAGTAAGGAGGTGCAAGCACATGGAGCACAGCAGATGGTTCGTTGCCACGCCACCTTGAAGCTCCTCTCCCAGCATGTCATCACCCTGACTTTGACATGTCCTGCAATTCAAATACAGCGCCTAGGTGCAGCTCCTCCAGGTTGCCCCAAAAACAGTCATGTGGTCTCAGTGTAACACATGCTGCGGGCACAGAACCCACCTCTTCACCACCCTCTCAGGCTGACCTCAGCATGGGCAATATCTGCTGGTCCACCCAGCAAAGGCACATGCCGTCAATGATTCAATGCAGTCAGACTTGTTGGCTGGGGGTGGGGGTGGGGGTGGGGTGGGGGGGTGTTGCTGGTGGGGCAGCATGTGGGGGAAGCTGACCTGCTGGGTTAAGTGACCAATGCCAACATTGGTCCTCACCCTTCCAGAGAGCAACAAGTCGCTGAAGCGCTTGCAACACCAGATCCAGGTGCACCTCCGGCCTGGCCTGCCCCGCTGGCCTACCCTGCGGCCTGGCCTGCCCTGATGGCCTACCCTCCGGCCTGGCCTGCCCCGCTGGCCTACCCTCCGGCCTGGCCTGCCCCGCTGGCCTACCCTCCGGCCTGGCCTGCCCTGCTGGCCTACCCTCTGGCCTGGCCTGCCCCGCTGCCCTACCCTCTGGCTTGTCCTGTCCTGATGGCCTACCCTCTGGCCTGGCCTGCCCCGATGGCCTATCCTCCAGCCTGGCCTGCCCATGTTGCCTCACCTCCGGCTGGGCCTGCCCTCCGGACTTGCATATCCTCCATTGCCACCCTGCACAGCCCTTCACCCAGCCATTGCGAGCAGCCTTTACAAGGCTACCAGGCCTTACTTTGTACAGGCTGCCGGGTCGCCATTGGACCCGGCGGGCTGAGCATGTCCGCTGCCACCCGCACACTCCTGCTATGCACGGGAGTCGTGAAGTATGCCGGGAGGGCCTTAATTGGCCCGCCCCCGTAAAATGGTGGTGCTGACCCGATCGCAAGCAGCGATCGGGCCCACACCCGCCCAAGCCTGCTCCCACTCTGCCCCCCATCCAGAAGATTCTGCCCCATGTCTACACTGACTGCTGAGATCACCCATGCTACTCTGCTCTTGGTTACTATGGATCATGTGATCTTCCCAAACAAATGTTATTCTTAAAGGTACATTACACACTAAATAAAACCATAATTACTACATTCCTCCCCCTTTAACTCAGATATACATATTATATTTACAAGAACATATTTTTCGAGACAACATAATATTTACACTGGGTGAGGAATTTACAAGTTCAGTCTTTCAGATGGTTTCCTGGTACGTGTGGAACATCGCAGCTCCACACCTTCAGATTCTTTGTCAGGAACCTTCTTTTCCGGAGTTGCCTGAACATCAGGTACTTTGGTGGAACTTGCAGTTCTGTATCCTCAACTCTTACAGGAACATCAGACATGTCAGTCCCGGCTTGAGTATCCTCAACAGGAAACGCAGACCCGGCCATGGTCACTGGTGGAACCAAATCTTGGTAGTTTGTCTCTCTCTTCCTTAAATGGTCCACATGTTTTTGGATGATCTGGCCTCCCACCTCCATGTGGTAAGATAGACATCCAGTTACCGCACTTATTTCACCCGGTAACCACTTTGGTCCTTCACCGAAGTTTTTCACGTATACCAGCTCTCACACGGTAAATTTCCTCTCACGTGTTTGCCAGCTATGTCTAGTTTTCTTGCTTGCCTGACTCCTTCAAACCTTCCCCTCTAAATTCCATATTATTAAGTCCTAAGATGGCGTTTCAACAGTAACTCCACAGGTGTGGTACTTGTTGTTGTGTGAGGGGTGGTCCCGTAATGAAAAAGAAATCGTGCTGGTTTGGTTGTCAAGGAATCACCAGATAATGTTTTCTTGCCTGCTTTGAATGCTTGAACTGCCCTTTCAGCCAGTCTGTTTGAGGAAGGGTGGAACAGTGCAGTTTGAGGCTGATAAACTGTTGAAACTCAGCACTCAGAAATGCCGTGCCATTATCGGAAACGACTACTCTGGTAATCTGTGAATAGCAAAACTCTGACGTAGTTTCTCAATTGTAGCGGCCGACATTGGTGACTTCACCTCATATATGTCCAACCATTTTGAATGGGCATCGACAATCAGCAGAAACTTTGTATCCAGGAAAGATCCAAGGTAGTTAATGTGTAACCTCACCCAGGGTCTACCTGGCCGCTCCCATGGGTGTAATGGAGCTGTCACTGGCAACTTTTGCAGTTGCTGACATTGTACACAGGGCTTTAGTAAACTCTTTTTCTCCATCCATCCCAGGCCACCATAGATAGCTGTGTGCTATGGTCTTCATTCTGGAAATTCCTGGATGTGCGCTGTGTAGTTCAATTAAAAGTGGCTCCCTTCCCTTTGGAGGAACTATCAGTTGTGCACCCCACAATAGGATGCCATCCTGGCTGGTTATTTCATGCCTTCTGTTGAAATATGGTTTCATTTAGTCAGATACAGGCTCCTGAGGCCAACCGTGTAGCAATTGTTCTCGTACCTGAGATAGGACTGGATCCTGACTGTCCAGTCTCTGATCTGTTGCGCACATATCAGCGAGGAATCTAAGAAATTTAACAGTAAACAGGTTCCTGTGGAACTGGGACATGCTCATCATTTTCTTGTAAAGGTAAACGACTAAGGGCATCGGTGTTTGTGATTTGGTTGCCAGGCCTATGTATGAAAGTGTATTTTTACGCTGCCAGAATTACGGCCCTATTGGTATTTCTGTATCTTCTTTCTATGTGTCTTCTTCTTTCTAGCACAGACTTTAATCTCAGCCTTCTTTATGACTTCACTATTGGCCAGACTTCTCTCAGATGCAAGCTCAACTTATCTGAGCTTAGTGGCTGCGTCTCCCAAAATTTCATTATCTGTCTGCTTCTTGGAAAATC
Source organism: Carcharodon carcharias (assembly GCF_017639515.1). Lineage (NCBI taxonomy): Eukaryota > Metazoa > Chordata > Chondrichthyes > Lamniformes > Lamnidae > Carcharodon > Carcharodon carcharias. Next base: position 67,205,733 of record NC_054479.1, read on the forward strand.
CTGTGACTCTTTGGCTTCATTTAGTTGATTCTTCAGCTCTTCCATCTCTATTTTGTATTTGTTTGCTGCATCCTGGAAAATTGAACATTGTTGTGTCTTCTTTGCCAACTCATTCTTCAGTTGTTCAGAGAAGTGCTGAATTCTTTCTGTTTCTCTTCATACTTTTCCAGAGTACAAACTTTGACCTGAGGGAATCTTGTATTTGTGAAGATCTTTCAACAGGTTTTCCTTTTCCCTATGGAAGTTGTTCACCTCGTCTTGAACTCTGAAATCAAGCAGGGTCTCTTCAAGTTTCTTCTGCTGTTCTTTCAGGTTTTGGTTTAAGACAGCCTACATTTCTTCAGGTTGTTGAGTCCTTAGTTTTTCAGAACAGGAATGCTTCCAGCTTCCTTTTGGAATCTCAGTGGCCAATCAAGGTTGATTTCCCTTAGCCAATTTCACCCAGGAAAGCTTGGTCCTCTGCCTCTCAATGCTAACACTGGTAGCTTTGCCGAATGGCTTCCATAATGGACAGTTACTCAGCCTATGCCTTTTACTTGAATGTCTTCAACTATATAAGTTTTTATCTTGGCCACTGTTCATTCCAAGCTTAATTGATGTTCACCATTATTCAAATATCTGAAGGTATGTTCCCCAATTACAATAGTGGAAGCTCCTGTGTCTACTTCCATTTTAACAGGTTTGCCATTTACTTTCACTGTAACAAATATTGGATCTGTCTTTCCAACTTTCAGATTAAATAATGAGTAAATGTCTGAATGTGTTGTTTCAGGCTCTTCTACATTGTAGATTTCATTGGGCTTCTTCTTTTGTTTACAAGCCTGCTTGAATCTTTCCTTGTGCTGTCTCATCCATTTCTATAAGTTTAGTAGCATTCGATTTTTTTAAACTGCCAATTGCTAAAAGACTGATTGTTTCCACCCCTATTAAAATTATTCTTCAATTTCGCTGCTAAGTTATTTTTTTTTATTCTTTGGATCGTGGAGGCTGTTTCCCACTTTTTGGTAGAGTTTCGCTTTTTCACGCCGTTTTCGGCTGAGGTTTCCTGTCCGATGTGGAGGATGGCGCTATTCTGCGCACCCTGTATTGCTTTTCAATCTCTTACAGCACTTTCCATGGCCAGCGCTATCTCTAGCACCTTCTTGAAATCCAGATTTACTTCGGAAAATAATCTTTTCTGAATAGTGTCCTCTTTCACACCACACGCTAAACGATCTCTGAGCATGTCGTTCAGAGTCATACCAACTCACAATGTTCCATTAACTGCTTCAAATTTGCCATGTAGCATGCAATTGTCTCACCCAGGGCTCTATTTTGTGAAGTAAACTTGAACCATTGCATCGTGACTGAGGGCTTGAGTTGAAAATGGCCCTTCACGAGGTCCACCCATTCATCAAAATTCTTTGAATCTGGGGTGCTGGGTGCCATTAAACTTTGAATCAAGCCATAGGTTTTGCTCCTACAAGTACTCAAGAGGATCACTCCCCGCCTCTCTTTCCCGGTAACCTTGTTTGCTTGAAAAAAGAATGCGAGGCATTTTATGCATTGGGATCAATTCTCCCAAACTGTGGCATTTTGAAAGAGGATAATTTCTTTAATTCTAACAGATCTTGTTATTTACAATCACTGGCGAGGTACAGTGCTGATTTCTTTCTAACTTGACTTCTTCTGTTCAATCCTGTTTTACCCTCATTGCCAGTTTGCTGTAGGGTGGCTGAGTTGTACTTTTCATAATAGAGTTGATCTGCAGACACTTCTTGGGTGGAAACTTTAAATTTATTTACAATATATTCAGCAGCAACTACATGTGTGCTTTCAATTCCAATTCTATCTCTATACTGACCGCTGAAGTAGACCACACTACTCTCCTATTGGTTACTACAGATCATGTGATCTTCCTTAACAAGTAGTATTCTTATATTACACACTAAATAAAGCCATAATTACTACAAGATGATGAAAAGCAAGGTGAAGGTGACTGACAAGTGTCAGGAATCATCTTTTCTCTTTCCTTGCTGTTGCTGTGTTACTGGGGAGTTGAGGAGTTGTAGGAAAATGGAGCATTGGGTATTACTGCAGCTAGGCTAATGTGGGGAGAGTTACTGTCTGTCAATGGGTCACACTACTGCAAAGAATGACACCATATATCCACATGTAGAGCATATATACAGTTCTGGTTTCCATATTACAGAAAGAATATACAGGCACAGGACAACATGTAGAGAAAATTTACAAGAATTATGCCAGAGCTGTGAGGTTATAATTATCAGGAAAGACTGAAGAGGCAGATGGGAAAGTGTGACTTAATAGAGCCTTCAAAATTCTGAGAGAGTTCAATACGGTAGACAAAGAGAAAATGTTTCCACTCATATGTGGAATTCAAATCTAAGGCTCATAAATATAAGATAGCCACTAATAAATACCAGAAACCATTTCACCCAGAGAATTAGAACATTGAAAGTGCTACCACATGGAGTGATTGAGGTGAATAGCATAGATGCCTGTCAGAGGAAGCTAGTAAAGTATCTGAGGGAGAAAGGGAGAATGATATGATTAATAATGTGAGACAAAGTAAGGTCGAAAGAGGCTTGTGTGGAACATAAACACCAGAATAGACCAATTGGGTCGAACAACCTGTTTATTTGCTGTAAACTTCTACGTAACATGTCATTGAGAATGTCATTGCTACCTACTGCAGCTCATGTTCATAAGCATTAAGTAGATGCTAAAAGGAGAGACAATGCAAACTAAAAAGGAAGACTATATGGAAAGGCCAAATCTGAAATGGTCGGATCATGTGAATGAAAGAGTGACACTGGGTTGACAGTTATGGGAGTTTTGGACAGGAGAGAGTTAGATGAGGTCCTGTGAGATTATGATGTGAAAGTATTTGCATTTATATAGCATTTTAAACAACCACAATATGCCCTAAAACATTTTACATCCAGCTAAGTACGTGTGATTTGCAATCACTGTTGTAGGAGATGATGAAAAGCAAGGTTAAGGTGACTGATGTGTCAGGAATATTTTCTCTTTCATTTATTCTTATGGAGTTATTTCCCTGCCCCACATTGTCCATTCCCTGCAGTGCAGCACCTATTGTAGCTGGAAGGAGCTGTGGAAAAGTTCACATAGCAGCCCCTCCACCCTATGACCCTCTGACACTCAACTAGAGGAGAACCAAGAAGAAATGTTAAGGAGAAAGACATAAAAGCAGATATTATTACAGTGAATTAATAATTTAAGATTAGAAAGCTCTTACTAGAAATTAATGGTGCTGGTTACTGACACTGCACTGCCATCCTCTGCTACAAGGGACAAGTGGGCAGTCCCATGATCATCGGTCGTGTAGAAATCAGGCTCATAGTATCTTATAGAATGCGTCGTATTGTCTGTGATTTTACTCCAAAGCTGTGTTGCAAAATAGTTTGAGATCATATTGGAAATGAGCTGTTAATGAAAAAGATCCAAAGAATAAAATGATTAGGATAACGCAGTGGATGAGTAATTGACTTTTCACCTCTGAGAACAGGGTTCAAGTGCAGCCCAACTGAATGGATGAAAGTTCCTCTATCTGCTGACAGTTCAGGTCTTTCATGAACTGAGTTTGTACAGTTTCAGCCTAAAGCACAGAAGTACACAAGTCAACACTAGATTATCAGTCTCAGGTGTCAAACAGGGCACAAGATAGATGGTGTTGGATATGGGGGGGACAAAACTGTGGATAGTAGGAGCTGCTCTTCTGACAGTGGACCTGAAACATATCATTAGGACAATGACCAGCCAGCCTGGCAAATTCCAGCAACTGGCACACAAAATTCCAGCAACTCAGGAATGAAAGCAAAATACTGTGGATGCTGGAAATTTGAAAGTTCCAAAGAAGAGTCATATTTGACTCGAAACACTAACTCTATTTCTCCCTCCTCAGATGCTGCCAGACCTGCTGCTTTCCCCCAGCATTTTCTGTTATTATTCCAGCAACTCAGCTTCTCTTTCAGAGAATCATAATGGAATCATAGAGGGTACGGTCCTATGATTCATTCCAATCATAAAGCGCCGAACTAGAGCTCCTGGCCTGTCGTGCCAGTTTTGGCTTTTTGAAAAACCGATCTGACTAGTCCCACTCCACTGCTCTTTCCCCATAGCCCAGCAAGGTTTCCCATTTCAAGTATAAATGTAATTCCCTTTTGAAAGTTTTTTTATTGATTTTGCTTCCACAGTCAGGCAGTGCATTTCAGATCATAACAACTGTAATGGTGAGGTGAGTGTCTGCCCTTTACATCAAGGCAGTATTTGACTAAGTGTGACATCAAGGAGCCCTAGCAAAACTGCAGTCAATGGGAATTTGGGAAACTCTTTCCACTGGTTGGAGTCATACATATCACAAAGGAAGATGGTTGTGGTTGTTGGACATCAATCATCTCTTTCCCAGGGTATCACTGCAGGAGTTACTCAGGGTAGTATCCTAGGCCCAGCCATCTTCAGCTGCTTCACTGATGATCTCCTTCCATGATAAGGTAAGAAGTTGGCTGAACATTGCACCATGTTCGGTACCAGTTGCAACTCCTCAGATACTGAATCAGTCTTTTTGCCTGCACTGGAGTGCTACTTTGGGCTGCATTATAATGCTTCAGTTAGAGTTTGGTGAGAGAGGGACATTTAAGGATTAATTTCCATCTAAAGTCTAGCCTTTCTTTAATTTAGCAAATAATTAAAAGTTGCACTTTAGGTTGGGAGAAGATGAGTTTTAGTCCAGCTTCAGAACAGGGGTTATACAGGCTCTGCTTACAGCTGCAGCTAGTTAATTAGTTGACTGGCTTAAACAGGTTTTCAGAAGTTAGATTCAGACAGCATAAAAGCAAGCCTTTTGTCTGCCCTGGAGTGCTCCTTTGAGCAGCATTAGAATGCTTCAGTTGGAGTTTGGTGAGAGAGGGAGTTCAGTGAAGAGGGAGGGAGGTGATCCTTCCAATTTCCACATTCGCTCATTAAGGAGGGCAGTGGCCTTGGTAAGTAGGACCTGGTAAGTATTTCTTCTGTCCTTAATATTCTCTAAACTAGAAGAAGTAAAAGTAAAGGGAGTAATTTAAAGTTAAGTTATCGTAGGGCAGCTTGGCAAGTGGAATGCTCCTCCTGTGCAGTGTGGGAAGTCAGGGACACTTCCAGTGTCCAGGGCAACCACATGTGCAGGAAGTGTCACCAGCTACAGCACTTAAAATCTGCATTTTGGAGCTGGGGCTGTGGCTAGAGTCACTGTTGAGCATCTGCAAGGATGAGATCTTTGTGGATAGCACATACAGTGAGGCGGTCACACCGCAGGTAAAGAGTGCACAGGCAGAAAGGGAATGGGTGACTGCCAGACAGAGCAAAAGCACTAGGCAGTGCAGGAGTGCCCATCTCCCTCTCCAACAGATTTTCTGTTTTGGACACTGCTGGGGGAGATGGTTTCTCAGGGGAATGTAGGGAGAACCAAGCCCATGGCACCACGAGTGGCTCAGCTGCACAGAGAGTGGGAAAAAAGTGGGAAAGCAATAGAGGATTCTATCATAAGGGGAACAGATAGATGTTTCTGCAGCTGCAGATGTGACACCAGGATGGTATGTTGCCTCCTTGGTGCCAGGGTCATGATGCCACTGAGCGGCTGCAAGACATTCTGAAGGGTGATGGTGAACAGCCAGAGTTCATGGTCCACATCGGTAAGAAGAGAGATGAGGTCCTGAAAGCAGAATATAGGGAGTTAGGAAATAAATTAAAAAGCAGGACCTCAAAGGTAGTTATCTCAAGATTACTCCTAGTGCCATGTGCTAGCGTGTTTAACCTAGACTGGCAGGGGAAGGGGAACCTGAGCGGGGAGACACAAGAGAGGGAAACAAAGATAGTAATGAAAGACAGAAAAGTAGAAAGTAAAAGTGGAAGGCAAAGGAAACAAGGGCTACCAGCAAATAGGGCCATAGTACAAAAATTATGCAAAAATGTAAAAAACACAAGTCTTAAGGCACTGTCTGAAGGCACTGTCTGAAGGCATGGAGCATTCGCAATAAGGTAGATTAATTAACAATGCAAATAGATATAAACAGGTATGAGATGATTGTGATTATGGAGATATGGCTGCAAGGTGACCAAGGCTGGGAACTGAATATCCAAAGGTAGTCGATATTTAGGGAGGACAGGCAAAAGGGAAAAGGAGGTGTTGTGGTATTGTTAGTTAAGGATGAAATCAGTGTAATAGTGAGAGAGGATATTGGCTCAGAAAATCTCGAAGTAGAATCAGCCTGGGTGGAGCTAAAAGCAACAAGGGTAGAAAACATCAGTGCGAGTTGTATATAGGCCCCTAAACAGTAGTAGTAAGGTAGGGGACAGCATTGTCCCCTACAGGACAGGAAACAGGAAATCAAAGACGACTGTAACAAGGCTGTTACAGTAATCATGGGTGAATTTTATCTACATGTGGACTGGGCAAACCAAATTAGCAATAATACTGTAGCAGATGAATTCCTGGATTGTGTACGAGATGTTTTTTTAGACCAGTACATCAAGAAACCAATGAGGGAACAGGCTATCCTGGATTTGGTATTGTGAAATAAGAAGGGTTAATTAATAATCTTGTTGTGCGGTGTCCTTTAGGGAATAGTGATCATAACCTGATAGAATTATTTATTAGGACAGAAAGTGAAGTAGTCCGATCTGAAACCAGGGTCCTAAAGCTAAACAAAGGAAATGATGAAGTTATGAGGCATAATTTGGCTAAGATAGATTGGTGAACTTCATTAAAAGCCATGACGGTGGATAGACAATGGCTAATATTTAAGGAATGAATGTATGCATTGCAACAGTTATACATGCCTTTCTGGCGCAAAAAACACAGCAGGAAAAGTGGCCCAACCATGGCTAACAAAAGAAATTAAGGATAGTATTAGATTCAAAGAGGAGTTGTATAAAGTTGTTAGAAAATGTAGCAAGACTGAGGATTGGGAGCAGTTTAGAATTCAGCAAAGGAGGACCAAGAGAACAATTAAGAGGGTAAAAATAGAATATGAGAGCAAACTTGCAAGGAACATAAAAGTGGACTGTAAAAGCTTCTATAAGTACGTAAGAAAAAAGGATTAATGAAGATAAATATAGATCCCTTACAGGGTGAAACTGGAACTTATAATAGAAAACAAGGAAATGGCAGAGCAATTTAACAACTATTTTAGATGAAAAGTCATACGGATTCAAAACATTAACTCTGTATTCCTCTCCACAGATGCTGTCAGACCTGCTAAGTTTTTCCAGCTATTTCTCCTTTTGTTTTTGTTTCAGATTTCCAGCATCCTCAGTGTTTTGCTTTTATTTTAGTTCTGTCTTCATGGAGGAAGAGACAAATCATTTCCCAGAAATACTAGGGAACCAAGTGTCTAGTGGGAAGGAGGAATTGAAGGAAATCAGTATTACTAAAACAATAGCACTGGAGAAATTAATGGGACTGAAAGCCGATAAATGCCCAGGGCCCGATACTGTACATCCCAGGGTACTAAAGGAGGTGGCCATGGAAATAGTGGATGCGTTGGTTGTCATCTTCCAAAATTCTGTAGATTCTGGAATAATCCCAGCAGATTGGAGGGTGACAAAGGTAATCCCACTATTTCAAAAAGGAAGGAGGGAGAAAACAGACCGGTTAGCCAAACATCAGCAGTAGGAAAAATGCTAGAGCCTATTATAAAGGATGTGATAACAGGACACTTAGAAAATATCAACGGGATTAGACAAAATCAACATAGATTTATGAAAGGGAAATCATGTTTAACAAACCTACCGGTGTTCTTTGAGGATGTAGCTAGCAGAATAGATAAGGGCAAACCAGTGTATGTCATGTATTTGGATTTTCAGAAAACTTTTGATTAAGTCCCACATAAGAGGTTAGTGTGTAAAATTAAAGCTCATGGGACTAGGGGTAATTTATTAGCTGAGAACTGGTTAGCAGACAGGAAACAAAGAGTAGCAATAGGAGGATCTTTTTCAGAGTGGCAGGCTAGTGGGGTATCGCAGGGATCAGTGCTTGGGCACCAGCTATTCACAATAGGATGAGGGATTTTTCCAAGTAATATTTCCAAGTTTGCTGACGACACAAAACTTGGTGGGAATGTGAGCAGTGAAGAGGATGTTAAGAGGCTTCAAGATGATTTAGACAGGTTGAGTGAGTGGGCAAATACATGGCAGATACAGTATAACATGGATAAGTGTGAAATTATCCACTTCGGTAGGAAAAACAGAAAGGCAGAGTATTATTTAAATGGTGATAGATTGGGAAATGTTGATGATCAGAGGGACCTGGGTGTCCTTGTACACCAATCACTGAAAGCAAGCATGCAGGTGCAACAAGCAGTTAAGAAGGCAAATGGGTTGGCCTTCATTGCCAGAGGAATTTAGTACAGGAGTAAAGATGCTTTACTGTGGTTATACAGGGCATTAGTGAGACTACACCTGGAGTATTGGGTGCAGTTTTGATTTCCTTACCTAAGAAAGGATATACTTGCCATAGAGGGAGTGCAGCGAAAGTTCATCAGACTGATTCTTGGGATGGCAGGATTGAGGTTTGAGGGGAGATTGGGTCGACTAGGCCTGTATTCACTGGAGCTTGGAAGAATGAGAGGGGATCTCATTGAAACATATAAAATTCTGACAGGGCTGGACAGGCTGGATGCAAGGATGATGTTTCCTCTGGCTGGGGGGTCTAGAATAAGGGGTCAGAATTTCAGGGTATGGGATAGGCCATTTAGGACTGAGATGAGGAGAAACTTCTTCACTCAGAGGGTGGTGAACCTGTGGAATTCTCTATCACAGGAGGCTGTGGAGGCCAAGCCACTGAATATATTTAAGAAGGAAATAGATAGATTTCTGGACTCTAAAGGCATCAAGGGATATGGGGAGAGAACGGGTATTTGGCATTGAGATAGAGGATCAGCCATGATCATATTGAATGATGGAGCAGGCTCGAAGGACCAAATGGCCTACTCCTGCTTCCATTTCCTATGTTTCTATGTTCACATGCAGTAAGATGTGGACAACATTCAGGCTTGGACTGATAAGTGGCAAACAACGTTCAGGCCACACAAGTGCCAGGCAATGCTCATCTCCAACCATCTCTACTTGACATTCAGTGGCATTACCATTGTTACAGCACAGAAGGAGGTCATTCGGCCCATCATGCCTCCACCAACTCTCTAAATGAGCAACTTCCTTAGTTCCATTTTCCTGCATTCACTCCATAACCCTGCACATTCTTCCTTTGCAGACAACATTCCCTTTCAGATAAGATTCCCTTATGACTGCTTCAGCTGAGCCTGCCTCCATCACACTCTCAGGCAGTGCATTCCAGGCATTAACCATTCGATGCATGAAGAAGTTTTTTCTCAAATCATGTTTGTTTCTTTTGCCAATTGCTTTAAAATCTGTGCCCTCTCATTCTTGATCCTTTCACAAATGGGAACAATTTCTCCCTCGTTCGTCTGTTCAGACAACTCATGATTTTGAATACACCTATCAAATCTCCACTCAGCCTTCTTTTTTCCAAGGAAAGCAGTCTTAACTTCTTCAATCTATCTTCATAACTGAAGTTCCTCATCCCTGGAACCATCCTCGTGAATCTACCATTGCTGAATCCCTCACAATCAACATTCAGGTGGTGACCATTGATCAGAAACTGAACTGGACCAGATATATAAATACTGTGACTACAACAGTAGGTGAGAGACTGGAGATTCTGTAGTGAGTAAATCACCTCCTAACTCTTGATTCCCTCTCACCTAGAAGAACAAGGACAGCACGCGCATGGGAAGACCAGCAAGTTCCCCTTCAAGCCACACCCCATCCTGACTTGGAACTGTATCACCATTCCTTCACCATTGCAAGATCAAAATTCTGAAGCTTGCTTCCTAATAGCATTGTGGATGTACATGCACCAGATGGGCCTCAGCAGTTCAAGAGGGCAGCTCACCATCATCTCCACAAGGACAATTAGGAACAGGCAACAAATGCTGGCCTTGCCAGTGATATCACATCCAGGAAAGAAATTTTTTAAAAACTTGCTGTGTAAAAATTGTTCTCCTCAACTTTGGTGTTTTCATCCATCATCCTGTTCTCTGATTACTGACCCTCCTGCCTGTGGAATAAGGTCTCTCCTTATTCACTCTATCAAAATACTTTCTAATTTTGAATACCTCTACTAAATCTCACCTCAACCTTCTCGGCTCTAAAGAGAACAATCCCAGTTTCTCTTTAACTGAGGTCCCTCTTCCCTATTTACACCAATTTTTCACACACCCACCAGATTTTTCTGTTTGAATTTCACAGGTTTAGAATTTTGATAACATTGTCCAAGCTCTTTTGTCTCACTGGTGGATAAGTCCAAAATCTGAACTACCAGATCTAGTAAGATTGTGATATTTACAAATTAATGGGAACAGTCTTTATGATCTTTAAGAGGGATTGTCATGTAGCAAAGTATCGCCTCAAAGACGCATTCCAGATAAGCAATAATTTAATTATTCCCAGACAGAACTCTATTCCTTTTATGAAAAATGAAAATTACTTGTAGAAAGCTAACAATGGTTGCATTGCTTCCAAGTGGCAACTACCAACATTCACACCTACAACAAACATCTTATTATCAATGAGCTTGGTATCTCCAATCAGTATTCCAAACCCATAGAATAGCCAAACTCCTGGAAGCCTCACTGTTAAGAGATTAAAGCAGGAACCTTGGTGCTTGTCCAGTGCCACATGCACACAAACACCTGGACATACCCTAACAAGCATTCATGTACATGCAAGATGGAACGGTCTCTAATGACAACTGGCTCAGCAAGCAGTGTGACAGTACAGGTACCAGCAAAAAGAACAACTTTTGATTGACTGAACAATATTTGAACTGGTAGTTTACCTCAGTCACGTTGACAAATCGTGGATCTCCCAACATACTTCTCTTTGCATATGCAAATTTAAAGGCTTCAACTATTCGGTGATATGTCAGGGCCTTCTGTTCTGGAGAGGAAACACTGTCTGGAGTAAAATTATAGCCTGCAAATAGAAAGAACATTAAGACAAATCATTATCTAACTAAGTTCACAAGTTAATAGTAGGAATTTAGGACAAATGTCTTCCCCAGAGAGTGGTTAGAATGTGGACCTTGTTAACAAAAGGAGTGGCTGAGATGAATAGTGTAGATGCATTTAAAAAGAGGTTAGATGAGAGAAAGGAATAGAAAACCATGCTGATAGGGTGGGAGAAGGCTCACCTGGGCCATAAACACTGGCAGGGGCCAGTTGCTGGTGTTTAACGTTCATGTGAGCCTTCTATCACCCTATCAGTATGGTCTTTAATTCCTGTTCCTGTGCTGCAAATTCTACATCACATCATTATACGGAGCAGAATATTCTGGGAGACGTGCGGGCGAGCGCCCCGATGTCACTGTGCACCATCATGATATTTCATTGGGCAGGCATGCGATGAAGTACGACGCGTGCCCGCCATTAATTAATGGGCTAGTTAAGGCCCTTAAATCGACAATTGTTGTCAATTTTCAGGCACCCGTGCAATCTTCAGCTCGGTGCACGGGCGCAACGGGCAGATGGGTTAGAGACTTTTTAATAAAACTCATCCATGGGTGGGATAAGAGGGCTCAGTGGGATTGTCAATCTGGTCTGTGAGTATTTATTGCAGAAAGTGTTTTAAACTTGCCTGTGTGATCTGTAGCAGTTCAGAACGAATTCCAGCAGCTTTCTCTGTCCTTTGAACCTTCAGTTCAGCACTCTTCAGTCAGGAACTTTTATCGGGCCTGCAGCATTCCAGAGGCCTCCCTTTAGCCTGGGTATGGGTTCTGACATGTCCACTGGAGGCAGATCCTCTGAGGAGGAAGGGAGGGCTAGAATAAGGAGGAGGCCAGGAGCGGACAATCAGCCTCCAGGGGAGCCAACTTTGGGAGAACTGGCGCAGCCACCAGGGGCCAAGAGGTTGTCTAAGGTGGAAGGGGCTGCAGAAGATGCCATTATCCTGCTGCCAGGGTATACAGGCGGTGAAACAGCTACCTCAATATGTCTGAGGTGCAGTGCAGAAGGAGGCTCTGACTGTCAAGGGGACAGTCAACCACATCTGTCAGATGATTGGCCTTGAGATCTCCCCTAACTGTGTGGGAGGACACTCCATGCCAATGTCTGTGAAGGTCACAGTTGCCCTCAATTTCTATGCCTCTGGCTCCTTCAAGGGCTCGGTGGGTGATCTTTGTGGTGTCTCCCAATCAGCTGTCTACACTTGTGTCAAGCAGGTCACAGACACTCTGCTCAGACATGCATTTGACCTTCGTCCATTTCCGCTGTGACCAGGCAAGTCAGACACAGCGAGCCAGAGGCTTCGCGGCCATTGCTGGCTTCCCCCGCGTCCAGGATGCAATAGACTGTACACATGTGGCCATCAAGGCACCAGCAGGTGAGCCGGATGCTTTCGTCAACAGGAAGGGATTCCACTCCATGAACGTGGAGATAGTGTCTGACCACAGGATGCAGATTGTACAAGATTGTGCAAGGTACCCAGGCAGATCCCACGATGCCTACATCCTCAGACACTCCCAGTGCCGGGACTCTTCAGCGCTCCAGCCTGGCTGGATGGTTGGCTGCTGGGTGACAAGGGCTGTCCCCTCAGAAGGTGGCTCATGATGTCTCTCCACCATCCAAGAACAGAAGCTGAGGAGCGCTACAATAGGAGCCACGGCACCACAAGGGCTGTGGTGGAGAGAGCCATCGGTCTTCTCAAGATGCGCTTCCGGTGCTTGGACCGCTCAGGTGGTGCACTCCAGTACCCCCCAGATTGTGTGTCGGTGATAGTGGCTGCATGCTGCGCTCTCCACAATCTTGCGCTGGAAAGGGGGTACGCAGTGGATGATGAAGACGTTGAAACAGTAGATGCAGTTGCACATGATGAACCCAGCAATGATTCAGAGGATGAGGAAGCACAGGGCAATGATGAGGGGCTGAACGCTGACCCAGCCCTACACCAAGGAGGCAGGGACACCCGGGAGACTTTAATCCAATGAGCCTTCAGCTAGCTCCATACAAATGGATCAGGAGGACCAGCATTGCCTGGCGCTTCCATACGCAGCACTTCAGTGCTACATCAGCCACTTCATCAGCTGCAACTAAAGGCTTTGGACATAAGCCTCAATGTCCACTCAAACACTAAAACATACAAATGCAGCACAACGGAGCCACCCTCAGCCATGGTAACACATCTGGATTTAATTTTATCCATCATATGGTCCAAAGTGAAAGCAAAACGTTTTTACAACAGCAATAAATAATAATTCCCTAATCTAGGGTCAACAAAAAAGTATCAGTGAGAAACCCGTGGTGTGCCTAATGTGCCTTATGCTTACGTTTATGGGTGCTACATCTTGGTGCTGCCCCATCACTCGGAGTGGCTTCTGAGACAGCTGCTGACTCTGCTGTCTTGTTGGCCTTGATAACCTTGGCAGGTGTCCTCTGGCTCGTGGAGCCTATGCTGGCCCTGCCTGAGAGGGAGTGGCCAGTGCCACAGTAGGCATCACCCCAGTTGTCACAGCCTCAATGGACACAATGGTCACTGGCAGAGGGACGGAGGAGCTGCCACCCTCATCCGGAGCGCCCTGAGAGGAGCTCGCAGAGACGACAGGCAGCTGCTGCGCAGACGGGAGGTCACTTCGGACCTCCCTGCTCACTATAGATGGATGGGCACCGAGCTGGGAAACTTGGTGCCCAGACCATCTCCTGCATTGCCAATGACCAGCTGTGGCCAATGGTGCTGTGAGGGCTTGCAGGTCCAAACGTATCCCCAGAAGCTGCTTGTTCTCTTGGAAGCCCCTCTCTAGGAGAGTTGCCACTCTCTCCATGGAAGAAGCATGATGTTCTGACATGAGGCTCATGGCATCACTCATGCTCTGCGTGGATTCCTCCATCATGAATGCCAAGCAAAGCATAGTCTCATGCAACACTCCCAGATGCTCCTGCACACCTGGCCCCATTTCCTGCAGCTGCTGTGTCGCAGACGACTCCAGAGGCACATCATCACGCCCCGGCTCAGCATGTGCCTGGTCCCCTGCAGTCCTCTGGCTGCTGGCGCCATAGGCACTCTCTGTCTCTGCCATCTCCTCCAGCAATTGTGAAGTGCCCTCTCCACTGTGCCCCGGGACACTAGCCGATGTTGCAATTCCCAACGATGTGCTAGTATCTGCGCTGATGTCTGCCTCACGGAAATGGTGTGACGCAGGTGACAGTTCACGGCCCTCAGGTGTGAGAGGGGGCATCTGGAATTGAGCCTGGTCGCCAGCCTCTGATGATGCTGAAAATAACAACAAGGACAGTGGATCAGTTAGTGTGTACACAGTGACACACTTCATCCCTTTCCCCCAAGCTCATTATATGCTCAACCTTCCAGAACCTAAGGAGTCAAATATTGGTTGGGTGACAAATGGTCAGGAGGAGGCCCAAACAATACAGGCGGTTACAGATGGGCTGGTCAGATGGCCTAAGGAATGCCAAATGGAATGTTATGTGGATAAGTGTGAGGTGATGCACTTGGGTAGGACAAACAAGGTACGGGAATACACGAGGAATGGTAGGACCATGGAAAGTAAGGAGGATCAGAGGACCTTGCTGGGCATGACGACAGACCCATTAAGGTAGCGGGACAGGTACATAAGGCGTTTAAGAAGGTAAATGCCATACTTGCCTTTATTAGCCAAGGAACAGAATGTGAGAACAGGGAGGTCATGTTGCAAGTGCAGAAAATGCTGCTGAGGCCACAGCTGTAGTTCTGCGTGTAGTTCTGATCAGCGCTTCACGGGAGGGATGTGATTGGACTGAAGAGAGTACAGAAGTCTCTGACCAGGATGGTGGCTGGGCTGGAGAGTTGGAGTTATGAGGACACAAAGCATAGACTGGGGATATTTGCTGTGGAGCACAGGAGATTGAGGAGTGATATTATTGAGCTTCATAACATTATAAGGGGCATAGAACGGGTCGACAGAAAGCAAATTTTCCCCTTGGCGGAGGGATGAGTAAACTGGTGGCATTTATTTAAGGTAAGGGGCATGAGGTTGACAGGTGAGGTGATGAGGAACTTTTGCACACAGTTATGTGGGATGCACTGCCTCAAAAGGTGGTGGATGCAGAAACCCTCCTAACATGTAATAAGTTTTTGGATGTGCAGTTGCGATGCCATGGCATACAAGGCCATGAGGATAGTGGTCAGAAATGGGATATGGCGACTTTGGAAGGTGCTTGATACGCGCAACTTCAAAGGGCCGAGGGACCTTTGTTTATGACCCACACCTCTGACTCTATCAGTCTGTGAATGAGCAATGTTGCTGCATTAATGATTCCAACAATCATCAGTGCTTTGGATGGTAGGAAGACAGAGCGGATGTCACTGTGGACCTCAAATACCTGGCCGCTCCGCCCCAGCCTCACTGTGGACCTGGGTGCCTGGTGCCTTTCAAGCTCCAGGGCCTCCTGCTCAAAATGGCTCAATATCACCAACTGGGCCTGGCCGCCTGCAATGCACAAACGTTCAGAGGCATTGTGCACATTTTTCTCCTGCAAAACAGAGAAGACCATTCATTGGGGCTAATTGTACATGTACTCTGCATGCACATGCTGCGCCCCAACCATAGTGGCCTATCTCGGGCCTCCAGTGCCTCCTCTCCACGATACTGCTGATCGGTCACAAAATTATAGTACTGCTCCCAACCCCACCCACAAAGTTCACCTTGGACACATTCTGCGTCCATCACTTTAAGAAACACATGGTCTTAGCTCCCATGGCAAGGTGCTCAACTGGGTGCGGCGCCAAGGGCAGCAGGTGGCTCTTGACCACGGCACCTTGAGGCTCCCCTTCCACAATCTCATCACCGTAAATAGGACATGTGGTGCAGTTCTGAGTATGCGCCTAGCTGCATCTCCTGCAAGTTGCCCCCAGACTAGTCATGTGTGACTAAGAGCAACACATGGTATGGGGGAGAACCCTTCTCCTGGGACAGACCCTGCAGCCTGCCCTCCTCCTCTGCCCTTCCTTCAACATTGGACCTGCTGAGCAGACCCCCTGCGGTACGACCTGCAGCTGGCCATAGCGAACAGCCTACAGGAGGCTTCCAGGCCTTCTTTTAAACAGACTGCTGGGTCAACATTGGACCCGGTGGTCTGTACACACCCGCCGCAATCTTCACACTCCCGCTCTCCACGGGAGTCGGAAATGCTCTGGGCGGGCCTTAATTGGCCCGCCCGCACAAAATGGTGGCATGGCCCTGATCTCGGGCAGTGATCTGGTCCGCACCCACCCATGTCAGCACCTGCTCCCCCTGCCTGCCAAACGGAAAATTTTGGCCATGGAATCCAATAGATGGAGTAATGCTAGGATCAATCATTACTGTAGATATCTAACATTTTTTAAGGAAGTGTCAGAAAGATATAATAATTCTCACAATGTTATTGGAAGTTATTGTAAAATACTGGTATATGTGTCTGTATATGTGTTTGTGTGTGTGTGTGTGTGTGTGTGTGAGACTTAATTGGATTAAAGGCAGCTGGTCTGAAGGTTTTGATCTGGTAGAAGGTGAGCTAGGTTGGAAATGTTAAGTAGGTAAACATAGGTATCAAAGAACACTTGCATTTTTAAATAAACCAGACCAAATTGGTTTCAAAGGAGCGGTGAAATGTTCACCTAGCCAGGTTAAGTTTAAAAACAGCGTGTTTATTTTTCCCAAAAATTACTGGTAAAATGCTAAATTTGTATGATCAGAAAGATAAAGTGCAAAGACATAGTGAAACAATGGGTATATGCATTCAAAGGGGAAAATATGTATAAAGGAGTGAAGACTGTGTGTAAGGGTAGCCATTTTAAGATCTAATAAGTGTGAAAAGCCTTCAAGCTGCTGTCTTCAAAGAACTGAAGTTAAGAAAACTCACTTTGAATTCAATTGTTTCAGGGTATCATGTGTCACCTTGTCTGGGTCTTTTAAAATCTGTGTGTCTTACTGTTGCCTTAATGAAAGTGTAACGGGGAGTTAAATTAATTATGGTATTTAGAAGTTATAATAGTAGTTATTTGTGGATATGTGTGTGTGCTTAAAAATCTTTTTTCTTGTTAATAAATGTTTAATCTAGTTTTGTAAAAACCTATAAGACTTGGTGGCCCTATCACTACTGAATTCAAGGCACACAATTCAACATTTTTACAAATTGAAGAACAAGCTGAAGCAGTTGTTTCAAGTTTCCCTTTGGGATTTGAACAACTCAACATTTACCTTTGGCTGTGCCATAACAGAAAGACAATCTGCCATCCTTACCCCCTCTGTCGCATTTATAATTCCAGGCCCACAACAATATAGTTGACTCTTAGCTGCCCTCTGAAATGGCTTAACAAATGACCAGATTGTATAAAAAAAATGAAGAGTCCTATATAAAGAAAAGTGGACAGACCAAATGGCATTAACCTAAGCACCAACTGTGACAAAGGTACACCCTTCCCAGCTGAAACTCCAAAGTTCTCACTAAATCCTGAGACTGGTGCAAAAATTGGGAGAACAGTCCCTCAGGCTAGTCAAAAAACAGCCTGACATAGTCATACTGACTAATTCATACTTTATAGCCAGTGCGTTGGACACCACCATCACAATCCTTGGGTACGTCCTGTCCCACTGGCAGGACAGTGGTGTACAGTAAGGAGGAAGATCCCCTGGCAGGTCCTCAACATTGACTCCAGACCGCATGAAGTCTCATAGCTTCAGGTGAAACATTGACAAGAAAATCTCTTGCTGGTTACCACTTACTGCCTTCCCTCAGCTGATGAATCAGTATTTTGCCATTTGAACACCACTTGGAAGAAGCACTAAGAGTAGCAAGGACACATAATGTATTCTTGGTGAGGGACTTCAATGATCATCACCAAGAGTGGTTCGGTAGCACAACTACTGATTGAGCTGGCCAAATCCTGAATGATCTATATCTCATACTGGACCTGAGACAGGTGGTGAGAGAACCACTGTGCAAGAAAATCTACTTGACGTCGTCCTCACACATCTGTCTCTGGCAGTATGGGTTGAAGTAACCACTGCGCAGTCCTTGTGGAGATGAAATCAGTCTTCATACTGATTGCACCATCTATGGTGTCATGTGGCGCTACAACCATGCTAAATAAGACTTATTCAGAACAGATGTAGTAGCTCAAAACTGGACATTCATGAGGCCGCAATCTGTGACCTCATGACTTAGATTATTCCTCACTCTACCAATGCCATCTATTCAGAGGTTCAACCCTGGTTCAATGAGAAGTGTAGAAGAGCATGCCGAGAGCAGCGGCTGAAAAAGAGAGGCCAACCCAGTGAAGCCAAAGCGTAGGACATCAGATCAAATCTGCAGTCCTGCAACAAACAGTTGTGAATGGTGGTGGATAATTATACAACTGATGGGAGGAGAAAACTCCCTGGATGCCCATCCTCAATGATGGCTGAACCCAACATGTGGAAACATAATACAAGAATGCAAGTATTTTCAGCCAGAAGTGCCAAGTGAATAATTCATCTCGGCCTTTTCCTGAGGTCCTCAACATCACAGATGCCCAGTTTCAGCCAACTCGATTCACACATCTTCAATCATTAGCAACAGTCTTCCCACAGATACTTAGTTTCAGTATTACCAGAGATCCTCACCTCCAAACTTCATTACAGCCTTGATTCAAACATGGACATAAGAACTGAATTCTAGGAGCAGTGAGTGCGACTGCCCTTGATGCAATGGTTACTTCAACCAATACTGCTATGGACAGATGCATCTATGGCAGGTAGATTGATGAGGTCAAGCAGGTTTTCTCTCATGTTGGTTCTCTCACCATCTGCCGTTGGCCCAATCTGACATACATGTCACTCAGGGCTTGGCCAGCTCAGTCAGTGGCTGTGAAAGCAATACTTAACTGTATGTGGCATTGCGGAACACTAGTAAATATTAAGTCAATGGGTTCTCTTCCACATTATGCACAATCTTGATTTGGGGATATATTGCTTTTCATTCATCACCACCAGGTCAAAATCCTGGAACTCCCTACAACATTGTAGATGTAACATTAACAGAAATTGCTGGAAATAGGAAGCAGGTCTGGCAGAATCCTTGGAGAGAGAAACAAAGTTAAGGGAATGGATTTTGGCTGACAAGATGGAATTTGGGAGGTGAGGGGTTAATTAGTATGGGGCCAGGAGTGGCAGCCAGTTAGTGGTTGCGGGGAGGTGGGGGGGGTGGGGATGGAGGTCGGACACCAGGGAAGCAGACCAAGTTCTGGCCGTTACTGTAGCTGCCTTCCATGCAAAATTCAAAATAAATGAAAGCATCTGAATCTTCAAATTGACCCATGCAGATGGAGAGCTGGAACCCCAGATAGGATAGGGAAATGTTAGAATTATTAACATAATTTTCTTCAAACCTTCCACCTTTTTCAATCATTAAAACTTTATCCATTCTGTTGAATTGTGTTTTCGAATGGCTGATGCAGTTCAGCTCTGCACAGCTCCCAATGGCCTCCTATCCCTGCGAAAATTTCAATATCTTAGAAGGCGAATCCTTAAGGAGCTGATTAATTGCCTAAATACACCCATTTAATAATATGGGTGACTTCACTTTCCTGTCCTCTAGCCCCCTCTACTCCTGCCCTCAAGAATATTGGCAGGGTTGGCAATGGAGGCAGGATGTTGTCGAGCATGATGTTGTGCCACTGAAGGTAGGCTTGCAGTAGACTGTGGTAGAGAACCCCCTGGCAGGTTGATCATTTCAAATCTGAATTTGAGTGCAGGATGGAGCTCATTAAGACACTTAAGCCTACCTTCACTGGTCAATACACTCATTGGGATTCTTACAGTTCCACACGCTATAAGATTGGCTTTATCGGCAACCATGTAAATTGGGCCTGAGCCATTTGCTCACCATGCCAGCTTGATGTTGAAATAGGGGCATCAAAGGCACCCTGTGGATAATGGCTACCCTGATGAGGTCATTTTGCGCTGTATATCACACAAACTCATGAATGGGCTAAGACCGTCACTTTCAGCCCTGAAAAGTGCCCAGCCTACCTCAGATACCCTGGAAGGGCAAGGTATCTCAAAACTTTGAGCAACAGGTGAAGCCAGCTGTTTCACATTGCTACTATGTAATAGCAACACGAGTAATATTCACCCCTAACAGGAAGCTGCCATCAAGCCAAAAAGACATTCTGCCTATTACACAAATGAGTAATGTAGTTTATGATTTCAGTGCCAGTGATGCTAGGTATATAGGCCATACCTCCCAAAGACTGGCAGATCATATCAAACACCATGTCCCAGCCACTGTTTGTAATGGGCAAGGTACAGACCGTACCCAACCAGCCCGTGCTTGCAGAACCCACTATTACTCTACACAATAAATTCCAATCACATTATGAAATTATATCTTCCTGACAGAGATCCTATCTGCTCTCCCACTTTAAGTAACATTTCAATTTGATAGAGGAAGGACCTTGACCTAACATACCGATTACCAGAAAGCTGAAAGTTGCTCATGTTGCACATGAAAGGCTGCTATTCAAGTGAAACAGTGGTGAGCCCACTGGGTTACGAACAAGGACCTCCACAGAAAGAGCAGGCACTAAAAAAATCAAGGAAGGGTTAGTCTACCAAAACTGATGACCAGGAAACTATCCTATTCTAAATGGGCCATTAGAAATATAGAATTGCCTAAAAGGCATGTAATCAGAAAGCTTCCTATTGAAGATCTGAGATCAGAAATATTTAATCTTTTATCTGGCAAAACCTTGAGGTAAATAAGGAATTTGCTGGAAAAGACGAAGCATCAGGCTGGTGGAAATGTATTGAGTAGAATGATCCAAGGATCAGTATTGAGCCTTTTCTGTTTCCAATCAACATCAACACCTGGATTTAGAAAGAAAACATAATTTGACCAAATTGCATTCAGTCCCAAATTCAATGACAGTTGATTCTAAAAAGGTTACCAAGGAACTGCAAAACTAGATTTACAAGTGGACCGAACTCTGGCAGATTTTTAAAAATTAATTTACAGGATATGGGCATCACTGGCTAGGCCTGCTTTTATTGCCCAGTCTTAATTGCCCTTGAGAAGGTGGTGGTGAGCTGCCTTCTTGAACCTCTGCAGTCCATGTGGTGTAGGTTCACCCATAGTGCTGTCAGGGAGGGAGTTCCAAGATATTGACACAGTAACATTAAAGGAACAGCAATATATTTCCAAGTCAAGATGGTAAGTGACTTGAAGGGGAACTTCCAGGTAGTGGGTTCCCATCTATCTACTGCCCTTGTCCTTCTAGATGGTAGCAGTCATGGGTTAGGAAGGTGCTAGCTAAAGAACCTTGGTGAGTTTCTGCAGTGCATCTTGTAGACACTGCTGCTACTGTGCTTCGGTGATGGAGCAAGTGAATGTTTGTGGAAGGGGTCCCAATCAGACGGGCTGCTATGTCCTGGATGGTGTCAAGCTTCTGAATATTGTTACAGCTGCATTAATTCAGGCAAGTGGAGAGTATTCCATCACACTCTTGACTTATGCCTTTTAGGTGGTGGACAGGCTTTGGGGAGTCAGGAGGCCACTTACTCGCTGCAGAATTCCTAGTCTCTGACCTGCTCTTGTAGCCATAGTATTTATATGGCTAACAAAAACAAAAATACCTGGAAAAACTCAGCAGGTCTGACAGCATCTGCGGAGAGGAACACAGCTAACATTTCGAGTCTGTATGACTCTTCACCAGAACTAAGGAAAAATAGAAAAGAGGTGAAATATAAGCTGGTTTAAGGGAGGGGGGGTACAGGTAGAGTTGGATAGAGGGCCAGTGATAGGTGGAGATAGCTAAAAGATGTTATAGACAAAAGGACAAAGAGGTGATGATGGTGGTGAAATTAGCTAAAAAATGTGCTAATGGTAACATTAAGGGTAGAAAGCAGGACAGATAGCCCTAGTGGGGGGGATTGAAATAGGCTAAAAGCTGGAGATAAAACAATGGATGTAAATATATTTAAAAATAATGGAAATAGGTGGGAAAGAAAAATAAAGATAAATTATTGGAAAAAGGGGGATCGGAAAGGGGGTGGGGATGGAGGAGAGAGTTCATGATCTAAAGTTGTTGAATCAATATTCAGTCTGGAAGGCTGTAAAGTGCCTAGTTGGAAGATGAGGTGCTGTTCCTCCAGTTTGCGTTGAGCTTCACTGGAACAATGCAGCAGGCCAAGGATGGACATGTGGGCATGAGAGCAGGGTGGAGTGTTGAAATGGCAAACGACAGGGAGGTCTGGGTCATGCTTGCAGACAGACTGAAGGTGTTCCACAAACCGGTCACCTAATCTGCGTTTGGTCTCTCCAATGTAGAGGAAACCGCATTGGGAGCAGCGAATGCAGTAGAATAAATTGAGGGAAGTGCAAGTGCTTCACTTGAAAGTAATGTTTGGGCCCTTGGACGTGTGGGATGAAGGTGGGGGATGAAGGTGTAGAGGGATTAGACATCCATGGTGAAGAGGAGGCGGTTGGGGCCAGGGTACTGGAAATTGTTGATATGATGTCAAATATCATCATCCCTCTATACCTCCACACCCCATGGGGATGGCCTGATGGCTCCTCGCTTCTTCCTCGAACAGAGGCCCAAACAATCCCCATCCACCACTAGTCTCCTCCGTCTGGCTGAACTTGTTCTCACACTGAACAATTTCTCCTTAAACTCCTCTCACTTCCTCCAAATAAAAGGTGTGGCTATGGGTACCTGCATGGGCCCCAGCTATGCCTGTCTCTTTATGGGGTATGTGGAACATTCCTTGTTCCAGTCCTACTCCAGCCCCCTCCCACAACTCTTTCTCCGGTACTTCGATGACTGCTTCAGTGCTGCTTCATGCTCTTGTCTGGACCTGGAAAAATTTATTAATTTTGCTTACAATTTCCACCCCTCCATCATTTTCACATGGTTCATCTCTGACACATCCCTTCCCTTTCTTGACCTCTCTGTCTCAATTTCTGACAATAGACTGTCCACCAATAGTCATTACAAGCCTACCGACTCACGCAGCTACCTTGACTACAGCTCCTCACACCCCGCTTCCTGTAAGGACTCCATCCCATTCTCTCAGTTCCTTCACCACCGTCGCATCTGTTCTGATGATGCCACTTTCAAAAACAGTTCCTCTGACATGTCTTCCTTTTTCCTTCACCGAGGTTTTCCACCCATGGTGGTTGACAGGGACCTCAACCGTGTCCGGCCCATCTCCTGTGCATCTGCCCTCACACCTTCTTCTCCCTCCCAGAACCATGATAGGGTCCCCCTTGTCCTCACTTATCACCCCACCAGCCTCCGCATTCAAAGGATCATCCTCTGCCATTTCCGCCAACTCTAGCATGATGCTACCACCAAACACATTTTCCCTTCACCCCCTGGTGGCATTCGGCAGGGATCGTTCTCTCCGGGACACCCTGGTCCATCCCTCCACCTCAACCCCTTCCCACGGCACCTTTCCATGCAACTGCAGAAGTTGCAACAACTGCCCCTTTACTTCCCCCCTCCTCACCATCCAAGGGCCCAAACACTCCTTTCAAGTGAAGCAGCACTTCACTTGCACTTCCCTCAATTTAGTCTACTACATTCGCTGCTCCCAATGTGGTCTCCTGTACATCGGAGAGACCACACGCAGACTGGATGACCGCTTTGCAGAACACCTTTGGTCCGCAAGCATGACCCAGACCTCCCTATCGCTTGCCATTTCAACACACCACCCTGCTCTCATGCCCACATGTCCGTCCTTGGCCTGCTGCAATGTTCCAGTGAAGCTCAATGCAAACTGGAGGAACAGCATCTCATCTTCCGATTAGGCACTTTACAGCCTTCTGGACTGAATATTGAGTTCAACTTTAGATCATGAACTCTCTCCTCCATCCCCACCCCCTTTCTGACCCCCCTTTTTCCAATAATTTATTTATATTTTTCTTTTCCCACCTATTTCCATTATTTTCAAATATATTTCCATCCATTGTTTTATCTCTACCTTTTAGCCTATTTCGATCCCTTCCCCCCACCCCATCCCCACCAGTGCTATCTGTACCTTGCTCGTCCTGCTTTCTACCCTTAATGTCACCTATTAGCACATTTCTTAGTTAATATCACCACCGTCATCACCTCTTTGTCCTTTTGTCTATAACATCTTTTGGCAATCTCCACCTATCACTGGCTCTCTACCCAGCTCTATCTGTCCTACCCACCTTTAAACCAGCTTATATTTCACCTCTTTTCTATTTTTCCTTAGTTCTGATGAAGAGTCATACGGTCTCAAAATGTTAACTGTGTTCCTCTCCGCAGATGGTGTCAGACCTGTTGAGTTTTTCCAGGTATTTTTGTTCTTGTTTCAGATTTCCAGCATCCGCAGTATTTTGCTTTTATTTATATGGCTAGTCCAGTTCAGTTTCTGGTCAATGGTAACCCCCAGGATGTTGATAGTGGAGGAATTCAGCGATGGTAATGCCATTGAATGTCAAGGGGCGATGGTTATATTCTCTCTGCTTGGAGTGGTCAACACTCTGTTATTTAAACAGGCCCTACACTGGCTGTGGAATCCCAATACAATTTTCAGGGTCCATGGGTGAAGCAACCTAACCAGTTTACCAAAAAGAGATTTACAAAATACAGATGGTGTTTATTTCGTAGGACAAGCAGGCACATGAATGTTCCTCCAAGCCTGGAGTCACAACAATTTTTGGCCCATTGATAGTCCTTCCAAGAAGGGAAATGTGCCATGCTATCCAGTCTTAGTTCAACTTTTGCCTTTGAGCAGATGAAACAGCACACAGCTCTGCTGCTGATGTCCTTCAAGCTTTCAAGCTGTATTAAATGTCTCCATGTGCCTAGTCTAAATAAATGAATCCACAACATATTTACGTATTCCCAAATGAACGATTGGTACCCATATCATTGTAACATGTGGTCAAACAGCCTGGCAGCAAGGTTGAATACAGTTACGACATGGTGAACAGCCTTGGATCCTGCAACCTGGCATGAGACGACCCTCAATGTTCTTGTCAGATCACAACAGAGTTGGCAGCATTGTTGAGTGTTGAAATTGCAGCATGGTGACTGCACAGAAAAGCTTTGAAAGATCAGTGTAAAGATCGTGCTCAAATGAAATGCTGGTAAGCAGATGGATCCCTTGTGGTGAGATTGCAATGCACAGCCTGTGAGTTCAGAGAGCGGGACAGCATGTCGAGAGGACATGCATCAGGTTAGTTCAGTCAGCAAAGGCAAGTGAAAGAGGGTGTGGGCCAGATTGATATCGAGCAAAGGAGAGTCAAACAAAAAAATACCCAAAAGAAAAGCCATCATAAAAATCAGGCCAGAAAAGTTACAATTATAACAGGCAGAGCTTTGGAAAAGTGTGCGAAAGTGGCTACAGCCACACTCATCCCATATACTCTAGGAGGAGGAAGGTTAAAGGGACATTATTAAAATGTCCACAAAATTCCCCAGTTTGAATTGGGACGCAGCTGACCTACTAACCGAATTCAAAATGTTTAAACATCAGACAGAGCTATGGTTTCTTGATTCAGATATGTCTGAAACAGACAAGCAAGCCATAAGAATTCACCTAACAATTGGGAATGAAGATCTGCACAGACTGAACATGTCAGGATTAACAGCAGAAGAGCTAAAGGATCTGCAAAAGATGTGGGCTACATTGGAAAACTGGTTTAGTATTAGGTTAAAACATCCATATTCTGCATCCAGAGTTCATGTTATTTTGACAAGAAGAAACAGAATGCATAGACTACTTCGTCAGCAGATGCAGAGAAAGGATCACAGAATCTTTACAGTGCAGAAGGAGGCCCTTCGGCTCATCAAGTCTGCACTGGCTCTCTGAAAGAGCATTTTACCCAGTCCCACTTCTCTGCCTTATCCCCATAACCTTGCACATTCTCTCTTTTCATATAGCAATCTAATTCCCTTTTGAAAACCTCGATCGAACCTGCCTCCACCATCCTGTCAGGGAATTTGTTCCAGACGCCAGCCACCTTGAGGGTGAAAAAAATGTTCTCACATCACTTTTACTCCTTTTGCCAATTATTTTGAATCTGTGCCCCCTATTTCTTCATACTCCCTTGAATGGGAACAGTTTCTCACTATTTGCCCTGTCCATACCCATCAGGATCCTGAATACCTCTATCAAGTCTCCTCTCAGCCTTCTTTTCTCCAAGGAAAACAGTCCCAACTGCTCCAATCTATCCTCATAGCTACAGTTCTTTAGCCCTGGAATCATTCTTGTGAATCTCCTCTGTACCCTTGCCAATGCCTTCATCCTTCCTTAAGTATGGCGCCCAGAACTGGATGCTGTTCTCCAGATGACTAACTAGTGTCTTATATAAATTCAACATGGACTCCTTATTCTTATACTCAATGCCCCTTTTAATAAAGCCTAAGAGACTATATACTTTATTAACTGGTCTCTCAATATGCCCTGCCATTTTCAATGACCTATGTACATATACACTGAGATCCGTCTGTTTCTGCACCTCCTTTAGAGGCTCTCCCTTTATTTTGTACTGTCCCTCCACATTCTTCTTGCCAAAATGAATCACTTCACAGTTCTCTGCTTTGAACTTCACCTGCCACTTGTCTGCCCAATCCACCAACATGTCTATGCCTTTTTGAAGTTCAGGACTATGCTCATCACAGTTGACAATGTTTTCAATTTTTGTACCATCAAATTTTGAAATCGTGCCCTGCATATCACAGTCTAGGTTAATAATATATGTCAGAAAGAGCAAGGGTCCCAACACTGATCCCTGAGGATCTCCGCTACAAACCTTCCTCTAATCTGAAAAACAAGCATTTATCACTTTTCTGTTTCCTGTCACTCAGCCAATTTCTTATCCAAGTGCCTACTTTCCCTTTTATTCCATGAGCTACAATTTTGCTCACAAGTCTGTTGCGTGGCACTGTATCAAATGCCTTTTGAGAATCCATTTACACCAGATTAACAATGCTGCCCTTATCAGCCTTCTCTGTTACCTCCTCAAAAAACTCCAACAAGTTAGTTAAACTTGATTTTCCCTTAATGAATCCATGCTGACTTTCTTTAATTATCCTGCATTTGTCTAAGTGACTATTGCTTTTGTCCTGAACTATAGTTTCCAGGGGCAGAATGTTTCTATTGTTGAGCAGGCGTGTGCCCGACCCGAATGGGGGAAAATAGTGGCCCAATGACGTCAGCCGGTGTCATCCCACGCTCGCACGATATTTGGGTCGGTGGGCGCACACGTGAGTCGGCAGCATGCCTGCCAATAATTAACAGGCCTGTTAAGGTCATTAAAGTAATAATTAAATGTAATTTTTCACTGCTGTCCAACCATAAGGTTGGCAGGCAGGCAAATCAGCCAGGTGGCCTTTGGATTTTTATGAAATGTCATCCAAGGACAGGATGAGGTTTCCAACAGGAATTAAAAATAAAATCAAAATTTTTAAATCTCATTTATAACATGCCCCTGCTCATGTGACAAAGTCACAGGAGAGGACAGGTATTTAACATTTTTAAATTCTTTACTTATGTTTTTAAAATTCTTCAGCTCCCTGAGGCAGCTCTGTGCCTTCAGGGAGCTTTCAGTGCATGCACCCGCCCCCGTGTGCAAACTTCCACTCTCGCCCTGCTCCCGCCCCCACCCCAGCAGCACTCAATGTTGCAGCATGTGATTCACGCTAACTGGTCATTAACTGGCCAGCCAGCTTGAAGTCGTGGTTGGGTCCTGATAGCGGGCGGCAGTCAGTTTCGCGACCGCTCCAGGGTTCACCTGCCAGATAAGGTAAAAATCCTGCTGCAGAAGTTTCCGTCCCACTGAAGTCAAACTAACTGGTCTGTAGTTGCCGGCTTTATCCTTGCACCCCTTTTTGGAACAAGGGTGCAACATTCACATTTCTTCAGTCCTCTGGCACCACCCCTGTGTCTAAGGAAGACTGGAAGATTATCACTAGTGCCTCTGCAACTTCTACTCTGACTTCCCTCAGTACACTTGGGTGCATCTCATCCAGTCCTTATCTATTACCGTAACTATTTTCAGTAGAGATAGCTTTTCTAACACCTCCTTCTCAAATGTAAGTTCTTCTAGTGTACCAGTTACCTTCTCTCTCACCTCGGCCTAGGTAGCATCTTCTTACTTTGTAAAGACAGATACAAAGTAAATACCTCTGCTACTTCTTCTGTCTCCACATACAAGTTCCCTTTTTATCCCAAATCAGCCCTCTTTCTTTTACCACCCTTTTATTATTTAAGTTCGCTGCCAGCTTCTTTTCATGCTCTCTCCTTGCTTTTCTTATTAGTTTCTTCACTACCCCTCTGGTCCTTCTATATTCAGCCTGATTCTCCATTGTATTTTCTACCTGACATCTGTTGTATGCGCACTTCTTCCTTTTCATCTTCACCTTTATCTCTTTCGTCATCCAGGGTGCTCTGGATTTATTTGTCCTACCTTTCCCCTTCAAGGGAACATACCTTTGCCTGCAATATTTTATCTTTGAAGGTGGCCCATTGTTCAGCCACTGTCTTTTCTACCAACATTTGATTCCAACTCACTCAACTCATGCATTCTCATCCCATCAAGGTTGGCTTTCTCCCAATTAATTATCCCTGCTCTGGATTGTTCCCTGTCCTTTTCCATGATTAACCTCAATCTCATGATACACTGATTACTGTCCCCTAGAGGATCTACCACTGATATTTAATCCACTTGGACCAACTCATTCCCCAGAACCAGATCCAATGGTGCCTGCCCTCTCATTGGACTGGAAATATACTGCTGCAGAAAATTATCTTGAATACATTCCAGGAACTCTCATCCTTCTTGTCCCTTTGCAATATTCCTATCCTAGTCTATATTTGGATAATTGAAGTCCCTCATTATGATTTCTCTATAATTCTTGCACCTCTGTAATTTCTTTGCAAATTTGTTTCTCCACATCCCTTCCACTAGTTGATAGTCTATATTCTACACCAATCAATGTTATTGCACCTTTCCCATTCCTTATCTCTAGCCAGAGAGATTCCTTCCTTCACCCCTCTGGAACATCCTCTCTCTCCAGTACTGTAATGCCATCTTTAATTAATATTGCCACCCCACCACCCCCCGAGCTTTTCTTCCTTTCCTGTCTCTCCTAAACACCTTGTACCTAGGAATATTTAATGGACAGTCCTGCCCTTCTTTCAGCCAGGTCTCTGTTATTGCAATAATATCATAATTCCATTTGTCAATCTGTGCCTGCAGTTCACCAATATTATTAACCACACTCCATGCATTCACATACATGCACAATAGTCCTGATTTAAGCTTTACTTTCTGACCCTTTCTAAGGACTTACTATTGCCTACCCTAATTCTATCAAACTCTCCAAATACAGTATTTACCTTGATACTACTCTCTGATATATCCTCATTATCAGTTGATACTTCACTACTTCCCACTGCCAGTTTTCTCTCCTTTTCACTCTGAATTTCCCCTCAGGTTCCCATTCCCCTGATAATCTAGTTTAAACCCTCCCCAACAGCCCTCGCAAACCTCCCCATAAGGACATCCACCCCAGTCCTGTTAAGGGGTAACCCGTCCTTCTTGTACAGGTCCCACCTGCCCAAGAACTGATCCCAATGCCTCAGAAACCTAAAGCCCTCCCTCCTATTCCATTTCTCCAGCCACATGTTGAACTGCTCAATCTTCCTGTTCTTATGTTCACGAGTACGTGGCACTAGGAGTAAGCCTAGATTACTGCTCTTAATGTCCTTTTTAATTCCCTTCCTAATGACAATGTTAGAAACGCAGGTCCCTTTAAGATTAAACGAGGCCAAGCTTCAGAGTGAATTGAGAGCACGTGATGCTCAGTGAAGCCGATACTTAAGAGCTGGGTTTTTCCCCAGTAGGTGGGTTTTTGCTCCTGGATAGGGAAAGGATCCTAAAGGGAAGAGTGGAAACTGGTATTTGTACTGAACTATAGTTTAACAATAAAACAGTTGTAAGTCACAGAATGTCTACTGCTGCCAGATTCGGTAAATGAATATCCACCTATTAAATAATTAACTCCTTAAATACTGCTTTCAGAATCTCATCCATTTTCCTACCTATATCATTGGTATTAATGTGGACCATGACCACTGGTATTTTACCCTCCCCCAAAAGGATGTCCTGTAGCTGCTCTGTGACATCCTTGATCCTGGCATTGGGGAGGGGTGGGGGGGCAACATACTGTCATGGAGTCATGTCTACGGCTGTAGAAACACCTGTCTGCTCCCCTAACTATAGAATCCCCTAGCAGTATAGCTCTTCCACTCTTCCCCCTTTCCACCTGTGTATCAGAGCCATCAATGGTGCCACAAACTTAGCTCTTGCTGTAGTCCTCTGAGGAACCATCTCGCTCACCAGTATCCAAAATGGAAAAGTGGTTAGAGAGGAGAAGCCTCAGGGAATTCCTGCCCTACCTGCCTGTTTCTCTTAGATATGCTGACAGTCCTCCATTCTCTGTCTGCCTGTGTACCCCTTAGCTGCAGTGTTACCACCTCTCAAAATGTGCTATCCACATAATCCTCCACCTTGTGTATGCATATCAGTGACTCCAGCCATCGCTTGAGTTCTGCTACCCGGAGCTCAAGTTTCTTCAGCTGGTGACACTTCCTGCAGTTGTAGTCATCTTTGCCACTTTGTGGCACTGCACGATGACTGCACGATTGCCCACATCCCTCAGGATGCACATTCCACGTGGCTGAGCTGCACTGACATACCTTAGACTTTATATAAAGTGTTTACTACAGTATGGTATAATATAATAACTCACCTGTCACTCACCAGTCACCACCTCTGTGCTGAGTGTGAAAAAGCCTATACTTGCCACCCAATCAACTTACAGGATGCCTGTGTCATCAGTTTTAGATTTTATCTGTAAACCCACGGCTGTCTCTCTCCGCTGCTTTAAGCTCTCGGACATCTCCAGTTAACTACTAGTTACTAATTAACCTACTTTTTCTGCTGCACCAAAATGGAAGTCAAATGCTGGAGGATGAAATAGAGTGGAAGAAATGAACACCTCCTCCTCCCCTTCACCGGCATCCCAACTCAGCAAGCTCTGCTTCTTGCAACAAGCCTTACCTAAAGCAACTATTTCCCCCTATGCACCGGTATATATACTGTGATCTTTCAAACATAGAGCTAGCAGACAGAATTGCTGAGTTGGTGATCGCATCCAGTCCCATGGAAGAATTATAAAAAGGTCTGCTAGACAAACCCAAAACATATAGCGTTGAAAAACAACTCAAGGATGGACATAAGTACAAAGCAATCCTCACTGGTTGACAAAGCTTACAGATCCTAAGTACAATACCAGTTGTGAATGCACTTCCGAGAACACCCATATCTAGCAAGACATGTGGAAGGTGTGGACTTCTGCATGCACCAAGGAAATGCCCAGCTATCTATCAATTCTGCAAGGTGTGTGGCAGAAAGGCCCACTGGCAGTGGCAGTGCACTAGAGCAAAAGCTGATGCAGTTACAAAGAGCCATGCAATGATCCAAACTGACTGCTTGAAGATGCCTGTTGTGTACAATAAGAATAACCATCTGGTATCCCATCAGAAACATATACATGAAATGACTGACAAACCAGAAAATGACAATGTTCTGCATGATGAGACACACAGCAGTGAATACATGTTTCACACTATCAGGACCTAACATTGAAATATCCCAAAATGTTTCAACAAATTTGGCAGCTTTGAGGGAGCTGCAATGTTACATTTGCAGGAGATAGGCATCACCCAGTGAGCCATTTATAAAGGAAAGCAGGTCATCATACTGGAATATTTGTGACCTGATATTGTTCACTGACTTCATAATTTAAGC
This sequence comes from Carcharodon carcharias, assembly GCF_017639515.1. Classification (NCBI taxonomy): domain Eukaryota; kingdom Metazoa; phylum Chordata; class Chondrichthyes; order Lamniformes; family Lamnidae; genus Carcharodon; species Carcharodon carcharias. The sequence continues at coordinate 67,237,673 of NC_054479.1, forward strand.
ATGGGCGAAGACTCACAAGAGAGACAGTATTTTGGCCAGGTATGAACAATAACATTGAAGTCGTAGTCAAGAATGCAAGGCATGTCAAGAGAATATGCCAAGTCAGCACAAAATACCATTGATTCCATATGAAATTCCTACCCATCCTTTATCAAAAATTGCATTCAACCTCTTTCATGTTCATGGCACTGGCTTCATTGTCATTGTTGACTACTGTACCAAGTACCTCATTTTTCAACAATTGCACATTACATCAAGAACAACTGTTGCACAAGTGCTATTTTCAGTTCATTTGGTGCACCGAGAGAGATCATTATCCACAATTTATCAGCAAACCACTTCAGGATATGTGTGAGAAGTGGAATATTGATCACGTTGCTTTTTCTCATTACCCTAGATATAACAGTGTTGCTGAATGAATGATTCATATGGTAAGACCCCTAATTCTCAAATGTAGATGGGCCAAGCAGGATCTACACATTGTAATGTTACATCTGAAAGTGATGCTTTTAAGTGAAACTATCCCATCACCAGCAGAGCTCATGTTTGCAGACCGATGCATACCAATTTACTTACTCTTACCCATTCTACTCTCTCAAAAATCAGGGAGCAACTTTTAAAACTGCAAGAGAAGATGACCAAAGTGCATGATAAAATGCAGGTACTGAATTGCTAAGTTTACGGTTGGGACAGCAAGTTCGCACCCAGGATCCCACAGAAGGTCTGTGGCAACCAGTCAAGGTGACAAGGATTTGTTCGGAACGAAGATCCTATGAAGCTATTACACACAAAGGTGCAACGGTAAGGTGCAACCGAGGACAAATTAGATCTATTCCAGCCCCTCAACCACTGTACACTCCTATTGTCTCTGGGACAAGATCTCAAATGCAACCACAAACAACATCCAAGAAAGGCAATCCCATAGATCACTGTGAGAAATTAAATAAACCTCTACACAAGGTTACCATTGCAAGATAAAAGCAAAATACTGCAGATGCTGGAAACCTGACCATTACATGATCTGGGCGTACCAGCAGATTATCTCTATTCTTTAGAGACTCCTAGGTGCAACAGTATGTAATGGTAACTTAGCAAGAATAGGTATTGTAAATAGTTATACTTCTTTGGAAGTAGGGAAAGAGAAAGGGCAATGTTGTATTATGCCTTTAAGAGATAGCAGCATGACATCACTAGAGGGGGAGTGTGTCATGTGATCTAGTTTTAGTTATACTTTTGTCTTTGAGCAGAGCTCACACACACACATAGCTCTAATGCTGATGTCTTCAAGCTTTCTACCTATGTATGAATGTTCCTATGTGCCTTGTCTAAATAAATGAACCTATTACGTGTTTGCACAATCCCTTATGAGCGATTAGCGCCTATCTCTTGTAATGAAATGACAGATGGCAAACAAAGAATTAAAAAAAAATAAGTCTACTGCCCATTGGCTGCCCAAGCCGGACTTGAAATGAGTTGTCAACACTTTAATCAAAACAGGCAGAAGCCCTATTAAAATATTTAAATTGGGCCCTCTGCTGGCTGTGGGAGCCCAGCACAATTTTCAGGAACCATGGACAGAGTAACCTAACCAGTGAAAAGAGACTTGCAAAATACCAATGGTGTTTGTTTTTTGGGACAAGCAGGCACATGAAACATCCTGCAGACCTAGATTCACAAAAATCTTCCGGTCCATTGATTGTCCTTCCATGCTCCAACTGGAATTGTCCTCTTCTCCCCTCTCCCTAAGAACACACTTCAGACACTGACCTTTAAATTGAGAACATAAAATGCTGCAAATAATGAACAGGTCAGGCAGCATTTGCGGAGAGAAAAACAGTTAATGTTTCAGGTCGATGACCTTTCCACACTATCTTACTTCACATGTTTCAGTGACACATAAGAACGCTAGAGAAATTCCATCAGCAATGCCTCTGCGGCATCCTCCAGAATCAATAGCAGAACCATTTCTGTAAAGAAGGCTGGGTCTCCATGTCTGTGTCCGTGTGTGTGTATGTGTATGATTTAATTAAGCTGGGCAAGAGATTAAGAGGAATCAGGTTGTCTGCGGGGTATAAAACAAGGAAAGGATAGAGGTGTTAAGTTTGAGGTACAAGCAAATAGGTTGGATCTAATATTTGTATTGTAGAGTGGAAGAGGGTAGCGGTCATATGGTGTGCCTTTATTGAAGTTTGTCTTCTGTAATTTAACTAGATTTTTCTATAGCTAACATCATAGGGGAGTGTTGACTGGTGGTGTTTGCTTGTGGATTTGACCAAGTAGAGTTTTAGGGAGAATGTTTTGTAAGCCTAACCTTAATTGTATAACTGTAATCTTATGTGTTTAAGTTTTATTTTATTCTTGTTAATAAAACTTGCATTTTTAATTTTTTTAAATCCCAAAAGTACCACTGGACTTCTTACTACTGAGATCGGTATGTCTTCTTCTCTTTTTCAGAATACAAAAAAAAGGATATGGCCCGTAAGCTAAGTTTCCCTCTGGGATTTGGTTTGTGCATCAGTTAACACCGGCTGTGTTCATAACATAATCATTTATAAAAATAATGACGTAAGCACGATAAACAATTCCAGGAAGTCCTCAGGGAAGGGCTGCTGCCCAGAAACTGGAAGTTTGAACAATCCAGTCGTACAGCAACAGGAGGTTTGCCGTGGATCATATCTGCAGTGGGAACCGTAGAGAAGCAAACAGCGTTGTATTATATTGCAAGGTCCGAGCATTTTGTTATATTGCCCTCTCTGTTGAGGTGTAAATAAAGTAAGTTCAATAATGGCTGCCTGCAGATGAGCATTGGTTAGTCTGATTTAGTGAAACACACAACAGGTGGCTCTATTCCTGCTCCCAGATTTCCACTGATGTTACCAATGGTGCTGGACAGAATTTCACTGCTGTGATATCTCACCCTTCAGGATGTTCAGTATCAATCCAAGCACAAGCCCACTGGAGGGAGCGCTGGGCACGAACAATGTGTCGTCTCCAACTGATATGTTTATCACATCTTCAGATAATTGAGGTGTGTAGTTTTTCAGGTCCTGAAGATTTATAATCCCACCTGTGGAGCAGGAACTGAATTTAATACAATTATGCCAAATAAATGTTTCAAACATACAGGAGGGTGAATATGAATTCAAATGACAACAGCACCCAACACTCCTCCCAAACATACGGTTCAACAAGGATTACATACAATGTGACAAAACTGAAAACACAATTTATATGCATGTCTGCGGAAGGTTGTAATAACACATTAAAAACAATCTTGGAATATTATCCATCTCTAGTTTCCCTTGAAAAGATGATGGTGGACCTCCTTCTTGAACCTCTGCAGTCTGTGTGTTGAAGTTGCTCCCACAATGCTGTGAGGTAGAACATCCAGGATTTGATGTAGTGAACAGGGAATATGTACAATTTAATGGCCTGTGTGACTTGGAAGAGAAACTTTGAGGTGATGGTGTTCCTTGTCTTTCAAAGAGGTGGAAACCTTCTAGCGGGAGCCAGGCAGTTCTTTCAATGCCATCACTGGAAGTTTCAAAATCTGAGAACTATTCAGGGACAACAGATCTCAATTCAAACTAATTGTACTCATCAAAATTGGAGAAAAGTTCAAGATGAGAAAAGCCCAGTGAATCTCATTGCTCGAACAATACAGGTTGTTTGCCTTAGAATCCAACTGTATTTTAAATGTCCTTAATATTTTGGTCTATACTCTCCAGCTGGCAGTTTGTTTCCAACATTGATTACTCTCCATATAAAGAGCTTCATCCTAACAAGTGTGTTGATTATTTACCACTAGTTTTAATTTATACTATCTTCTCATATGTTCCCGCATTAATGTGAAATAGTAACCTGTGTTTACCTTGTCTACACCATTTCATATTTTAATCACCATCTCTCACATACACACTCTCACACTTTTTCACAGAATACTACCATATTCCCAAAAGTATTTTTTTTAAAAAGCCATCTTCACAAATCCCACAACCAGATCTAAGCTCTGCAGCCCTGTCACCCTGTCACATCCAGTTGTGAATGGTGGTGGACAATTAAACAAGTAACAGGAAGAGGACTCTCCACAAATATCACCATCTTCAGTGATGGGGGAACCCAGGTATATCAGTGCAAAAGTTAAAGCATTTACAACAATCTTCAGCCAGGAATGCCAAATGGATGATCCATCTTGGCCTCCTCTTGAGGTCCCCAACATCACAATGCCAGTCTTCAGACAATTTGATTCACTCCACGTAGTATCAAGAAAAGGCTGAAGGCACTGGATACTGCAAAGGCTACGGACTCTGACAATATTCTGACAATAGCACTGAAGACTTGTGCTCCAGAACTAGCTACGGCCCTAGCTAAGCTGTTCCAGTACAGCTACAAAATGGTTTCTAGCCAGCAACGTGGAAAATCCCCCACGTATATCCTGTCCACAATAACAGGACAAATCCAACCCAACCAATTACCACCCCATCAGTCTACCCTCAATCAATGCAAAGTGATGGAAGGTATTGTTGACAGTGCCAACAAGTGGCACTTACACAGCATTAACCTACTCACTGACACTCAGTTTGGATTCTTCCAGAATCCTGACCTCATTACAGCCCAAACATGGACAAAAGAACTGAACTCAAGTGGTAAGGTGAGAGTGACTTTTATTTCCCCTTTATTCTTTCATGGGATGTGGGCACTGCTAACAAAGCCAGCATTTGTTGTCCATCCCTAATTGCCTTTAAACTGAGCAGCTTGCTCAGCCATTTAAGAGTCAACCACATTGCTGTGGATCTGGAGTTACATGTAGGCCAGACTGGGTAAGGACGGCAGATTTCCTTCCCTAAAGGACAATAGTAAATCAGATGGGTTTTTACAACAATCGACGATAGCCGTCATGGTCACCATTACCTATACTAGCTTTATATTCCAGATTTATTAACTGAACTCAAATTCCACCAACTTGGGATTTGAACCCATGCCCCATGCTGGGTCTCTGGATTACTAGTCCAGTGACATTACCACTATGCCACCATCTCCCCTTGACCGCCCTTGACTTCAAGGCTGGATTTGACCAAGAAGCCCAGCAAAACTGGAGTCAACGGGAATCAGGTGGAAAAGTCTCCACTGGTTGCAGTCATATCCAGCAGAAAGGGACTATGACAAACATCACAAGGCACACAACCTGCAGGACTTCCAACCAGGGGAGCCAGCTTGGATCCAAGACCAAGCTCACTATGGGCAAGTGGTTGAACAGACATCACATCCACAGTCTTATGTCATCCAAACAGATACAATGAAACTGAACAGTGAGACAGAACATCTACCAATTCCCCTTCTGCCCAGCAAAGTCTGAAGGACCACCCACAGGTTTCAAACCCCTGATCCCCTCCAAAGGAGATGAGGATCTGTTCTGGTAGACTCATGAAATTGCTTCCAGGATATCACTGCAAGGGTTCCTCAGGTTAATGTCTGAGGCCAACCATCTATAGCTGCTGCATCAATGAACTTCCCTCTATCATAAGGTCAGAAGTGAGGACATTCGCTGATTTCACAGCGTTCAGTCCCATTCAAAACTTCTCAGCTAATGAGGCAGCTCACGCCTGTGTGCAGCAAGAACTGGACAATGTTCAAACTTGGGCTGATCAGTGACAAATAGCAATCGCCTGACACAAATGTCAGGCAATAAACATCTCTAACAATGGGAATAAAACCATCTCCCCTAGACATTCAATGAAATTTTCATTACTGAACACTTCACCATCATTATCCATTGAGCAAAAGCTGAACTGGACTATAATATTGTCAGTATTGACCGACTGATATAGAATACTTACTGAGTCTGCAGAGGTATGTAAAACACAAGCTTTATTGGAACACATATTGCTGCTGGCTACTAGAAATTATTCAGGATAGAATTAATAGTCACATGGAAAAATGTGAATTGACTCAGAAGAGTCAGCATGGATTTGTTAAAGGAAAATCGTGACTTGCTGGAATTTTTTGAAAAGATAACAGGGATGGTTGATGAGGGCAAGACCATTGATGTGGCGTATATGGACTTCCAGAAGGTGTTTGATACAGTGCCACACAACAGACCTGTGAGGAAAGCTGTAGGTCATGGGATAATAGCGGCAGTAGCAACGTGGATACAAAATTGGCTGAGGGATAGGAAACAGAGACTAATGGTTAATGGATATTTTTTGGGCTGGAAGAAGATTTGTAGTGGAGTTTCCCAGGGGTCGGTATTGGGACCCTTTCTTTTCTTTATATATGTAAATGATCTAGACCTTGGTGTGCAGGGAACAATTTCAAAGTTTGCAGGTGACACACAACTTGGGTGAATTGTAAACTATGAGGAGGACAGTGTAGAACTTCAAAAGGACATTGACACATTGGTGGAGTGGGCAGACAGGTGGCAGATGATGCTCAATGTGGAGAAGTGTGAGGCGATACACTTTGATACAAGGAACATGGAGAGACAGTATAAAATAAAGAGTACTATTCTAAAGGGTGTGCAGGAGCAGAGAGACCTAGATATATATGCACATAAGTCATTAAAGGTGACAGGACGTTAGAGAGAGCTGTTTCTAAAGCATACAGTACTCTAGGCTTCATTAATAGGGGCATAGATACAAGAGCAGGGAGGTTATGATGAACTTATATAAGGCATTGGTTGGACCTCAGCTGGAGTATTGTGTACAGTTCTGGGTGTCACACTATAGGAAAAATGTGAACGCATTGGAGAGAGTGCAGAAGAGGTTTACAAGAATGGTTCCAGGGATGAGAAACTTCAGTTATGAGGAAAGGTTGGAGAAGGTGGGACTGTTTTCCTTGGAGAGGAAAAGGCTGAGGGGAAACTTGACAGAAGTTTTCAAAATCATGAGAGGTCTGGACAGAGTAGACAGGGAGAAACTGTTCCTGCTCATAAACAGAACGAGAACCAGAGGGCAGAGTGTTAAAGTGTTTTGCAAAAGAAGCAAATGCGAGGTGAGAAAAAACTCTCACACACCGAGCAGTTAGGGTTTGGAATGCACTGCCTGGAAGTGTGGTGGAGGCAGGTTCAATTGAAGCATTTGAGGGCATTGGATGATTATCTAAATAGAAACAATATGCAGGGGTACGGGGAAAGGGCAGGAGATTGGCACTAAGTTAAAATGCTCAGAGAGCCGGTGCAGACATGATGGCCTTCTGCTACACCACAACAATTCTGTGATTCTGTGATCTTCCACGATGTTGTACAAGAGTGAGCAAATCATGTGGAGTTGCATCACTCCCTGTGATGATGTACATTGTATCTGATTAGTTTATTAAATAGAGTTAACCCATTATACTACATCTCCTCCCCACCCCAAATCTCTGATTCCTTTCTATATTGTGAAGATCAAACAAACCGTTTTAAATTCTGGTGTGTTGCAGTCCTTAATCTTGTTTTCTTTGCTTAGTTCCTCTTCTTTCCTCCTCCTTCTTATAAAGACAATTGCTGTATCTTGTAGCGTTTGTCGTCATTCCACACCTGGTTGGAATGATATTTCCCCCCCCCCCTCTCTCACTCTCATTTTGTCCAACTCATCAGCTTGTACCTGCAGCATGAGTGCGTGTGTGAAAGTGCGAAGTTGAATTTTCAGTCTTCTTCCTATGAGGAGCTCCCACAGTTGCAATGGGAAGGAAGATGACTTCAAATGGCTCTCTTGTCCCCTAAAGATGAATAGCACAAGTAATACAGTTTGGTGTCATCTCTTCAGGTGACTTTGAGAGACCTGGCTACTGAACGGAATATCCTGCCCTGGTTCAACATTTTGTGATTCACAAATGTCCTTGGTGCAATCATTGTAGCATGTCAAGTCTCAGAGCTCTCCGAATGACCACTGTCTCTTCATAGATGAGTAAATCATCAACTACACCCTGTTCAGCTGTCTGAGAATGGGATTGTGTAGCATGTATGCTGGCCATTCTTTGAAGCAGTACTCTCTGAATTGAGCACATTCTTCATCAGATTTCTGTGCATCACCCTAGTAGAGTTGTGGTTGTTGTCGATGCAAAGGTTTCTACCTCTTCAGCATGGATTACATCACCTTGCCACTGGGGTGTGGGTTAAAGCATTGGCTGTATTCTGCTGCTTTCATAGAACATTGTCTGCCTTTGCATCGAGCCTCATCATCCTCAGTCTGAATTGTTATACTCATGGAGGCATTTTTGCTAACTCCTTAGAATTTAAGGATGTCACAAAAGGCTTGCGGTCTGTCTCTATCTTGAATTGGAGACCAAGAACATTATCTGCAAATTTCTCATGAGCCCATTAAGCATCTAGTGCTTTGTTCTCTATCACTGCATCTCTCTGTTCAATCTCTGTCAATGAACAGGATGCCAAGTAACATTTGAAACATAACATCTGAGGGGTCTTGACAGGGTGGATGTGGAGAGGATGCTTCCTCTTGTGGAAAAATCTAGAACTAGGAGTCACTGTTTAAAAATAAGGGGTCGACCATTTAAAACAGATGAGGCAAAATTTTTTCTCTCAGAGGGTTAGAACTCTCTTCCTGAAAAGACGGTGGAAGCAGAGTCTATGAATATTTTTAAGGCAGAAGTGGATAGATTCTTGGTAAGCAAGGAGCTGATAGGTTATCAGGGATGATGGGATTTAGATTTCAGGTTACTATCAGATCAGTCATGATCTTATTAAATGGCGGAGCAGGCTCGAGGAGCTGAATGACCTACTCCTGCTCCTTGTTTGTATGTTCATATGTAAACTGATCTACACTTTTCATCCATCTGTGTCTGAAAGAGCACAGCTCCTAGTCCTGTAGAAGGTGCATGTGCAGCAATGATTGTGGGTAGTTCTAGGACATAGTGAGCTAAAATATCCAGTGGTATCAGCATGTCTTTCATTTTCTTAAATGACCTCTGTGGTGCTTCCTCCAGTGCTATGTATTGTCTTGTCATAACAGCTGACATTGCGGTTCATTGATGGCAGCTCTGTTGGGCAGGAACTTTCTGACTTGGTTTACAATACCCCTGAGTCTCTGGAGCTCAGTCACATTCCAAGGAGGTAGAAACTCCTTGACCCTGGTCGTCTTCTGTGGATTAATTCTAACATCAGAGGCATCCACAATATTCCCAAGGAACTTGACAGTCAGCTGCAAGAATTTGTTGAGTGTAAGTCCTGCTTCGTTTAGGCATCACAGCTAAGCTCACCTCTTGTGTCATGTTTTGTCTGAGTGGAACACCAGGCCCAGAGTCTTCTTTACGATCATTGAATATTTTCTCTGTTGTACATTCAACTTTCGTGAAAAGTACCCTATCGTCTTCTCAATTCCAGTTTCATTTTCTTGCAACAGCATAGCACCAATGCATACATCACTCATGTCAACAGCCAACTTAAATTGTTTGACATAATTAGGTACTGCTAAAACTGATGTCGTAGTCAATACAGTTTTTAAACTGTCAAATTGCCATCTGACACTCCTGTGTCCATTGAAGCTCTTGTTCTTTTTAAATTTTCAGTTAATGGAGCAACTACACTGCTAAAATTTGATTCAAATTTCTGGTAAGACCCACTCTTGCCCAGCTGATTAAATAATTCTTCCAGATGTTGTAAATGCTCCTCCTACGTCTGACTGAAAACTATCAAGTCATCAATATAAACATCACAATTGCTCAGTCCTGCAATTACTTTGTTTGCTAGTCTTTGAAATGTTGCTGGTGTATTTTTCATACCAAATGGCATAATTTTAAACAGACATAGTCCATCTGGCATCACAAAAGCTTATTCCCACAAATAGATCTGTGTGACAGTAATAGCTTTTCCAAATCACTTTGACACTTGTCTGGCAGGTAACTCAATATTATTTTTATGGCTTAGCAGGTGATGTGTGCCAAGTGGATCAAATCTTTTAAAGAAACTTGGTCACACTATCACAAAAGTTTTGCAATTCATACTTATTTTGAGATGCGTGTCCTGAATTCAGAAGTAATAAGTCTATCACAACTTCAGAGATTTAAAAAAAAACTAAATTAAACATTTATTAACGCAAGAAAAAATTTCAAGCTCATACATAGGTCTACAAATTACTGCTACAATAACTCCTAAGACCCCTAATTAATCCAGTTTCCAGTTAGACCCCCATTAAGGCAGCTGTAAGAAAAAATAGATTTTAAACAAGTTAAACACAATACCCTGGGCAATGGAATTCAAAGTAGCTTTTCCTGACTTTAGTTTCTGTAGACAGCAGCCTTAATGCACAAATACTGGACATTTCTCACACTTTTGGTAGATCTTACAACGCCTTCCTCCTTTATACATGTTTTGCCCTTTTAATGTGTAAATCACATTGTCCATTGGCGGGATTTTCCCCCCGTCGGGGGCGAAGTTGAAGTACGGGCGCGCATAGGTGCATTTCCGATTGGCACCCTCGATCGGGGGCGTGGCGCCATTTTCTGTGGGCAGGCCAATTAAGGCCCACCCAGTGTGACATCCACATGGAAGTGCTATGGGCTCCCTGTGTGGGCAGGTGGAGGAGGGGGGGGGGAATCCCTAAACGCATGCGCATGAAAGAGCGCACTCATCTCCCTGAGGCTAAGTGCTGCCTCAGGGAGATTGTTTCTACAGTAAAAAATATTAAAAGTAGAAAAAAAGTATTCTCTGACATGTCCCCTCATGTTGGGACATGTCCATAATATTTTAAAACCTACATGAAACCTCATCCCGCCCATGGATCAGGTTTCATGCTTTTTCTAATGCCCACCAGGGCTCCCGGCCTACCCGCCAAACTTAAGGTTGGACAGGCGGGTCCATTAATTACTTTAATGACTCTGTCAATGACCTCAATTGGCCATTGACAGATCAGCGGGCGTACAGCTGATTTTGCTGTGCCCCCGCCTACCTGAAAATTTAAATGGGGTACGATGATGTCGGGAGTTCCACCTGGTCTCACCACTCGTCATTTTACATGTTGGTGAGCGGGTCCCGCCCCCAGCTCGCTGGCGGGAAAATCATGCCCCATGTGTCTTTGGTACTCTACCTTTCTTATAATATAAATCCTATGGTGTTGCCACTATATATTGTCAACAACCCTTCAGAAAAATAAACACGTCCCTTAACTTGCTTGCCTGGTTATTTGTAAACAGACTGAGATCCCTTTGAAAACCAAATTCTCCTTTCTATCTAAAAATGCAAATTTTCTTTACACCTTACATGCTTAGACCTTAGCCATGTTTACATACTAAGCATTTCAAACCTCGCTTCGTTTCAAAAGTCAAAGCCCCCAGACTAGCTGTCTCCAATTCAACTAAATCACTCATACACACACACACACACACACACACACACACCCCCTATCAAAACCCCACTATTAACCTACTTTTACAATAAATCACAATAATATTATGAGAATTATTATACTCTCGTGACAAACACATTTAAAACTTTTAAGTACCTCCTCATTATCCAATTTGATTATAGGAAAATCAATTTTGGAATTGTTCATTTCTACCTCTTTCTCCTTATCTACCACCATTAAAACTTCTTTTTGGTCCTTTTCCCTGTCAAAGTACTTAATACGCATATTTACATGACACACCCTCTGCTTCTTTCTTCTATCTAGAATATTTATTAAATAATTTAGTTCACCTAGTTTCTCTTCAATCTTGTAAGGCCAACTAAACCTTGCCTTTAATGATTCACCCAGTACTGGTAACAAAGCTAACACTTTTTCCCCAGCAGCAAAACTACGAGCTGTAGCCTTCCTGTCTGCCTTCACTTTCATCACTTGCTGTGATACCTTTAAATGTTCCCTAGCTAACTCACATGGTCTGTTCAATCTTTCTTGGAAGTTTGATATATAATCCAGGAGAATGGTTTTCAAATTTTGACCCACCAGTTTCTCATGATTTAACTTCAGTGGTCCCCTTACCTCATGACCATAAATTAGTTCAAAAGGACTAAATCCAGTCAAAAGCATTAGGAGCATCCCTAATGGCAAATAACAAGAATGGAATTCCCCTATCCCAATCCCATGGATAGTCTTGAGCACAAGCCCTTATCATAGTTTTAAAAGTTTAATGCCATCTTTCCCAAGCCCCTTGTGACTCCAGATGTTAAGCTGTTGACTTAAACTGTTTTATCCCCAAACTGTTCATTACTTTTGTAAACAGCTGTGACATGAAATTTGAACCCTGATCTGATTGTATTTCTTATGGTAAAACATTTAGTCAACTCTTCCACAATTCTCTTTGCTGTAATATTTCACCAGAGAGTGAGGCAAAAGACAGGAAATTACAGGCCGATTAGCCTGACCTCAGTCATTGGTAAGATTTTAGAGTCCATTATTAAGGATGAGATTTCAGAATACTTGGAAGTGCATAGTAAAATCGGGCAAAGTCAGCATGGTTTCATCAAGGGGAGGTCATGCCTGACAAATCTGTTAGAATTCTTTGAGGAGGTAATGAGTAGGTTAGACAAAGGAGAGCCAATGGATATTATCTACTTGAACTTCCAGAAGGCCTTTGACAAAGTGCCGCACAGGAGGCTGCTCAGTAAGATAAGAGCCCATGGTGTTAGAGGAAAGGTACTAGCATGGATAGAAGATTGGCTGTCTGGCAGGAGGCAGAGAGTGGGGATAAGGGGGTCCTTCTCAGGATGGCAGCCGGTGACTAGTGGAGTTCCGCAGGAGTCAGTGTTAGGACCACAACTTTTTACTTTATACATTAATGATCTAGATGAAGGAACTGAGGGCATCCTGGCTAAGTTTGCAGATGATACAAAGATAGGTGGAGGGACAGGTAGTATTGAGGAGGCGGGGAGGCTGCAGAAGGATTTGGACAGGTTAGAAGAATGGGCAAAGAAGTGGCAGATGGACTACAACGTGGGGAAGTGTAAGGTCATGCACTTTGGTAGGAAGAATAGAGGCACCGACTATTTTCTAAATGGGGAGAGAATTCAGAAATCTGAAGTGCAAAGGGACTTGGGAGTCCTAGTCCAGGATTCTCTTAAGGTTAACTTGCAGGTTGAGTCGGTAGTTAGGAAGGCAAATGCAATGTTGGCATTTATTTCGAGAGAACTAGAATATAAAAGCAGGGATGTGCTGCTGAGGCTTTATACTTTATAAGGCTCTGGTCAGACCACATTTAGAATATTGTGAGCAATTTTGGGCCCCGTATCTCAGGAAGGATGTGCTGGCCTTGGAGAGGGTCCAGTGGAGGTTCACGAGAACGATCCCAGGAATGAAAGGCTTAACATATGAGGAACGTTTGAGGATTCTGGGTCTATACACGATGGAGTTTAGAAGGATGAGGGGGGATCTGATTGAAACTTACAGAATACTGAAAGGCCTGGATAGAGTGGACGTGGGGAAGATGTTTCCATTAGTAGGAGAGACTTGGACCCGAGGGCACAGCCTCAGAGTAAAGGGAAGACCTTTTAGAACAGAGTTGAGGAGAAACTTCTTTAGCCAGACAGTGGTGAATCTATGGAATTCATTGCCACAGAAGGTTGTGGAGGCCAGGTCATTGAGTGTATTTAAGACCAAGATAGATAGATTCTTGAGTGGTAAGGGGATCAAAGGTTACGGGGAAAAGGCGGGAGAATGGGGTAGAGAAACTTTTCAGCCATGATTGAATGGCGGAGCAGACTTTATGAGCCGAATGGCCTAATTTCTGCTCCTATGTCTTATGGCCTTATGGTATCACTTCAGGAAACCTTGTAGACACATCCATTATGTCAGCAAGTACTGATTTCCACTTTTAGTCCTAGGAAGGGGTCCTATGGAATCAATCATGGCCCTAGTAAAAGGTTCCTCAAATGCTTGAATTGGAATTAAAGGTGCCGGTATTATCACTGCCTGTGGTTTCCCTATCACCTGACATGTGTGACATGTTTTACAGAATTTTACTACATCTCAATGCAATCCAGGCCAATAAAAATGTTTTTTTTCGCCTGTGCTTTTCTAATTACTAAATGTCCCCCTATTGGCATTTCATGAGCTATTCTCAGTATCTCATTTCTATATCCATAAAACAATCTGAAGCACTTCCACCCATTTTTAATCTGCTGAAACTTGATACAGACGCTCATTAACACATTGCCCTTAAGGTAATAACATTCTGGAATATATTCTGTGTCTGTTTCTGAGTGAGCTGTCTAAATAACTGCTTTATTCGTCTTTTGTTGTAACTCTACCAGCTGCCTTGACCTAAACACTTCAGCTTTATTCTCTCTTCCTGAACAATCTTATCAAAGATAGTATCAACTAATTGAATTTCAACATCCTTTCCCTGCATTTTAATTTCTTCTTTTTGCTTCAACCTGTGAGCTCATGATCTTATTACTACACAACCTGGAAACAATCCAGGATGCTCTTCCTGCAACACTTCTGTTGAAAGCACCTTTACATGCTGCTCAAATACCATAAGCATCACCCACATCTGCGACCCAGCTATGAAGATGATGTCATTGCCGGTCCCTCAGAATTGAGGATGACATCTGTCAGGCTTAGTGAGACATCAGATGACTGAGGAGCCCAATTCTGGATCCACATGTTCTTCTGCAGCAGGGGGCACATTGTTGTGCAGGGGAGTGGAAATTGAAGCCCTGGGTTGGCTTCCTTCTCCTTCCTCTGCCCCCACCATTCCCCCTCGCTGTCGAGTCCCTGAGCCTCGAAGTGGCTTACGCCTTGATGGACCAGGTGGTGCCATGCCGAGCAATTGGCAGCATTCTCCTCCCAGTCTATGGAGTTAGTGCCTCTGTGCTTCAGGGCCTCCTTGAGTGTATGCTTATACTTTTTCCTTTGGCAGCCCTTTGAGCTTTGGCCAATGGAGAGCTGTGAGAAGAGAACCTGCCGAGGGAGGCGGTTTTCGGGCATCTGGAAGCAATGGCCCATCAATCGTTGTTGGTTCCACAGGAGCAGGTCTTCAATGCTGGTAGACATAGCTTCATGGAAAAAGCTTGCCTTAGTCCACCGGTCCTCTCATTTGATCCCCAGGGTTTGACGCAAGCACCGCTGATGGAAGCTCTCAAGGATCTTAATGTGGCATTGGTAGACAGTCCATGTTTTGCTGCAGTACAGGAGGGTGGTCAACACAACAGCCTTATAAACCAGAACTGTTGTTGACTTGCAAAGGTCCCTGTTGTCAAAGACACGTTGGTGCAGCTTGAAGAAGGCAGGGCTGGCACAACTGACTCAGTGTTGGACTTCCTCAGTGATGGTAGTCCCTTGGGAGAGGTGGCTGCTGAAATAAGAGAAGTGCTGCACATAATGCAGAGCTACCCCATCTATGTGATTGGCACAGAGGATGCTCAATGGGCCCGGGGAAGGATAGTGAAGGACCTTCATCTTGGCGATGTTTAAAGACAGGCCAAGCCTCTTATACGAGGTGTTGAAGAGGTCAAGTGTCCTTTGCATGTCCTGTACAGAGTGAGCCATCATGCAGCAGTCACCTGCAAACTGAAGGTGTAGTGTGCCCATGGTGGTGAGTTTTATTTTTGCATGGAAGTGACTAAGGTTGAAGAATTTCCTGTCCAGATGATACTGAATGCTGACACAAGGTGGTAGGTCATCCTGGATGAGGTGGACAATGCCGGTCAGGTAAACAATAAACAAGGTGGGGGTGATCACACAACCTTGTTTGACCCCGGTCCGGATGTGAAAGGTGTCAGTTTCAGATCCTCCACTCAGGATGGTGGGGGTCATGTTGTCCTGCAGGAGTCTCAGGATGCTGACAAACATTAATGGACAACCAAAGCCTTGGAGAACGATCCATAGACCTTCATGATTTAAAGAATCAAACACTTTGATCAGGTTGATGAAGACGAGGAATAATTCTTGATTTTGGTCCCGACATTTTCCTGGATCTGTCCAGCCACAAAGACCATGTCCACAGTACCCAGGATGGTCGGAGCCACACTGGGTTTCCGGGAGGATCTCCTCAGTGACCAGATGAGGGCGGTTCAGGAGGATGCGGCCAGGATCCTACCCATGATGGACAGGAGGGAAATCCTGCTGTAGTTTTCACAATCAGATCTGTCCCCTTGTGGATAGTAATGATGGTCGCATTCTTGAGATCCCAGAGGATGTCCTCTTCATCCCAGAGGTGGAGGATGCACTGGTAGAGTTGTGACATGAGTTGATAGCTGCCAGTAGGGTAGACCTCTGTGGATATAACATCTGGCCCACAAGCTTTGTTAATTTTCCTCTGTTGGATGGCCTGCTTAAGCTCATCAATGGTTGGTGGATCACCGAGGGAATCCTCCACAGGGTGTTGTGGGGTGGCTTGGATGGTGTCCTCCAGTGCGGCGGAGCCCTGATTGAGGAGCAGTTTGAAGTGCTCCTTCCAATGCTGACGGATGGCATCGTCGTCCTCGAGGAGTTGGGAGCTGTCCTGTGATCGGAGAGGATTTTGCCCGGTCGAGCAGGGTCCATAGATCGTCTTGGTAGCCCAGAAGAAGTTGTGCATGTCATGCTGGTTGGCAGAGACCTGAATGTCGTGTGCCTTCCCACCCACCAGTTGTTCTTCATGTTTTGAATGCACCGCTGGACTTCAGCCTTCAGTTGGTGGTACACTGCCATCACTTGCTGGGTACATGGGAGACGTTGCCAGGCGTTGAAGGATGCTCACTTCTGCTCAAGGAGATCACGTATCACATTGTCATTGGCATCAAACCACATCCATTCTGGTGCAAACTCGATAGTCTGTGCACAAATGTCTGGGATAGCAGATTTGATTTGCCTGGATGGAAATGGCATCAGTGGTGGGCACTTGTTCCAGTGCACCGTGCAGCTGGGCCTGGAACTCTTCCTGCAGTCCCGGGTCCATCAAGGCTGCAACATCCAGCTTTCCCCGCGTGGTTTTTTGGGTCCTCTGGTATCTTGGTGGCAGGCAGATGTTCATCACCAAGCGCACAAGTAGGTGATCCATCTAGCAATATTCAGAACTCCTCATGACCCTCGTGACATGCACGTCTCTCAGGTCTCTGCCTCAGACAATGATGCCATCCAGGAGGTGCCATAGCCCTGACCAGGATGCCTCCACATGGTCTTGAGCTGGCTCTTCTGGTGGAAGACCGTGTTCGTCATGATCAGATCATATTGGGCTCACTTGATCAAGAGTAGAATGCCATTGGCACTGGCCATCTCCACGCCATTCTTGCTGATAGTTCCACTCCAGGTTTCATGGTCACATCCAATTCAAGCATTAAAGTCACCTAGGAGGATGATCTTGTTGTTCGTGGGGATGGAAGCAAGGACGCCATTGAGATCAGAGTAGAACCTTGCCTTTACTTCGTGGTTAGAATCTAAAGTATATGCTGATGACAGTGGTGCACTGGTTACGACTGAGAAGCAGGTGTAGGGTTATCAGCCTCTCACTGACCCCCAAAGAGAGTTTGGAGAGCGTGGCAGCTATCCTATTCCTCATGGCAAAACAGACTTTGTGGCTGCGGGGATCACAGCCAGACTTCCCTTTCCAAAAGAAGATGTACCCTCCACTGGCCCCTCTCAGCCGCCGCTCCTCAGCGAGTCGGGTTTTGGTAAGAGCAATGATGTCGAAGTTGTGCCTCGCTAGCTCCCGAGCCACGATGGCAGTTCGATGATATACACAGTATCTGATTAGCATATTAAACAGTTAGAATTACTACACAGCCACATAAATGTTGTGGCTACAAGAGAAGATTTTGAGGTCAGTAACTCACTTTCTGACCATCCCTCAAAACCTTTCCACCATTTATGAAGCTCAAGTCAGGTGTGACATGGAATACTGTCCTCTTACCTGGATGAATGCAGCTCCAAGAAGCTCAACACCATCCAGGACAAATAATCCTGCACAGTTAGCACCACCTTCACTGTCAGCACAGTGTGTACCATCTGCAAGATGCACTGCATCAAATCACCAATGTTTTTATCAATAACAAGTTGAAAGCCCGTGAACTGGACCATCTAGAAGAACAAGGGCAGCTTACCCTGCAAATTCCTCTCCAAGACACATTCAGACCTGACTTGGAAATATATCACCATTCCCTCAATGTCACAATGTCAAAATCCTGGAACATCTTAGCAAACACGTTGTGGATATACCTACACCACATGGCCTTCAGAGGTTCATGAAGTTCGCTGATCCACAACTGGCAATAAAGGCTGATCTGCCAGTGATGCACATATCTAATTAATGAATTAAAAAAGCCTTTCCCCACCTGCATTCCTAATATCGTTCACGATTTGTTGGGAAAGAGATCCATTGTAAAATGCATCAGGTCCTTCATCAGCAAGAATCTGATAGGTTGCTACTAACTTTGTAAATTTGATGATTTCTTTTTCCCGGAGTATTCTACCATCTGAATTACAAAATACTTCACTGTTGAGAGAAAGGCAAGGTGTTCAGTCGCTCTATTTTTAACTGTACTTTCAATAACATGTTTAGTGTCACATAATAAAACGGAACTGGATTTACATTGCTTTCCTTCCTCCATCAGACATTTGTGCAATGACACACGACTCTTTCCAGTTCCTTTTGTTCTGAGTTACTAATAGATTTACTCCTGGCTATGATTCCATGAATCATTTTTCAGAGTGCCTAGACAGTGTGTTTTGACAGATCATTTAATGGTGACCAGTATTAGGCCCAAGTAGAATTTTTCCCTCATCTGATTCCAACACACACACTTTCCAGGAAGAGTCACTGGATAACAATGAAGAGCAAGAAACAAAAGGCAGTTGCAGTTGTGTCATTTCTGTCAGCCCAAACTAGAGATCAAATGTGGGGGCTTCCTGATTTATCCATACTGCCAGACTAGATGGTTCATTTATTGACTCTGGAGACCAAACTAGGTCTACTGCTTGGGAATCAATATAATCTCCACCCTCAACTAAACAGCAAGTGCAGGATGGATTTAAATTATATATCTGTGAATAAAAGAGGACATGATAGCATTTTTAGACTGATCAGAGATGCATTTTTATTGAAAAGGCAAGGACATCATCAATTTGAGAACAGATAGAAAAAAGGCAGAAAATTAGGAATAGTCATTTGGCAACTACAAGCTTGGGTTATAAAAGAAGACTTTGGGAAGCAAGGAGTCCCATTGATTTAAGGTTGTGAAAGAAAAATAATGATTTAGAGCAGGCACGGTGCAATCAGTCTTCATTTCAACACAACAAGAGTTACAGGGATTATGGAGAGATTATCAAATAGCATATTTGCTGCTTGAGAGAATCAGAGGAGGAAAGTTTAGAGGGAGACTGGCAATAGAGATAGGCAAGAGGTGGGATTTTCTGGTCATGCTAGTGGCAGGCATCGTCATGGGTGTGACGGGGCTGTTCTCTAACTTTTCGCATCCCGCCCACAATGATGCCCGCCAGTGGTGGGTTCAGAAAATTCCAGCCAGTATTGGCAAACAATGATGTAGAATAGCAACGGGTAACATTTAAAATCATGTTCAATAGAGCCTCATATAAAACAAGAACCTACTAAACACTGATGAGACACCATAGATAAATAAAGACATAAGGGATGAATTGAGGATAGGGAAAGAGTCATACGTTAAGTATACGGAGAGCAAAGGGATGCGTGATGATGTAGACTATGAAGAGATTAGGAGAAAAGGCAGAGGAACTATGAAATTAAAGTATCAAGGAACATGCAACAAAATAGAACAATATTCTCCAGACACATGAGGCAAAATTTTACTGCCCTGTTTCAGCGGGCTCGGGGTTGTAAAATGCGGCGAGACAGTCTAAACCTCTTTGGCTTTAGTGGGAACATAAAATCCCACTGCCGTAAAATTCTGCCCATAAATAAAGAAAGAAAATTTGGGATTGGAATAGGGTTACTAAGGAATGGATGGGATAAAATCATAGTGATAGCAAAATGGCAAAAAATATTAAATAATTACTTTGCTTCAGTATTTGCCAGGGAGGCAGATTAAATGGACTTGATATTAGAAGATGAGGTTAAAGATTATATATCCACACAAAATGAAAATGGAAAAATATTAAACCAACTAATTAAACTCAAGGAGGTTAAATCCCCTACTCTTGCAAAAGAATGTAAAAAAAACATTATACATATTTGATAATTTATTTGAAAAAGATGGACTGGCGAGTAGCTAGAGTTATGCCTATAATTAAGAAAGGAGATAGAACATACCAAGGAAACTATAGACCAGTTGACTTAATACTGGTGGTAGGAAAAACAATGGAATCCCTACTAAAGGAAACAATAGAAAAACATCTATAACTCAAAAAGACAGTAATGAATAGTCAACATAGTTTTAGAAGGGAAAATCTTGCTTGACCAATCTCATTGAATTCTCTGAAGGAGGTAATAGTGAGAGTAAAATGACCTCATGGGTTATGAAATACAGTATTGCCTGACAATCTCAAGAGTGAAAAGTCCAGTTTTACAATTCATGTCAAGTTCCAGTAAGCAAGGGGTGTTATTCTCAGCTGAGAGCCACATTTCTCTATCTTACCATAAAGATTGGTCTTTCTCAATGTCTTCCTTATATTTCTTTACAGCATCTGCAAGGGCCTGGCTAATGGGGAATCCCTCTGTGGCAAGTTTGATGCTTGGCTCAAACAACCATTTCCATGGTAACCGTCCATGCCGTTGATGTGCCAGTTGGTATCCTCGGATTTCACCAGGAACTGCTATGGACAATCCTCCTGTGGGTAGATACAAAAATAAATAACAAACTAGTTTCGAAAATTAAAACCCTTCCATTTCAGCGCACTCGTTTACAAGAGTTATCTGGTCCTGTTTACCTCACCAAGTAATGATTAGACTGAAGGAAGAACTTGCTTATTATACATAGCTAAGATGCTTCAAATGAATCAGAGCTTCTGCCTTGACATCAACTCTTGCTGCTTCTGCCAAACAATGTGCATTGAGATGATCTTCCTTCCAGTTTTCCCCCTTTACCATTTATCATGAACTTTTGCATATTTATTAGAGTTGTTGGGACCATGGACTGTGGATCAGTTGATGATCAATACTTTAGGATGCAAGATTTGATGGATAATCTGGAATTTGGTTTGGTTTAAATTTGGAGAGTAAAGGGAACTCTCTTTCTTTTTCAATGGATTAAGTAGAGTAGTTAGAATCCACAATAGAGTGAATTACACATTGGCTGTGGAAAGAACAGGCCATGTGGCCTTATTTACGTAAGTACATTCTTCAAAAAATGGGGTCAGTGTTGTGTAATGGAGCTTTTGTCCACTTTCAGCATGGTCATGATGAAGGGTCCCCCTGGTCAGAAGTAACTTGTATTATAGGTTTATCTTCTCTATATCCTCTTCCAATCACCACAATATTTTACATTTCACACACCAATTATCAATATGAACTCTCTGATTGGAGGTTGTCAAATAATGATGACTTTGGTGCTGGGTTCCCATGCCTAGTGCAAACATTTCATGGAGAACCCTGGCTGCTGGCAGAGAACAGTAACTCTTACTGGCATGGGCTACATTCAAATCAGGGTCTGAGTCATCAAAGTGCATCATCCAGGCATCGAGACATGTTGACCAATAAATTGGAGTCCATATTAACTTGGATTGCAAAATCCACTCTACATATTTACTCACCAGAGAATAGCAGAAATAACTAAATTAACAGATCTTCGTATGGATATCATTTATATATAGGTCTCTTGCAGAGTCAGAGTGAGAGATTTTACCAAATTGGAATTTTTTCTGTCTCCTGGTCCTGCTGGTGCTGGGCGGCCACACAATGTCCCGGTCTTATGGGAGGCAGCCAATTAAGAGGCCACCCTTGTATTCGCTGTCCATTTAAGGATGGCTGGGTTCCCAAGGTGGGAGGCACAATCAGAGGTCCAAAGCTCTGGACAGCCAGCAGCCTAATAGGAGAGGTGGGTGCTGCTGAGGAAGGTAGGACACCATGAGGGTACCTCAGCATGGTGGCACTCTCTGAAGCCTGCTGAACTTTTTTTTTTAAAATGGCCCTCTTTGTGGAGGGGAAACACCTCCACATAATTACTTGTGGCTGTGGAGTTCTCATTCCAACAGCTCAGTAATGGAGGGATTGTGAGGAGACATCAATGGCCTGCAGCAGGGAGGCCACATTCAAATACCTGCTGGGCAGCAGACAAAACAGCGATCCTGTTCAACACAGGAAGATTCCAGCAGCATAATTGGTCCCTGATTTGACCTGATTGGCTGCGTGCTTCTATGGGTGAATTGCCACTGCCACATTGACACTTCTGGCACGGTAGTTCAGAAGCTAGAACACTTTGGGGAGCTGGCCCAAAAAGCTATTTTGAAGCTTTGTTCCTGGCCTTGCCTCCAATTTAACCTCAATTTTTGAACTTGAAATTTACTAAGTGATGAGGGGTTACAAGAATGTACTGATTACAGTCCTAGTGTTTACCTTCATAAGACACCCCATCCGTCTTATTGACAAACATATCTCTTGATGCATTGCCAGGGGCCACTTCTCTGGAATTAATAGTTTCAATTTTTCCTAAAAAATAAGAGAGAAAGGATTGATCTAAATGATTGGGATCACAGTATAGGAATTCTGTACAAAGCATTCACAGCAAGAGTTAGAGTGCAGCATGAGAAGATAGAGTTTCATCTCTTAATGTACCTGAAAACATATTGACGATGATTTTAGCCACCTAACAAAAACTGGGCAAAAATTGTCAAGGCTACTTACCCTCTCTCAAGTTGCACAAAATCACCATCCATGATTTTCTTTATGCAGGCACCTGGATGGCAAGGTTGGTTGGGTCTTCTCCAAATACACAGGCTGCTCTCCGATGGACTCAGGCCTAGGCAGGGGCACAATTGTGGCTTTCCTGCCAGACTATAGGGAATCAGGATCTATTCGGAAGGTGTGTAGGCCCAAAGAGATAGTTATTTTTAGTTTCCCTGATGAAGCTAGGAGAAGCAGGAATCCTCTTTTAGGCTCAATAAAGAGGCTAAGCCTCCTGCTCCAGAGTCCCTCCCCCATTCCTGACCCCATTTCTGCCCACCTCCGAGGTGTACGTCAAAGATTCACTATTTCAAGGTACTATTTTAAGGAACAAAAGAGATTTTACACTGGTATCCCGGTCAATACCTATCCTGATTATCTGGTAGTTATTTGTTGTTTGTGCAAATTGTCTGCTGCCTTTCCTACACTACAATGAATACGCTTCAAAAGTAATTAATGTGAAGTACTTTGAAGTCATGTATAGTACCATATAAATACAAGCACTTGTTTTCTTTTCTGTTTTGAGTTTGAAATATGTTATTACCTCTTCATCATTGAGTCAACATACTGTAATCCTCCATCTAAAACCATTGTCAAAGCACCACCACCACTCGCACTATTCAAGGCATTCAGGGATAGGTAGAAATGTAGCTTTACCCACAACGCACCCATCCCAACAATGCAGGAAAAAAAATTGGCACAGAGATTGATGCACAGACTGGCCAGAATTTTGGCAGGGCAGAGATCACCACAAAGTTGGAAACTCCTCACTTAGGTCATTTCAAAGAGCCCGACTGGATTTTATCAGGCAGCCAGTGAGCTACCCTTAGGGTTCCCGTCCCTTTAAAGAACAAGATCCAATTTTGAAGAGCTGTTGGTCACTCGGAGGGCCAGTAGCTTTTTAGTCCTAGCTGTGCCCTCAGGAGCAGTGGCTACTGCTTGTCTTCACCCTGGGGGGAAAGCAGCAATGGACCCTGGTCTCAGAACATGGTGGGCACAATTTTCCGTTTGTCTGAGTCCAGCACTGATGACGTGCCTCTGGAGTTGTCCCCAATGTAGCAGCTGCAGGATAGTTGGCAGGAAGTGCATTTGCATCTGACAGGGTTGCATGAGGGAATGCTTCAGTTGCTCTCTGCGATGGAGGAGTCCAGGCAGAGTGCACGTGAAAGTTTGGCCCTCAGGACAGAGCTTCAGGCTTCCTCCAACAAGAGATTGGTGACTCTCATAGGGAGGGGCTTCAATTAAATCGAACATTTTATGATTGGGATACGGTCTGACCTGCAAGCCCTCACAGCGGTACTGGCCACGGGTGGTCATTCCCAATGTGGGAGATATTGTGGACAACAAGCAGCACTTGGTGCCCATGCATCTGCGGTGAGCAGGGAGGTCGAAAGGGACCTCCCGTTGACATAGCAGCTGCCTGTCGTCGCTGTGAGCTCCTCTCAGGGCGCTCCGGATGAGGGCAGCAGCTCCTCCGCCCCTCTGCCAGTGACCACTGCATCCGTCGAGGCTGCGACAACTGGGGAAATGCCTGTTCTGGAACTGGCCACTCCCTCCCAGGCGGGGTCAGCAGAGGCTCCATGGGCCAGAGGACGGCCACCAAGGTCATCGAGGCCAACAGGACAACAGAGTCAGCAGGCTGTCACACAAGCCACTCCGAGCGATGGGGCAGCACCTAGACGTAACACCCGCAAATGTAAACATAAGGCACCTTAGGCACTCCATGGGTTTGTCACTGGTGATTTTGTGTTGGCCTTAGAATAGGCACCCATATTTTCCTTATCGCAAAAAAGTGCTGTGTGCTTTTCTTTTGGACACAGTAAAGTCCATCTTTGTTACCATGGCTGAGGGTCTTTTGTTTGTGGTGCATTTTTCTTTTTCACATCTTTATCATGAGTGTTTGAGTGGACATTGATGTTTCTGTACTAAGCCCTTAGTTGCAGCTGATGAGGTGGAAGATGTAGCACCTAAATGCCTTGTGTGGAAGCGCCAGGCAATGCTGGTCCTGCAGATCCATGTGTGTGGAGCTAGCTGAAGGTTCATTGGATTAAAGTGTCCCGGGTGTCCCTGCCTCCTTGGTGTAGTAGCAGGTCGGTGTGCTGCCCCTCATCATTGCCCTGTGCTTCCTCATCCTCTGAGCCACTGCTGGATTCATCATGTGCAGCCTCATCCACTGTGTCAAGGTCTTAATCGTCAACTGCGTCCCCCCTTTCCAGCGCAAGATTGTGTAGAGCACAGCATTCTACCACTATCATAGAGACGCGATCTGGGGGCTACTGGAGTGCGCCCCCTGAGCGGTCCAGGCAACGGAAGCGCATCTTGAGAAGACCGATGGTTCTCTCCACTACAGCCCTTGTGGTGCCGTGGCTCCTATTGTATCGTTGCTCAGCTTCTGTTCTTGGATGGCGTAGTGGCGTCAGGAGCCACCTTCTGAGGGGATAGCCCTTGTCACCCAGCAGCCATCCATCCAGCCGAGCCGGAGCACTGAAGAGCCCCTGGGATTGTCTGAGGATGTAGGCATCATGTGAGGTGCCTGGGTACCTTGCACAAACTTGCAGAATCAGCATCCTGTGATTACGCACTATCTGCACGTTCATGGAGTGGAAGCCCTTCCTGTTGACAAAGGCACCGGGCTCACCCGCTGGTGCCTTGATGCCCACATGTGTACAGTCTATTGCACCCTGGATGTGGGGGAAACCAGCAATGGCCGTGAAGCCTCTGGCTCACTGTGTCTGACTTGCCTGGTCACAGCGGAAATGGATGAAGGTCAATGCACGTCTGAACAGAGCATCTGTAACCTGCTTGACACAAGTGTGGACAGCTGATTGGGAGACACCACAAAGATCACCCACCGAGCCCTGGAAGGCATAGAACTTGAGGGCAACTGTGAGCTTCAGAGCTGCTGGCATGGGGGTGTCCTCCCACACAGTTAGCGGAGATCTCAGGCCCAGTCATCTGACAGATGTAGTTGACTGTATCCCTTGACAGTCAGAGCCTACTTCGGCACTGCACCTCAGTCATAATGAGGTAGCTGCTTTGCCGCCTGTATACCCTGGCAGCAGGATAGTGGCATCTTCTGCGGCCTCTTCCACCGTGGACAAACTCTTGGCCCTGCGCCCCTTGTGCCCATGCCTGGCCTCCCATAGGTGGCTCCCCTGGAGGTTGATTGTCCAGTCCTGGCCTCCTCCTTATTCTATCCCTCCATTCCTCCTCAGGGGAGCTGCCTCCAGTGGAGAGGTCAGAACCCATACCCCTGGACTAAATGGAGGCCTCCGGAAAGCTGCAGGCCCGAGAAAGATTACTGTCTGCAGACTGGTTTCAAAGTACACAAGAAGTTCTTGGAAATCGATGAGAACTGTTAACAATCACACAGGCAACTTTTAAACACTTTCAGCAATTAAAGCTTCACGTAAAACATGAACAACCCCTTGAGTCCACGTATCCCACCAGTACATTATTTTTCTTAAAAAATCTCCTACCCGCCTGCCCTTTGGGCCCGTGCACCAACCCGAAGTTCACACGGGTCCCTCAAAATCCAGGACACTTGGCAAGTTAAGGGCCTAAATGAGGCCTTCAATTAATGGCGGGCGAACGCCCCGCTGCTGAGCGCGCCTGCCAACCGAGATATCGCTGTGCTGTGCACTGACGTTGGCAACATTTTAAGCGCTGACGTGTGGGCTCTGCCACCCGCAAGTCAGCTGGAAAATTCTGGCCGGTAAGTGGGTTCGGGGGTCACCAGGGTCAGTAGACAAGCCCTAACAACATTGAGGGTAGGTGGGAGGTGGGGGGGTGGCGGGAGGGTTGGTGTTTGGCTGGTGAGGGTGTTTGGTGGGGGGGCAACTTTTGCCAGGCCATTACTGTTGGTGGGACTCTCAGTGGGTCACAGAATGCCCCATCAGGAGGGACCCTTTCTGAACACACACACAGAGGCAGCAATGGTTCACCAGGTGGTCTCCCCATGTGGCAGAGACCACTTGCAAGTGACAGTGGTAAGAGGCCCTTAATTGGCCACTTAAGTGGCACAATTGGTCATCACCCACTATCCATGTCACTGAAAAGATGCCATGGCAGTGTAAAGGCAACAGGCATGCATCCACCACCCCCCACCCACTTTCCGGTTTTTTATGCTTTCCCCCACCCCCTGGTCCCACTCCTTCAGGCTTCATAAAATTCCAGCCACTTTGTGCAAAGCCCCCCAAGAAATGAAGCCTTGTTATAGCTATGACTGAGCTACAGGGAGGCACCAACAATCTGCCAAATTCTCATCATTTTAATTCATGATTTTAACTAATGATGTTAACTGCATGGTCTGTTAATGTGCAGAGAGGCCTGCTCAAGGAAAAACATTGACAAAGTCAGAAACACAGTAAACTGGCTTCAAAATTACATATAGTAAGTTCCAAAGAATTGCACCAATATTTCGTAAGTTGCACACGCCAATTCCGTGCACAACTAAATCCTTTGGAACATCATGGGCCAACTCGTCTTTTATATATCCAATGTCACAAATCCTGTGTAAAATGGGTACAGCAGAGCTGCTTGGAAATTCAGTGTAGCCTTTCTAATAACAATTCAGACCAGAGGAGTGACAGGAAAGTAACAAAATGTTTGGATAATTCAGTTCACTGGGTGGCCCATATCTAGAGGATCTGGTACTGATAGTGGGAAGAATAAAAATCAAAAACATGGGGAAGAGTGGCAGTTAATTTCACCAGCTGCTGTGGAGGGATTTCCTCCTCAATGGAACACACAGTACAATGTCACTAACTATCGGCAACTGCATGGAGCATCTCAAATTAACTTCCTGCAACAGCCCAGAGATTGTTCCTCTGGGCTGCATGGAGTGGTCTCAAACTAAGAGGCGAAGCAGTAGAATGACAGCAAGGACACAGATGGATCAAAGAGATACCTACCTGTGTGTGCATTGTAAATAGTCATGAAGAAGCCTCCTCCGATCCCCATGCTGTGTGCATTCATGAGTCCATTACAGAGCAAGGAAGCAATGGCAGCATCTACAGCAGAGGCATTCTGCCTCAGAATATCCCTGCAATGAAATCAGTGAGCGATTTAGGAATATAGGAACAGGAGGAGTCCTTCAGACCCTTGAGTTTGTTCTGTTCTTCTATTAGATCATGGCTAACCTTAACATCAGTTGCAATATCCCTGTAATGAAATCAGTGTGAGACTTAGAGTCGGTTTGATTTGTCCACAGAGCCATCAGGTAACAAGTTGGTGCCTGTTCTTTATTGGCCTCTATAACAGGATCATTGGGTAAGTATAATACTAAACTATATAGACCAGCAAGTCCAATTAAGTTCCTCCCTCTTACTGTACCTAGCTGATTTGAACAGGGACCCTGGTTGGGGATTCAGTCCCCTGTATTGGGGACATGAGAAATCATTTTGGGTTCCTGCTTCTCTTGGATATTCACTGATCCTGGCTGGAAAATGCCTCCCCAGTCCAACAGCTACCAACACTTACTCTCACACATGGAGAACGGGAACAGAGAGCCAAGCTCATCCATTCTGATAAAGATACATTTCTCATAGCTGATTTACTCGCTTCTGGAAGTTTCCTTCCTGATAATCTTCACCTGATAAATTGAGGTGGGGGAGGTGGTGGAGAGGTAGGTGTTGGTGGAGGTGGAAGGGTGGTGGGGGTGTTGGAGACGTAGAGGGGTGGAGGGGGTGTTGGGGAGGTGGTGGGGTAGTTAGCTCAGTTGGCTAGACAGCTAGCATGTGGATCAGATTAACGCCAACAGCACAGGCCTTGATCCCTGTTCCAACTGATCTAGGCTTGGGTCTTGCCTCTTGGCTTTACCTGGGGTAAAAAAAATCACAGCCCCTTGTCATGTTTCAGTGAACAATCACCAAGGACCTTCCTTCAGACAGAAAACCAAAGAAAAAGAAATTGAGGAACTCTGGCTCCATCAAGGACAGAATCAGAGGAACTCAGGGTCAGTGGTTATCAGTGGAAATAAAAAGACTCCAAAGCAACCTGGGCTTCACATGTCCACCTCTAGGGGACTTGAAGTGGCCTCTACCCAGTCTCTGGTGCAATGCAGGAGATCCCAGGGACACATTCCCACCATCTGCCTTTCCCTATAGTTTGGTACTTACTCAGTGCTTGGCTATAACACTCAATGTCACCCAATCAGAATTTACTAATTTACCTGATCCTTCCTTTAGCTGTTTTTCAGACTTATTGTGACTTGAAGGCCTTGGTCCTTCAACTTGTTTTCCAAATCATTTTGTTTTTAAATAATGAATTCCACAGGCCCCATGTTCACACAGACTGCAGTATTTGTGTGCAAAGTGATGTTCCTTTATTTCATATATTAAACTGGTCATCCACCAATAAGTATGCAGTTAATGTTGCAGACTGTTGAATACTGATTTTTAGTAAGCTCACTTTTGCTGTTCTTTAGTTAGCTCGTGCTCAGCTGTGAAAAAAAATTGAAACAACGGCTGCTTGGATCAACTAGTTGCAGACTTCTCCATTTCAGTGCTATGCTTTAGAGTCTCAAAAGTGTTGAACCCTGGCCTGGTCTTTAAAGCTGACTCCTTCATCGCAATTCCTCTGGATTAATTATTTTTCTCTTCTTCTTGGAGTGAGCTCAGATGCTAACTCGGGAATGTGGTTTATCCAATGCAGTTTTTAAATGGCCATTTCTGACCACTGAACTTTTAAAAGTTTCTCAGGAATTGCTGTTTCATAGAATTTAAAAGATTTAGCTCACCCCTGTTAGGTCTGCTGAGTCTGCACTCTGGGAATTGAAGCTGGACTCCCAAAAGATCCTATGGAGTCTTCTGCTGTAGTGAGGAATTTTAAATTTCTGCCTTTAGCTGCCAAGCCTTTCTTTGGAGGTTTTCCCTGGCGATTTTCCTCTGTGTATCTGCTTCTTGATCTTTTTTTCAGGTCAGAATGCACTTTTAATTTTTCTCTCGTCTTGCAGGATTTTTGTTTTTCTTTGCATTATTTTATGAGGTTTTTGGTTTTTCCATTCATTGCCACCATGTTGTAGGGTGATGGATACCACTTGGAAGGTTTAATTAATTCTTTGTAGTCTTAAATAAGTCAACATATATATATATACATACAGTAAAGGGTTCAATACATGAGCTGCTTCATGCTTCCTTGTGCACATGGCTCTGTCCAACACTAGACTGACCCTGATCCCTAAGCACGGGTCATATGTTCTCTTACATCATTGTGTGGGTGATACTGTACTTAGTCCCATATTAATCCTAAATGTGCCAGACCCTCATACTACAATTAGGAATCTCCTTGACAGCTATAGTCCAATCCTGAGACTAGGGGGATCCTTTCTCAATGACCTCTTCCTTACCTCAAGTCAATAGAGGTCCATGACTCAACTGTGACCCCCACCCATTTCCCCACTCAGGCTGCTCTATGCCACACCCTTCAAACTAAACCACCAACTTAACAATCCAACCAACATCACAAGCAATTAAAGAGAATGAACAGTTGGTCTTTACTTTTCAATGAATGTACCTTTGAAAAATTGGGGCTAGTTTCTTTAGAAAATGGGGAACGAGGAGAAATGGGGTGAATTGATAAAACCATGGTGCACAGGAGAAGGCCATTTAGCCCATCTCAGCAAGAGCTATCAAATTAGTCTGCTCCCACCTTCATCTTTCTTAACAGCCTTACAATTTTTTCCCCTTCAGGTATATATCCAATTCCTTTTTGAAGGTTCGTATTGAATCTGCTTGAACCACTTTTTCAGGTTATGCATTCAGGTCATAATAACTTGCTGTGTAAATAATTCCCCTCAGGTGGCCAGTGTTTAAAATTTCGAAGGGATGGGCAAACAGATATTAACGGTGATTGAAGACAAAGAGCAAGAGAAACCTTTTTACACAGTGGGTTGTAAGATTGTGGAATGGATTACTGGAGATTTTAAATAAAGCCAAGACCAAGTCATTATATTATTGTATTGTTGCGTTTGAATAGTTTCAAAAACTGCCAACTGCGAACACTCTAACTCTATTCTAACATTTACAGTTACAAGAACACTCCCTTACATGAGCTTCTTTCTATGCTGCTTTCTCCTAGACTTTCAGGTCACGAGTACATTGGTCACTTCCTTCTAATGACATCACTATCTATTGCAGTTAACTCTATGTGGGACTTAGTCTAAATTACTCCATTTAACTACATCTCCCCCAAGTCTTTGTTTAGACTTCAATATTCACTGATGTTCCTGGAAACCCAATGCTTCAGTCTCTTATTCATTCTGAACTTTTCACAGTTTTGAATTCTCAGAGGAAATGTAGCCTCTTTTTGCTCTTGGGTAAATGTAATTTTCCTTTCTGTCACCAAGTTCCCTTTTGTTCTTTCTTCTCTCTCTTTCCTCTGGTTTTTTTCTTACACCAATAAGCAATGTGGTGCCGTCAAAGATCTGCTGTTTCTTCTGACTGTGCCCTGTTCCATCTGACAATATAAGATCTCAGGTGTGGTGAATTGTCCACTCTTTCTCCAAATCTCAATTGAGCTCTGATCCAAATCTGTTCTCCCTGTTGAAGATATGATAATGCTCTTGCTCTGTGATGACTCTCATAGGGCGTAATTTTCCATAAATGAGACTAAATGCGGTGGTGGGCGGATTTGGCAGCATCCAGCCCGCTGTCTGGAATGCCAGGAACTCGCACCCGATTCTGTGTTTGGAGCCTCATTAATTATGCTAAGGCGCACACTGGTCTGAATCTCCTGGCATGTTGGGAGTTAATTTGTGAAGCCATGGTCAGCTGGCTGGTTCAAAGATCCAGGCGCCATATTTAAAGGCCAGTCCCACACACAATCTCATTTTCTCCAGTCCACCAGAGGTATCAGGCAGCCAAAAGAGGAAGGCCAAGAGCCTGCAGAAGAAGGCAGCACCTCGCTTCACACACCAGGACCTCCAGGCCTTGGTCAGAAAGTGCAGGCCCACAGGCACGCGCTCTATCCCAGGGATGGCTGCAGAGATGTATCCGAAATGCTCCCAGTGCAGGGTGAGGATGAATGATCTCATCCGGTCCGCCAGGGAAAGTCATCCTTCAACTCCCTCCAATATCAAACTCTCATCCTGACACCATGCACTCAAACTCTCTCTTCAGGGATCTCACACAAACCTTAGCGGGGAACACATGTCAACACTCGTTCTCTCACCGAGACTTTCACATCACCACCATCCCATCTATCAAGTTGCTCACACTCCATCCTCTGGCCTTTCTGGGGGGGCTCCTCCACACAGGGGACACACGTCTCACCCAACCTCCGCTCCATCCCTTCTCATCACCTGCCTTTCTTCCTTCTTCATCCAGGCCAAGCTGGCACACAACAGGCGTGAGAGAGAGCGCAGATCAGGGGAGGGATGGCCAGCACCATACCCCTCACCAAATTCGAGGAGGATGCTGCTGAGCTATCTGGGGAAGACAAGGATTGGTCTGTGGGGAAGGGGAGATCGGCCTCTCCCAGCAACCTAATACGGATCACAGCTCCATTACTTCATCAAATCCTGACAGTCACAATGAGTTACATGCAGTCTTATCCAGCTCATGCTCATTAACTGAAACTCTATTTTCTATTTTCTAGGCACCAGCAGATTGAGGCCCCCAAGCCGGTCCAGTGAGATCCCAGGCCACATCTGCAGACGAAGCTCCGGAACTGTCCCGGCGCTCACACACACCCTCCACCAGCTCAGACACACACGTTGGTGGGGCACAGCTGTAGGTTAGGCTCGGGCTCACTTTCTGGGGAATTCCTCACTGACACGTCCCCACAGCAGTCGGAGGCAGGGACAGCCCAGGTCTCCGGCACTCGGAGGGCTGCTGGAGACCAGCCACCCACTCAGTCCGAGTCAGATGATGAGCCTCTGGAAGCAGCCACCAACTCAATGCTGGAGATGCAACGACAGGTGGTGGAACATCAGGAAGAGATTTGACAGTCTCTCAGCAGACTAGAGTGAATGATAGAGGAGTCCATCCACGCTATGTCTGATGTTGTGGCTCCGACATGTGAGCGCCTCGAGGTCACCCTGGGAAGGTTGGCAACCACCATGGAGACCATGGTCCAGCAGGTTTTGCCGGATTGGCGCTCAGCCCTGCACTCCATGGCCACACACCCTGGTGGGCACCATCAGGATGTGGACAACATGGCGATGAGGCACCTTGACTTCCCTCCAGGTGCACCGTCTCCTGCAGGAGTCAGGGCGGGGCCCTCGGGATCCCACAAAGAGGAGGAGAGTCAGCCGGACACCTCAGGGACCTCCTGCCAGGACATTCTGAGGGTGTGCAGCTGCTCACAGCCCCCTCTGTCACCCCCATCCACTCCAGCTGCTCAGGCAGCCGAGGGCACTTCTGCCCCTGAGCAGGTGATCCTTATCAAGCCGGGACCCTCCAGGCCTCGGGCCACCACAGGACATCTGCCAAGGTCATCACAGACATCAGGATGTAGCAGTCAGCAGGCTGCCTCCACCTCTGCTGCAGATGTCAGGCCCGCACCCAGGTGTAGTGGTAGGGTTAGGAAAGTTAAGAAAAATTGATGTCTCTTCTGGGTCACGGACATGTAAATAAGTTGTACATTTGTTAATATATTTGCTGGTTATGTGAATATTTTGGTCAATTGAAGGCGTTGTGATTTTGTACTTTGGAATCCTCTTATTTTGAAGTTTAACCATCCTCCCACTCAGTAATAGTGTCCCACTGTGAGCTTCACATTCCTGTGATGTTAACCTCAGTTGAATTAGTCTCTGCACCTAGTGTAATGTGAGGGAGATGTGTTTATGTCTTTATTGGAAATGTGTGATGTAAGCGTTTCTAACTCCCCTTCTTCAAGGAACGTCAATGAGTGAGGGCAGCTCATCAGCATTGATAAGCTAGCGGCATTTGTGTCTCCTCAGTGGCAGTGACAGAAGAAAAGACATGAACGGGAGGAGAAGATCCCTGGGCATGTCCACATCTCAGTTGCAGCAGTGTTTGCATCATTAGATGGCAGCAAAGGCTTCAAGTCTTCTCTCACATCACTGTTGTTTCTAAGTGGACTCTCAGTTCCCAGACTAAGCTCACTCACAGGGCTCTACAGACCAAAGCAAAGATCATGGCCTGGCGATTCATCAGGTCAGAATGTGCAAGTGTGAGTGTGGGACTTATTCTCACTGTGAGTGGGTGGACATCTCCTGAGTTGAAAGAGAATGGCATTGAGGGCTGGGAGAGGTGTGGTCATATTCCTTCACTTAACTTTACTCTTCCTGGAGCAGGTCAGCGATTAATGTATCACGGGCACGTCTCCCACATCTTCCTTCCTCCATGGTGTGATCGTGCTCATACTGACCCTCGGTGGCCTCGCGAGGTCCCTGGGCCTCCAGATCATCATCTTTTCATGAGCTTTCATCCTCCCCCAGTTCATCCTCTGGCAGGGAATATGTGGGGAAGCCCAGTCGGGAGTGTATTGGAGTGAGCCAGCTGAGCAGTCCAACATCTGAAATGCATCTTCAGAAGCCCCATGGTCTGCTCTATAAGGATCGTGTGGAGCTGTGAGTAGTGTTGTACCTCTCCTTGGAACGACTCTGAGGATGGCGCACTGGGTCATCAGCCAGTGTTTCAGTGGGTCCCCCTTATCCCCAAGCAGCCGTTCCTGCAGATGTAATGGCCCCTCGAAAATCTCAGGCACCTGGGAGTGACTCAGGATGTAGGAGTCATGGCAGCTCCCAGGGTACCGTGCACCAATGTGGATTATGCGCTCCTGGTGATCACACACCAGTTATACATTGATGGAAAGGTAGCCCTTGCGGTTTATAAACATTAAGGGCTGCTGCCATGGAGCCCATACAGCCACATAGGTGCCGTCTATTGCACCCTGCACTCTAGGGAAACCTGAGATGGCAGCCAAGCCGGTGAATTTCGCAGCCTGGCTAAATTCATCCAGAGCAAACCTGACATAATGATGGGCCTTCCTGTAAAGGGCACCTGTGACCTCCTTTATGCATCGATGTGTTGTGGACTGAGAGATGCTGCATTGGTCCCCTATTGATATGATAAACCCATGTCTGGCGGGTTGCCCTTCTGGGTCTCTCCTCCTGACCCTGCTGTTCATGCTGTGGCTCCGCTTGACCATGTCCCTCCTGCTGGAGTTACGTGCAGGGTTGCTTCTCCCTCCTTCACCTCCTCCATTGCATTAGGTTCCTGACAAAGGCAGCATTGAGCCCTGGATCCATTTGTGCTTTATCCTTCTCTCTGAAAGAAAACATTGAAGACATTAATGATTCAAGGAGCAATAAAGTGAAGCTCAGGAGATGACATGTACGGAGACTGTAAGGGTTCATAGTTTTTCCTGCCCTATTTGCATGGTGGCTGATGCCTCCTTGTCCCTGAGACACTAACACACACATGGAGCTGACCAAGATGGCATCGCAGATATGTAACATATTGAGCCCTGTGTGGGATGCTAAAGTTTAATTGAGATGAATGATCCAGCCCAGCTCTGTGCTCCAATCTCTGATGTGGCATATTAATGACCAGTCAGTTGCTCATGATCAATGAGTGGATGCCCTTTGGCCTATTAGGAATGTCAAATCTGGTGAACATGTGACCAGCCTCCATTGATGGTTGCCATATATTTTACAGCTGTGTCTCCTTCACTATTGCCTGCATTCCCAAATTCTACACTCCTGTGTGTTACTCTTGAGATGCAGTGACTGATGTGAAGCCACTGAGTTCTGTTTAGCACTTTAACAGCACTAATGTGGCTTTCATCGCAAGGAGGTCTTCCTCCTTTCTTTCTAAGCAGACTCCTGCTCCAGCGGCAGCAAGAGGTTAGAGGGCGACCCCAGAAAGGCCCACATGTGTTTGCCCTTCACCCCTCACTGCCCTTGCACAGCCTTCCCTCCCTGTTGCCCCCATCGTGTTCATCAATTCCACTCTCGCCTCATAGCCCACCCCTGGTTGAATGCTAGTTTCTGAAAGTGGAGGCCTGCATGAGTACCACACACAGCAGTGTCCTTGTGGACAACGGTCTTAGGCACCAGGGGTAGAAGATCCCTGCTCTCCCCAACCCCGGCCACAGGACTGGTCACTGTCTGAAAGTGGAGGCCTGCATGAGTACCACACACAATGGTGTTCCTCGGGACAAAGAGCAGGTGCAGACCAACCCTACAGACCCAGCAGAGTGGCGTTCATCACAAGACTGGTGCTGCACTGTGGCAGGCAGGCTATGTCTGTTCCACTCACCTCGAAGTTACCAGTGAACTGATGCCCGACTTGTGCTCACTGCCCCTTTTCAATTGGGTTTGAGGCTGACGTAATTTCCCGCTGGCCTGACACAAGATTGAAAGGTGTGACGAGATTCCAGCGAGCAGCTGTTTTAATGAGCATTGACATGTTATTGAATGTAAATGGCGTTTGCACCACAGTTCGGGGAGATTGCCAACACGCCATCGGGAGAATTGCAATCTATTTTTACAACGGTGGTTTTGCGACTTTTCGCCTGCTGCTGGATTCTCCACTCCCACCTGCCACGAAACCCGCCATGGGCGGAATGGGAAAATTCCGCCCAGAGTATTCCATTTGTTTACTTCAGTAAGCTTCTTCTCTTTCTCGTATTTTCTCTAAGTCTGTATCTTTGACCTGTGACATCAATGTACGTGGAAGGGTAGGAATCTGTGTCCACAACCTTATTCACTGAGTAACTCGCATGGAGCCAATCCATTCTGCAAGGGTGAGGATCTATAACTCAAAAGCGCTAGTTGAAAATCCTTATTCTTTTTCAGTAATGTCTTTAGAGTTCTGGTACCTTTTTCAGCATCTCCATTAGCCTGAGGAGACAATAAACTTGTTGTGTGAACAAATCCAAATAGTTCTGTGAAGTCTTGAAACTACACGTTTGCAGATTGTGGACCATTATCTGATATCAGGAATCCCACGGACTGTGAAAATTTCTTTCAATGACATTATCACTGCATCTGATGTGTGACCATGTAACCGCTCCACTTCAATCCACCTCAGGTGTTAATCTACTCCTTTTCTGAACATTTTCCCTCAATGCTCAAATAAATCCATTTCCATTCACAGGCCTTGTAGAAAAAGAAGATGACAGTAATGTTTCTTTTGATTCCTGTCAGTGAATTGGATATGTGATATATCTGGATATAACTTTTTCCAATGGCTTCAAGGGAAACAGTCACCAGGCCGAAAACTATGCTCTGGCTCTGCAATTGGTAATACTGAAATGACCTTGATGTAGAGGCTGTAAGATCTCAAGTCTCAATACTCTTGGAATTACCATTCTATCATCGTATATCAGCAAATCATTGATCACTGTCAGATGTGCTCTCTGCTCAAAATATGGTCTTAAGATAGGACCATGTGGGATATATGCTGGCCATCCAATAATGCAAAATTCTCTTAACTGCTTACATTCTGCATCTGATTTTTGAACCTTTTGCATTTCACTCAATCTTTGTGTAGTTGCTAGTAATGTCATTATAGCAAACGCCTCGACTTCTTCCACAAATTCAATATCGTCTTTTTCTGGATTCTCTGTTTCAATGTGTGATAATGCATCAGCTGCGCACTTTTGTTTCCGTTGAACATATACACTCTGCATATCAAAGCTCATTAATTTTAATTCAAACCTTTGAACTCTTGATGGCATTGCTGCAAGTTCTTTCAAATCCAACAGTGTGACTAAGGTTCATAGTCTATTTCTATCGTAATGTGAAGACCTAAGGCATAGTCAGCAAATTTCTTGCTGCCCACATGGCTGTTAATGCTTCCTTTTCGATTACTGCATATCTCTCATCTGTACCTGTTAACGAATGTGATACGTAATAGACTGGCCTGCATTCTCCATCTCTGTACTTTTGGCCACTCTCCAAATTTTCTTATCCCGTCTGCGACAATGCTGGTGCTGACAGGCTGAAAAATCCCAGCCAGTACCTCTGATAGCATCAACCTCTCCTTGAATGTTTCTAAATGATTCTGAAGTGCTTCTTCCCAGCACCATTCATTGTCTTGGTGTAACAATGCAGTGGCTCGTTGAGCTTTGTTAAGAATTTTAGAAATTTTGCCACTTGTCTTACCATTCCCGTGAAAACTGTATAATGTTCCTTGGAGCTGAAAATTCTTCTATGACTCTGGTCTTCAGTGGATCAACCTTTATTCCTCATTTATGCACTCACTATGTGACCCAGAAACCTGATTGTGGATGTGAAAACTTATACTCACTGTTGAGTGTCAATCCTGCCTCTTGTAGTGTTTTTGGTACAGCTCTCACTCTTACTCAGCTCGAGTGGACTCGTGCATCAATAAGTCATCTTCAGTACTGTTGCAGGATATTGTCAAGACCCAAAGCCTTTGCTGTATCCAGTGCCTTCAGCCCTTTCTTGATATCTTGTGGAGGGAATCAAATTCGCTGAAGACCGGTAAAGATCTGTGATGCTGGGGACCTCCGGAGGAGGCCAAGATGGATTGTCCACCTGGCACTTCTGGTTGAAGATTGTTGTAAATGCTTCAGCCTTATCTTTTGCACTGATGTGCTGGGCTCCCCCATCATTGAGGATGGGGATATTTGTGGAGCCTCCTCCTCCAGTGAGTTGTTTAATTGTCCACCACCATTCACAACAGGATGTGACAGGACTGCAGAGTTTAGATCTGATCCTTTGGCTATGGGATCACTTAGCTCATCACTTGCTGCTTCCGCTGTTTGGCACACAAGTAGTCCTGAGTTGTAGCTTCACCAGGTTGACACCTCATTTTTTTTTAGGTATTCCTGGTGCTGCTCCTGGCATGCCCTCCTGCACTCTTTATTGAACCATGGTTGTTTCCCTCGTTTGGTGGTAATGGTAGAGTGGGAGATATGCTGGGCCATGAGGTTACAAATTGTGATAAAAACAAAAAACTGCGGATGCTGGAAATCCAAAACAAAAACAGAATTACCTGGAAAAACTCAGCAGGTCTGGCAGCATCGGCGGAGAAGAAAAGAGTTGACGTTTCGAGTCCTCATGACCCTTCAGCAGTTCTGCTGAAGGGTCATGAGGACTCGAAATGTCAACTCTTTTCTTCTCCGCCGATGCTGCCAGACCTGCTGAGTTTTTCCAGGTAATTCTGTTTTTGTTACAAATTGTGGTTGAGTACAATTCTGCTACTGCTGATGGCCCACAGTGCCCCATGCATGCCCAGCTTTGAGTTGCTAGATCTGTTCAAAATCTATCCCATGTAGAATGGTGTTAGAGCCACATAACGCGATGTAAGGTGTCCTGAATGTGAAGACGGGACCTTGTCTCCACAATGACTTTGTGGTGGTGGTTCCTACCGATACTGTCATGGACAGGTGCAACTGCAGCAGGTAGGTTGGTGAGGATGAGTCAAGTATGTT
Source organism: Carcharodon carcharias (assembly GCF_017639515.1). Lineage (NCBI taxonomy): Eukaryota > Metazoa > Chordata > Chondrichthyes > Lamniformes > Lamnidae > Carcharodon > Carcharodon carcharias. Next base: position 67,276,748 of record NC_054479.1, read on the forward strand.
TATCCCTCTTGATGATTCCTTCACCACCTGCCACACACCTAGTCTAGCAGCTATGTCCTTTAAGACATGGCCAGCTTGGTCAGTAGTAGTGCTGCTGAGCCACCCTTGATGATGAACATTGAAATCCCCCACGCAGAGTACACTTTGAGCTCTTGTCACCCTCAGTGGTTCCGCCCAGTGGTATTCAACATGGAGCAGCACTGATTCATCAACTGACGGGGTTGTGGGTGGGAGGATGGTGCAGTACGTGATAATCAGCACGACAGCTCTTTGTCTATGTTTGAGCTGAGACTTCATGTGATCCAGAGTCGATGTTGAGGACTCCCAAAGTAACTCCCTCCTGACTGTATACCACTGTCCCACCACCTCTGCTGGGCCTGCCCTATTGGTGGGACCGGACATAGCAATGGTGATGGTGGTGTCTGGGACATCATTAGTAAGATATCATTCCATCAGAATGACTATGTCAGGCTGTTGACAGCTCTGCCAATTTTGGCCCTAGCCCCGAGATGTTAGTAAGGAGGACTTTGCAGGGTCAATAGGGCTGAGTTTGCCATTGCTGTTTCCGGTACCTAAGTCGAGGCAGTTTGATACAACTGAGTGGCTTGCTAGGCCATTTCAGGGGACATTTCAGGGGACATTTAAGAGTCAATGACAATGCTGTGGACCTGGAGTCACATGTAGGCCAGACCAGGTAAGGACATTAGTGAACCTGATGGATTTTTTTTACAACAACCGACAAAAGTTGCAATAGACTTTTAATTCCAGATTTTTATTGATTAAATTCAAGGTCAACCATCTGCCTTGGAGGGATTTGAACCTGGCTCCCCAGAGCATTACGTTGGGTATCTGGATTATTAGTCTAGTCACAATACCACTATGCCACCACTTCCCAGTATGTACAGTATTTCAGTAATTAGTTTCTCTCAGTGCTTTAAAGTAGCTGTTAATTCTCCCAGAACCTTCAGCTCCATACCTCCTGGTTCATGTAGCTTTTTGTAGGATGGTAACATAGGAACATGAGTAGGCCAATCAGCCCATTGAGCCTGCTCTGCCATTCAATACGATCATGGCTGATCATCCATTTCAATGCCTTTTTTCCGCACTATCCCCATATCTCTTTATGTCATTGTTATTTAGAAATCTGTCAATCTCTGCTTTAAACATACTCAATGACTGAACTTCCAGAGTCCTCTGGGGTAGAGAATTCCAAAGATTCACAACCCTCTGAATGAAAACCTTTCTCCTTAACTTGGCCCTATGTGGCTTCCTCCTTATTTTGAAATTGTGTCCCCTGATTCTAGACTCCCCAGGCAGGGGAAACATCTTACCTGCATCTACCCTGTCTGTCCCTTTAAGCATTTTTTAGGTTTCAATGAGATTACCTCTCATTCTTTAAAACACTAGAAAATATAGGCCCAGTTTCCCCAATCTCTCTCCATAGGACAGTTCCACTATCCCTGAAACAAATCTGGTGAGCATTCGTTGCACTCCCTCTAAGGCAATAGTATCCTTCCTAAGGTAAGAGGACCCAAACTGCACATAGTACTTACTCCTGGTGCAATCTAACCAAAGTTATATACAATTGAAACAAGACATAACTACTGCTGTACTCATTTCCTCTTGTGATTCCTAATTGCTTACTGTACCTGCATGTTAGCCTTCAGTGATGTGGGCACCCAAGACTCTTTGTACATTTACACTTTCTAATCTCTCACCTTTAAGAAATATTCTGCACACCTGTTCCTCCTACCAAAGTGGATAACCTCACACTTTTCCACATTATATTCCATCTGCCATGTTCTTGCCCATTCACTAAGTCTGTCCAAATCCTCTCAAAGCTATATTTCATCTCCTCACAACACATTCCTACCTAGCTTTGTGTCATCTGCAAACTTGGAAATATTACATTTGGGTCCCACATCCAAATCATTGATATAGGTTGTGAAGAGTTGGGGCCCAAGTACTGATCCTTGCTGTACCCCACTAGTCACAGCCTGCCAATGTGAGAATGATCTGTTTATTCCTACTCTCTATTTTCTGCCTGTTAAACAATCTTTAATCCAGGCCAGTATATTACCTCCTATCCCATATGCTTTAATTTTGATAATCGAGCTCCTGTGGGGAACTTTATCAAAAGCCATCTGAAAATCCAAGTATACTAAGTCCACCAACTCCCCTTTATCAAACTTGTTGGTAACATCCTCAAAATACTCCAACAGGTTCATCAAATATGAGTTCCCATTCATAAATCCATGTTGACTATGCCCAATCCCATCATTATTGTCCATTTATCACATCCTTTTGTAAAAGAAATATCAATTTTTTCCAAATATTACTGTGGTATACTAAAACAGGCTTGTGTATGTATGTTTGTGTGTGACTAATTTAATTAAACTAAAGATGGTTAGACTGTAAGGTTTGAATCATCAAAGGGATTAAGTGTAAAAACAGTTATTTTGAAATGGAGATGAGTGAGCTAAGATGAGGTCTCAGCAGATACAGTGTGACTGGAATTCGCATTTTTAGATAAGTTGAGAGGTTGTTTGATTTTCAAAGGGACAGGATAAGATATTTTACAACTGGCAAGATAAATAAGGCAAAGTTATTTGGTTATTTTTCTTGAAATTGCTGGCCAAAAGGACAACATGAAAGATTTTTATATTCTGGGAAAATTAATTACCAAAGTAAGGGTGAAACAATGGGATTTACAAATCAACAGGGAGAAAACATATTTAAAGAAAGAAGGAAAGTTGTATGGGAGTGGTCCTGTGAGATCCTGAGAGGTGGACTGTGTGAAATAAACCTGTGAAAAAGCAGCCTCTAGCCACCCCAGAGAAGTACTGGTTTGGTCCAGAGTACAAGGTTTTGTTAAAAGTCATGGAGTTCCATTGTTGAGTGAGATGGAGAGAAGCACTATGAATTACCTCCCTTATAGCAACAGTGGGTGCTTGTGGTAATATTGCTGGATGATTTTTATAAATTAAGAATTTATTTGGACTGTTGCCCGAAAGGGGTGGTCCATTTTTAGGTACCATGTTTTTATTGATCATCAGCACGCATTCTAACTGGATGTGCATGAAGTTAGATCATCGAGATCATGTGCAACTATTAAAAAGCTGTGTCAGTGTTTTAGTATACATGGCCTACCAGAAGTCATCGTTTCAGATAATGGTATTGCTTTCACTAGTTACGGAATTCCAGAAATTTATGAGCTTAAATGGGTTTAAACTTATTAAAACAGCACCATATCATCCCTCATCCAATGGGTTAGGAGAAAGAGCAGTGCAAGCCTTCAACACAGGAATGAAGAAATTATCCGAAGGAACATTAGAAACACGAATTTCAAGATTTCTTCTACAACTATGGGTTCAACACTGTCTGAATTACTAATGAAATGCTTCCTTCATACAAGATTGAGTCTGGTGTTTTCTAACTTGGAGGGGAAGGTAGAGAAGAATCAGGGTAGTCAGAAAGTGAACCATGATATTCACAGTAAAGCTTGAATATTTACTGTGGAAGAGAGAGTTTTCCTGTGAGGTTTTTGAAACAGACCTAGTTGGGTTCTTGTTATAATTGTCTCTGAAACAGGACCTTTGTCATACCAAGTGGAAGCAGAAAACCAGATTGTTCGGAAACATCTGGATCATCTAAGAAGTAGAGAGACATTCCAACAGCCAGTTACTCCACCTGACATTGAAGCCAAACCTTTAATCCCTGAGGCTCCAGATCGACATAGAATAGACATACCTGATGTCTCTGCTGAAGTGAATAATTCTGAACTGCCATTGTCTAAGGATGTCCCTGATGCTACAGTTCATGTTCAAGTTGATCCAATGGAAGAATTTCAAGTCGTAGAGCTACACTGCTCTAACCAAATTAGAAAACCACCTCAGAGACTTAGTGCAGGACTTTTACCTTGTCAGGCGGGCACAGCGGATGGGCCAGGGAGCGGTCGTGAAGCCAACCACCACCCGCAATCAGGCACCAACATCGATTTCACACTGGCTGGCCAATTAACAGCCAGCCAGCATGAAACGCACAATGCAGCACTCAGCGCTGCAAGGGTGGGAGTGAGAGGAGGGCGAACATGGAAATTTGTGCACGCATGTGGGTGTGCCCAGTGATAGCTCCCTGAGACACAGAGCTGCGTCAAGGAGCTGAAGATTTAAGAACTCAAAAATAAAAAAGTTTCTACTGTTAAAAATGTATATCCTCATGTGACTCAGTCACGTGAGCAGGGGCATGTTATGAATGAAATGTAAAAATTTTAATTTAATTCTTAATTGCTGTTAGAAACCTCATCCAGCCCGTGGATGAGGTTTCCTAAAAATCCAAAGGCTGCTTGCTTGGCCTTTTCACCTGCCCGCTAACCATAAGGTTGGACCAAAATGTCACATGAGAACATTCTCCCAACATAATAGCGCATCATTTTATGCTTGAGCTGGTTGGACGTATGTCTGCCCACTCAGCAGAAAATCCTGCCCCTAAGAGGGAGGAATGTAATGGTTGTAAGTAAAGGCATTTACACTATTTTAGGGATCACATGATTGTACTGCTGAATCAGCCCTAAGTGCGGGTAATCTTAGGGCCGGAGCTTTCTAGTTGTGGACCTGGTTCAAGCATGTAGCTTCTTCATGAGCTCTGTAAATGAAGTTTACTGTTTATAACAAGAAACCTGTCCAGTACACCAAGTTTATTACAATACTGTTCTAGAAAACCATCCCTAACACACGTCTGAAACTTGTCCTCCACAGCATTAGTGCTCATTAGGTTTACCCAGTCTATGTGCAGATTGAAGTTGCCCATGATCACTGTATTACCCATGTTTCATGCTTCTCTAATCTCCTGATTAATACCATGCCCCACACTACCATTACCTTTTGGTGGCCTATAAATAACTCCTACCAATGTCTGCTGCCCCTTGCTGTTACTTAACTCCACCCAGATAGATTCCACATTTTGTTCTTCCGATCTGAGATCCTCCCTTACTAATGTCCAGAGCCCATCCCTTATTATCAGCATAACATGACCTTCTTATCCTTTTTGCCTGACCTTCCTAAATGTCATTATCCTTGAATATTCAGTTCCTAGTCTTGGTCATCCTGTAGTCATGTTTCCATAATGGCAATTAGATCATACCCATTTACCTCTATTTGTGCCTTTAAATCATCTACCTTGTTACGAATGTTGCTTGAATTCAGGGACAGTGCCCTTAACTTTCTCTTTTTGACATTATTCCTCATTCTAAGCTTAGTTGATGCCTGCCTTCAATTTGTCTACCTTTTAATTTCACTTGCTACTTTTCTAATTCCTGTTACCAGCTTGATTTCTTTTCAATTTGATCTACCCGTCAGGTTCCGAAAAGCTAGTTTAAACACTCCCTAACAGTACTAGCAAATCTCCTTCCAATGATATTAGTGCTGATCCTGATAAGGTGTAATGCCTCCATCTTGTACAGGTCCAACCTACCCCAGAACCGCTCCCAATGCCTCAACAATCTGATGCTTTCCCTCCTACACCAATTCTCCAGCCATATGTTCAATTGAACAATCCTCCTACTCCTATTCTCACTAGCATGTGGCCCTGGAAGTAATCCTGAAATTATTGCTCGAGTTCCTATTTTGTAATTTTATTCACAGCTCCCTAAAACCCGCTTTCAGGACCTCATCCGTCTTCTTACCTATGTCACTGGTACCAATGTGGATCATGACCTCAAGCTATTCATCCTCCTGCAGAGGATGTTCTACCATCGCTCCGGGGCATCCTTGACCCTGGTGCCAGGGAGGCAGCACACCATCCTGGAGTCATGTTTACTGCCACAGAAATGCCTGTCTGATCCCCTATCAAATCGCCTATCACTATTGTTCTTCTATTCCTCTTCGTTCACTCCTGTGCAGCTGAGCCACCCATGATTCCATGGACTTGGATCTGGCTGCACTCCCCTGAGGAACCATCACCCTCACCAGTATCCAGAATGGAAAACCAATTAGCAAGCAAGATAGTGCAGAGTCCCTGAATCTATCTTCCTGATTCACTTAGACTGCCTGGTGATCACCCATTGCCCATCCACCTGCATGCTCCTAACCTGCAGTGTGATTATCTCCCCAAATGTGCTATCCATTTATTCTTGTATCCTGCCTTGGAGATTCCAGCCACTGCTTGATTTCTGAAACCCAGAGCTTACACTTCAGCAGCCGGTGACACTTCCTGCAGATGTATTCATCTATGGCACATGGTGCGTCCATGACTTCCCGCATACTGCTGGGTGTGCATTCCACTTGGCTGAGCTGACCTGCCACACCATAACTTTAAACTATTTATTACAATTAGAATAAGTAGAATAACTTACCAGTTATCCACCAATCAGCTTCTTCTCCTGTACCGAAGTAAGACACAACTACTGGAGGCTGAAACGGTTAGAAAAAGGAAGAAGCACCACCCCGACCTAACTCTCTTACTCACCAAACTCTCACTTTACACTCTGTGCACCCGAAGCAGCATTCTCAATGCAGACGAAGCAGCACTGAGGAAAGCCTCTTTTTATGCTCCCTGAAAAACAACTGCTTCAAGCTTCTGAAAGCCAGGTTAAGCTAGCTACCTAATTAACTAGCTGTAGCTGCTCTCAGAGCACTTGTATACTCCTGTTCTAAGGCTGGTAAAAAACTTATCTTCTCTTAAATGTTACAAGCTCAAAAACCACAGTCTTTCTGGTGTATTGAACTGTGTAAGATGGCTGCCTGCAGGGATTCCCTCATGGTAGAGGTCACGTAACTACAGCAAGCTGGATAGGCATGTAGTAATGATTGCATTTCAAAACCAAACATCCCCCTTTTCATAACAAACAAAAGACAAATTTGCATGTGCTATCATCTGTAGCTGTGAATTACCCAGTTACTCACTATACCAACTTGTTTTCATGCATTAACAAATTGTTCATTATTTTCATTAGTCTTTGCAAATGCATTGCATACATTGTCCTTAAATCATGCAGGTCCCTTAATGGTACAGGTGCACATTGTCCTTGGCTATCCGTCTGGATGATGTACCTTCTCCAGGGAGTGTTGTTCCCATGGCACTTGTTGTTGCCATGGTGACTGTTGCTGATTTCCATTTCCATTTTGTTGTTGGACTTTTGGGAGTGGAGGTCGTTCTGCACTCTGTGCAGCTGATGAGATCCAATCTTCCAGATCAGCCGCCTGTGAAGGAACAGCTTTTCTAGTTGTTCCTATAAGTCTACAGTTGCACCGGTATCTTTGGTTGTTCACTTCCACTGCATATGATCAAGGTGACAACTGCTCTACTCATGTCCCAATTTGCCATGTGGGCTGATTCCTGTTGAGGGCGTTGAAGGTTTGTACCCTGACTGGCTCCCCAGTGCTCAACTCTGATAATGGTTTGGCAGTCTTGTCAAAATGATATTTGGCTTTCTGCTGCTTCACCTTGATTTTGTCACTCACACCTGTTACTACTTCTGGTTTCAGTAGATTTTTTGCTATTGGAAGAGTAGTTTGAGTGCAGCGTGACATTAGTATTTGGACTGGACTACTTTCCGTGCCTTCAGTCAGTGTGTTTCTCCACTCGAGGATTGCCTTGTATCCATCTGTGCTACATTTACTCAATTTCTTGATGATTCCTTTGGTGATTTTTACTGCCACCTCAGTCTTTCCATTCGACTGGGGATAGTACAGAGATGATATATAGTGTTGAATTTCCCAAGCCTTTGTGAAGCAGCTGAATTCTTCACTTGTGAACTGAGGGCCATTGTCACTTGTCACTATGTCTGGAATGCCTTAATAACTGAAGTGTGCTTTCAGGCATTCTACTATTTTTCCTATCGTTGAAGTCAGCTGGTCTGAATACGAGCCAGAACAATAGTCTACAGTGACAAAATAATAAGTTCCTGTTGTAAGGAAGAGGTCTACTCCCAGCTTCATCCACGGTCTGTCTGGGATGTCATGCGTCACCAACGGCTCTCTAGCTTGTTTAGCTTGGTACTTGTTACAAGCTAAATGTGTTACTAGCCAATGTGGTCTTTAAATTCATTGCTCATGGTTGGCCAGTAGAGCACTTCTCTTGACTGCCTCAATCTCAATTCAATACTTTAATGACTTGCATGGATGCATTTCAGCATCTCTCCTCTCATCTCCTTAGGGATGATGACTCTATTTCCTTTGCACAAGATGTCATCTTGGGCTGTCAATTCATCTCAGTATGCCCAATACACTCTTCTGAACACAAGTGTGTCCTTGATGCTCTCAGTCCATCCTTTCAGCACTATTTCTTGCAGCACCTGGAGAGTTGCATCTTTTTGGGTATTTTGCTTGATTTCAGCAAGGTGCTCATCTGTCAGATTCGATGTCTCTGCTGGGTTGATAACTTCCAGAGCATATTGAGCTGCTGCTTCACGTTGAATCTGGAAGATTTCCACATTCTGTTGTAACAATCCTCAACTTTCTTCATAGGGAGTGCTTCTGTCGACAGCATGTCAGCGATGTACATCGGTTTTCCTTGCTTGTATGTCACATTCGGATGATATCTTTGTAAACAAATTAACGTTCTTTGCAGATGCTTTGAAGCAGATAGTAGCGGTTTGAGAAAAGTGCTTAAAGTGGCTTGTGGTCAGACTCCACTGTTACTTTATCAGTCCCAGGCAAGTATTGATGAAAATGTTCACAAGCAAAAACAACGGCCAGGCACTCTGTCTCAATCTGAGAGTAGCATTGTTCAGTTTGCATTAATGCTCTTTATGCAAATGCAACTGTTTGTCCTTGTTGCATTAGGGTTGCTCCAAGACCTGTCTCACTGGCATCACACAACAAGGTGACTTCATCATTGATGTCATAGTACCTGAGCACTGGTGTTGTTATCACTAGTTGTTTAATTTTAGTGAACGCTGCTTCTTGTTCTGTTCCCCAATACCACTGCACATCCTTGGAAGTGAGTTTATGTAATAGTTCACACTCCAATGACAAATTAGGCAAAAGTTTTGCTGAATAGTTCACAAATCCAACAAATCAATGCACTTCTTTCATATCTATTAGTCACTGCATCACTGTTACAGCTCTCACCTTGTCATGATCCAGGTAAAAAGACTTTTTGCTGTCAGTACATGACCTGTGTACTTGAATTCCGGCATCTTCAGTTGCAATTGTTTCTCGTTCAGCTTCATCTGGTGAGCTCTCTCTAGCAGTCGTATTACATTCTGATCGCAGTCAACTATGGCTTCTTCCATTGTGTCTCCACATCCTTAGACTAGGAGATGATCCGCTATGGTTTCCAGTCCCGGAAGATCACTGACTGATTATCTGATGCTGTGTGTGTTGATACTCTTCTGGAGCCACGGAAATGCCAAACGGCATGCACAACCATCTGTAACTCCTAAACAGCATCCAGGATGTAATTAAAGCTGTTGTTTTTATCCAGTTTCACTTGCCAGTAACCATCCTTAGCATCTATGGTAGTAAAGATCTTTGCTTCGGCAAGTTGTGGCAATATTCTTTCGATGGTTGGCAGGATGCAAATACTGCAGAGGACATTATATAAATGAAAAGAAGGATTGTCCAGCATTGGGAAAGGAGTGTTTTAACTGCAAGAAGCCAAATCATTTCGCACACAAGATCTCTTTAGCGCTTTATTTAGATCCTTTGGGTCTAAGCATACTCTCAGCTTTCCATTGTTTCATTGCTACCATGCTGCTAATCCAGCCTGAAAGAGCTGTCACTTTCTTGATTACTCTCTTCTTTTCCAGCTCTTCTATCTTGTCATTTAAGCTGGACTTGAGGGCAGCTGGAGCTCTTCTCGACAAGCGCTGAATTGATCTTACATCCTCATCTACTTCTAGATGATATTCTCCTGGTAGACACCCCAACCCTATAAACACATCTGTGTACTCCTCTAGGATCTGTGCAGCAGGCAATGGTCTTGTGTGCTGCGAAATGTAAATCTCTGTTGGCACATTCAGGGTTACCAGCCCAAGCCTCAGACTCGTTCCAGCTAAGATGAGGGGCTGTTGCATACCATCTATGATCTGGAACTCCAGGTTTTCATTCCTGCCATTTCAATGGGCTCTCAGACTAATTTGTCCTCTCGGTATGAGTATCGTATAGCTTCATCCTTACTTTCAAGGGCTTCATTTTTGGATCACCATGTTGTGCCACTTCACACAGGCCTGTGAAAGTCATGATGTTGCAGACACACTAGTGTTTATCTGACACTTCTTGTTCACTTGGCACTCTCCTGAGGTCATCATTGTAACAGTCACAAACCATTGATCACCTACTGACTTGATGGAATCAACCTGCTGTATGGTTTATAGTGCTCAGACTCTTCTGCTGATATCTCTCCAGTGGCCATCTGTGTAGGCTTGATTTGCTTCTTTCTAGCCAAACACTTGTGTGTGAAATGATTTCGCTTCTTGCAGTTAAAACACTGCTTTCCCCACATTGGACAATCCTTCTTTTCATTAGTATGATGTCCTCCGCAGTATTTGCATCCTGCTCTTTGTCCCGGATTGCTCTGCTCTTTCAGAATATTTCTCAGCATAATGTATCTCCTGGTCTGTTCTGCCATAGATGTGCTCTAGCTGACATTTTATAACCTCCATGGTTCTGCACATGTCTATCACTTTCTTGAGGGAAAGTTTCTCCTCCCTCGGTAGACTTACTGTCACTGTCGGGTCTCTTATGCCTAAGACAACTGTATATTTAACATGATCATCTTTTAGTCGCCCAAATTCACATGATTCTGCAAGCTGTGTTATTGTAGTCACATACGGAACAATGGACTTTTTTTCACCCTGAGCCCTAATGTTGAATAAATACAGTTCTTAAGCTACATTCATGTGGGGTTTAAAGCGTGTTTTCAAAATCCCTGCAGTTTGTTTTTTCTGTTCTTCGGAGAGCTTTAGGGTGCAATACAATTTGTAACAGTCTCTCCCCAGCAGTGTTAAAAGTGTTGCTACTCATATTTGCTCTGGCTTGTTAATCTGTTGCAATCTCATGGTTTTGCCATTGCAAGTGGAGAGGTTAGCTGTAGCTGCTCTCAGAGTAATTGTAGACCTGTTTTACAAGTTGAATAAAACTCAACTTCTCTTAACTTAAGGAGTAACTTTTAGTTAATTGCTAAATTAAAGAAAAAAATAGACTTTGGATAGAAATTATCCCTTAAAATTGTCTCACTCACCAACTCTCAGTGCAGGCTATTTGAAGAACTCTCTTGTTTAACCATGGTCCAGCATTCAAAAGAACTGAAACTGCTGCTCCAGTGTCTAATTTAAAGTGTGTCCTGTGACCTTCTGCCAGGATCTCTGCAATCCAATAGTTTCCCCTTTTTTAATCTCTCCTAAGAAGGGTATTTCAATGTCTTGAGAATCTTCAACCTCTTGGACTTTGTTTTCTCTTTGACTCTTCTGCCTATTTTTTTCTACTGTGAAGTACTGCCTGAAAATGCCCATACTTTTGCACCAATGGTATTGCAAGTCTTTGGTGGGACAGTTTCCACACCTGTGCCTTTCTCTTCCGCACCAGCAACAGCTGGACTGGGCTGCCACCATTATTTGCTTTTCATGCCACACATTTCACCTTCTCTCTATTTTCCCTATTTTATGTCTGACAAATTCTATTACTTTGGGATTCAGGCTGTCTCTCCTCTGAGTACCGATCAGTTCTGCCTCCTGATCTTGGCCCCCTACATAAGTGAAACTCCTTAGCCAGCATCGTCATCTAGAAATGGCAAATTACCTGATAATGTATCAGTCACTACTTCAAAAACTATTCTTTTGCAAATTAATTCCCCTTTCAGGTTTCTTTACACACAGTCTTCTGCTAATCATTAACAATGCATTGATGCTTTTCCATGTCTCTGGGTGCATCTATTGAACCTCCTTCTTCATTCTGCCTATGTTGTTGGTACCTACATGGACCATGAACACTGGATCCTTCCCCTTCCACTGCAAGTTCCTTTCCAGCCCTGAGCAGATGTCCAGAGCCCTGGCACTGGGCAGGCAACACAGCCATCCGGACTCTCACTCTTTGCCATAGAGAACAATGTCAATCCCCCTCACTATACTATCCCCTACTACCACTACATTTCTGTTTCTCCCCCCATTTGAATGGCTTCCTGTACCACAGTTCCATGGTCAGTTTGCTCATCCACCCTGCAGCCCCCACTCTCATCCAAACAAGCTAAGAGAACCTCAAACCTATTGGATAATTGCAGAGGCTCACACTCCTGCACCCTGGGTCCCCATAATTGCCGGATGCACAGTCACACCCTCCTGTCCCTGGCCACTGACCAAATCAGAAGACCCTATCCTAAGTGGTGTGACTGCCTCCTGGCATAAAGCATCTAGGTAACTTTCCACCTCCCTGATGTATCACAGTGTCTGCAGCTCAGCCTCCAGCTTAATGACTCTGAGCTGAAGTTCCTCAAGTCACAAACACTTACTACAGATGTGTTTGCCTTGGATCACAAGGTTATCCAGGAGCTCCCACATGCTGCAGCCTTGACACATCATCTGTCCTGCCACTCTTAATCTGTTTTAAATAATTACTTAATTATATTAATCACTTATGTTACTTTCTTATATATTTTATTAACTTTGCTACCAAATTGTGTACTATTTTAAACCTTAGGGTTAGAATAGAACTTACCCAGTTACCAGATACTCACCAAACAGCTAACTCCTTTCCCTATTGTAGAGCAAGAACCAATTTCTACGGGGTGTAAAAGATAGAAAAAGGAAACAAATGCACCCTCCCCACTTCATCAAAATCCCCCTGTCACCAAACTCCAAGGGAAGAATTTTCTGTTGGCGAGCAGGGGCAGGGCTCGCTCACCGACTCGTAAAATGATGCGCGGTGACATTGGGCGGGCGTCCCGACATCACTGTGCATCATTTAGATTGTCAGTTTGGCGAGCATGCAGCCGGGTTGGCTGTGTGCCCACTGAACTGTCAAAGGCCTATTAAGGCCATTAACAAAGATATTAAACAAGTTAAGAATGCTGCCCGTCCAACCTTAACGTTGGCGAGCAGGCAAAGAGCCCAGGCGGCTTTCAGATTTTTCATGAAACCTCATCCATGGGTGGGATGAGGTTTCATGAAGGGTTTATTAATTACATAAAAATTTGTGAAAAAATTAATGGACATGTCCCAGCTCATGTGACAGTTTCAAATGAGGGTTCATGTCCTTAAAATTTTTTTTAACCTTTATTCTATTTTTGAAAACTTAAACTAATCTCCCTGAGGCACCTCTGTGCTCAGCGCTCCCGGTTGTGCTTCACAATGGGCGTGCCTTAATTGACCTGCCCACGTAAAATGGCGGCAAGCATCCAATCAGGACGCTGATTGGGTTCGCATGTCGCTCCTGTCCCCCCCTGCATAACCCCCCCAACGGGGAGAAATTTCTGCTCCAATTCTTCACTCAACCAGCTGTATTCTGTTTGCCAAGGCTGCACTCAGAGCCGTGAATTTATAGTAAACTGAACAGCGGCTACAGTAGCCAGGTTCAACCAGTTAGCTGTAAGAGCTGAGTAGTTAATTAGCTAGGAGTGAGCTTACCCTGTCTAAACTGCGAGAAAGAAAGAACTTAGCCTGCTTACACAGTACTTTGCAATTACTGCTAATTACAGGCTACATTAGATTTTAAGAGCAAAATTTAAGAACAAAATTAACACTTAAAACTCCCCTCTCACCAAACACCAAACCTTAATTCAATTAGTCATCTGCACTCTTGTTATTTTAGTAAATGACTTAGATAAAGCTGGGAAAGAGGTTCTGCATAGGGAGTTTGAGGAGCAAGGCATTAAACTAAAAAGCAGAACCTCAAAGGTAATGATCTCTGGATTATTACTTGAGCCACGTGCAAATCGGCATAGGGTAAATAAGATTAGAGAGATGAATGCATGGCTCAAAGACTGATGTGGAAGAAGTGGGTTCCAATTCGTGGGACACTGACAGCAGTACTGGGGAAAGTGGGGGCTGTACCGTTGGGAGGACTTCACATGAACTGTGCTGGAGCCAGTGTTCTAGCAAGTCATATAGCTATGGAAGTAGAGAGGGCTGTAAATTAAAAGATGAGGGGAAGAGATCATGTAGGTGAAGATTGAGTAAATTACAGGGAAATGACAAGGCAATAGATTAAGATAACAACAAAGGTAATGATAATCAGAGTATCGCAGGTAAAGATAGTGATTGCATATGAGTGTGCAGAAAGTAGGACTAGAGTTTGCAAATACAGTAAATAAAACTGAACTAAGGGCTGTGTATCCGAATGCCTGCAACATTTGCAATAAAACAGATCAATTGTCAGCTGAAATAGAAATTCATATGTATGACCTTACAGCCACTACAGAGACGTGACTACAAGGAAACCAAAGCTGGGGCCTGAATATCCAAGATACGTATCATTCAGGAAGGTCAGGAAGCTGGGAAAAGGTGGTGGGGTAGCTCTATAATTAAAGAGGGTACATTAGTACTGTAGTGAGAGATGAACTTAGTTCTAAAGATCAAGATTTAGAATCAGTTTGGGTGGAACTAAGGGGCAGGAAATATTGGTGAGAGTTTATAGGCCAACAAATAGCAGAGGCTAAGTGAATGGGCAAAAATTTGGCACAAGAAATTGATAGGAAAAGCAGAAATACAGTGTATTTCTTAAATGGTGAGAGGCTGGGAAATGTTGAACTTCAATGGGACGTGGGTGTCCTTGTTCATGAGTCGATGAAAGCTAACATGCAGGTACAGCAAACAATTAAGAAGGCAAATAGTATGTTGACCATTACTACAAGAGGATTTGAGTATAAGAGTAATGGTGTCTTACTGCAATCATATAGATCCTTGGTGAGACCTCACGGAGTATTGTATACAGTTTTGGTCTTCTTATGTAAGGAAATTTATACTTGCCATAGAGGGAGGGTAACAAATGTTAACCAAACTATTTCTTGGGCTGGAGGAATTGTCCAATAAGGAAAGATTAAATAGACTGGCCTTTATTCTCTGGAGTTTAGAAGGATAAGAGGGTATCTCATTCAAACCTACAACAATCTTACAGGGCTCCAAATGGTAGATGTAAGAAGGCTGTTTCCCATGGCTGGTGTGTTTAGAACCAGGGGACACAGTAAGAATAAGGGTCAGGTCATTTAGGACTGAAATGAGGAGGAATTTCTTCACTAAGAAGGTGATGAATCTTTGGGATTCTCTGCCCCAGAGGGTGTGGAGGCTCAGTCATTGAGTATGTTCAAGACTGAGACTGATAGATTTCTACATATTAAAAATATCAAGGGATACGGGGACAGTGCAGGAAAATGATGTTGAAGTAGAAGGTCAGCAATGATGTCACTGAATGGCAGAGCAGATTCAAAGGGCTGAATGGCCTACTCCTGCTTCTACTTCTTATGTTCTTATGAGTATAGTCACTTCCTTCTGTGACATCACAGACTATGAGGTTATTATAGTTAAGCCTTTGTGAGACTTAGACAAACATATTCCATTATACTACAGTCATCATTTAAAAGTAGATTAGATTGTTGATTGTAAAAAAAACAGAGCAAAGGGGTAAAGGACCAAGTGGACACATAGGATTAGAAATACAGGTCATCTGGAGGATAAACATCGATATGGACTAGTTGGGATGAACACCCTGTATCCTTTTTGGAATCTTCTAAAACAGTTTTGCATTATTCCTCTGACAGACATTGTGAGCCAAGGCCCTTAAACAGACACTCACCTGCCAATCTCTGAACATCTCTCTGCATCTGCAGCAACAACAGCTCTCTCAAAGGAATAAGCTGGCACTTCCTTGGACTTCAGCCCAAAGCACAGGCTTAGGAAGAAGATGAGGTGACCATTTTCACAACTAAGATTGTAATGAATCCTTTTGTTCCACATTTTTTTCTAAAAGGAAACAGGAGGGGAGGTTCAGGTCTGGGTGTGATCTCCAAGAGGATGTCAGAAATGGCTACACTTCAATGAAGTACCTCATTGGCTGTAAAGCACTTTGGGGCATCCTGTGGTTGTGAAAGTGCTACAAAAATACAAGTATCTCTTTCTTTCTTTCAAGTAAGGCAGATGCAATATGTTTGGGTGATGGATCAGTCATGGTTGAATATCTTGTGGCTTGTGCAAGGTGTAGGATGTGGGTGTGAAGCTTCAAGCAGTGCTGAGAATGGAATGTTAGGGCAAAGTTATAAATATTAGGCATGGGTAGTGATTAATAGAGATTGTTGGTTGGTGTATAAAGGCTTGTGGTGAATTGAATCATGCACAAAGTTATCGTTTCAGCTTTAGTACGGGCACGTGAAGATACATTTATGTGAGGATAGCATCTTTTAAGTGCATTAACCACTGAGACTACTTGCTCCCATTTCTTTTTATTTATTCTTTTATGAGATGTGAAAAATTGCCCTTAAGACGGTAGTACTGAGCAGTCTTTTTAAACCGCTGCAGTCCATGTGCTGTAAATACACTCATGGTGCTGTTAGGAAGGGAGTTCAAGTTTTTCTAAATTTATTCATTTATGGGTTGTGGTGCTAGTCAAGCAGGTTGCTTTGTCTTGGATGGTGTTGAGTTTCAGAGACTAGGAATCCTGCAACAAGTAACTCACCTCCACATGTCCACACTCAACAAGGCACAAGTCAGGAGCGTGATGGAATACTCTCCATTTGCCTGGATGAGTGCAGCTCGAACAACACTCAAGAAACTCAACATCATCCAGGACAAAGCAGTCCACTTGATTGGCACCCCATCCACAAACATTCACTCCCTCCACCACCGACGCACAGTGGCAGCAGTGTGTACCATCTACAAGATGCACTGCAGCAACTCACCAAGGCTCCTTAGGCAGCACCTTCTAAACCCACAACCACTACCGTCTAGAAGGACAAGGGCAGCAGATAAATGGGAACACCACCACCTGGAAGTTCCCTTCCAAGCCACTCACCATCCTGACTTGGAAATATACCAGCGTTCCTTCACTGTCGCTGGGTCAAAATCCTGGAACTCTCTCCCTAACAGCATTGTGGGTGTACCTTTACCGCATGGACTGCAGTGTTTCAAGGAAGCAGCTCACTACCACATTCTCAAGGGCAATTAAGGATGGGCAATAAATGCCAGCCAAGTCAGGGCTGCCCAGATCCCACATCCCATGAACAAATAAAAAAAAGACACTGTGCAGACTAATGTTACACCTAGAGACACTGTGCAGACTAATGTTACACTTATACAATAACTATAAAGCTACAGGCCCAGTGTTCATTCAGGTGGAACTTTCAGTGCCCTGACCTGCTGGAAGCAGAGCAGTGAAAAAATTGTGTGGACCAAGAAACCAGGAATCCTCCATGCTGTGGAGCTTTCACTCCATAATGAGACACTTACATCACGGATTCATTGGGGAGCACATGTCTGCAGCCGGTTAGTCTAGGGCGGAGATGGATCAGACGGGGTGCGGTTAATCAGAGGAAGGGGCGGTGGAGTTGGGGGTGGGGGTGGGGGGAGGGTTGATCAAAGTATTGGCAGCCTGAGGTTTGAAAGTCAGAGGCCTCATGTGGATGGGTGGGGTTGTTGAGATTGTAAACCTATGGGGTCATCAGGACCTGTTTGAGAGGATGTGGAGGTCAGAGGATTCAGGAAGGGTTTGGAAGCCTTGGAGGGATGGGCCGGGCGGGGGCGTGGTCGGGTGGGGCGTGGTCGGCGGGGCCGGGCGGGGGTGTGGTCGGCGGGGCCGGGCGGGGGCGTGGTCGGGTGGGGCGTGGTCGGCGGGGCCGGGCGGGGGTGTGGTCGGCGGGGCCGGGCGGGGGCGTGGTCGGCAGAGCCGTGGTCGGCAGGGCCGGTTTATGGATGAATCACTGGCTGATAGGTGGATCTGGAAGGTAGGCACATACCTCCTGAAACCAAGAATCCAGCACCTCAGGAATCTCGGCTGACAGCAGTTAAAGTTTAAAAGTTGAATGGCTGGCAGCCTCATTATCATATTTAAAGTTCCGAACCTCCTCTTTGGATTAGAGTCTTTACCCGCCCACCTTCCGTGGAGAAACTGATTGTTAAGACTTTAACTATCTCCACCCAGTGATAATCAAGTGATTATCAGGGACATCCTTTGCTTTCAAAATCAACTTAAAAAAAAAACTCAGATGAGGAAAAGACGTGGAACCGAATTTTCAATCGCCTATGGGGTGAGATCGGGTGCAGGTGCATTTTGAAAATTGCATTCCAGGATGGTCTTCCTACACCTCCACAGCATGCTGCAATGAAAGCGAGGCCGGGCGGCTATTTTAATTAAACCAAGTAAACTTAATTAACAAAATGAGGGACAAATTAAAAGGCAGCCCCTTAAAAGAATACTGCAAAATGAAAAGCAATATCTTAAAGGAAACTTACAAACATCAAATCAAAACTTGATTAAAAGGGGTCGCTAAAATACCACAGACCCCGTGGTGCCCGCTGAGCAAGGCCAGGACGGGGGAGTGGGTAAACCTGTTCACCTCCAATTAACCAGCTGATAAGCTCATTGAAGAGCTTGTTAACAGGCTGGAGAGGAACAGAACAAAGATTTGAATTCTGAGAACGGGAAGAGTGAATGGCCTGGTGCATGGTATTGCGTGGGAGCACAGTGGTATGTAGTGTTGCTGCAGATTTAACTATTTGAAAACAAAGGGAAATTTTAACTGAGGTGCTCAAGCAGTGACACAAGTTGCCATCACTTGACCAGAGCAGTTCAAGATAATGATTGAACATTTAGACACTTGTTTGCACTGTGACGGTGCTGGCCTTCTGCTCTGCTCCATCCTGCAAGGCAATGGCAAGCCAGTCATAGCAGCTGTCTGCCATCGCGATATGCCCTCCAGGCAGCATCCAACTACAAACTTACCTCCAATTCAAATAGGAGCTTTGTATACACAAATATCATTACATCAGCGACACAGACATGGTATATGGTTGAGGCATGGAAATGATCCCAGCATTGGGCATGTGGGTTTTTCTGCCCATTCTCCTGGGGCTATTGGATAACCTGGGTGTAGCAAATTAAGGAATATTGTATTGGGGAAGTGTGCCTGACTTTTCAGTCAGAAAATTTACAGATATAGAAAATTGGAATGGCTCCTTCGTAACAGGAGCACTCTTCCCTTACCATGCGCTTGTGCTATGGCACAGCAGATGGTAAATGCCAAGCTACTCAAATGCCAGAGGGAAACTTGAAACAGCTGCCAAATTGGTTTTTGCAATTTGTATAGTATGAGGAGCAACACTGAAATCAGGAAATGATATCCCCAGCTACTTGTGATGATTTTATAGTAAAGTAAACATTTATTAAAAGAATAAAGAAAAAAATGCAATTACACTTAAATAAAAGAATGGCTTCACACAGTCAACAGTACTTTAAAGCAGTTCCACAAATCTTAACTACCCTCAGTGTTAACCTTCCCCTTTTCTGTTCAACAACTATACTTATAGATTTTAAAATCTATGGAAGCCCAGTAATCTTACCACACAGTGCTTTTTACTTGGGATGTTCTCTGATGCTAACTGCAACTGCTTCTTTCAGTCTAGTCTTGCTCACACTGTCTTCTGGGAGTTCTGACCAGCTATCCTGCTGTCATCTGGGAGATCTAAGCAACTATCCCCTCACATAGACTTCAGTATTTCCTTAAATACGTTCCTTTCATCTCTCTTTTGCTTCAACCAGTCTCTTCATAAATGCTTTCTTCCCAGGATTGATTAAATTGTTCTTTACTTTAGCTCTTAGACTTGTAAAAACAAACTTACTCTATCTTTATAAAAGCAAAATACTGCAGATGCTGAA
This sequence comes from Carcharodon carcharias, assembly GCF_017639515.1. Taxonomy (NCBI): domain Eukaryota; kingdom Metazoa; phylum Chordata; class Chondrichthyes; order Lamniformes; family Lamnidae; genus Carcharodon; species Carcharodon carcharias. Next base: position 67,296,544 of record NC_054479.1, read on the forward strand.
AATCCAAAACAAAAACAAAACTAGCTGGAAAAACTCAGCAGGTCTGACAGCATCTGTGGAGAGGAATACAGTTAACATTCCGAGTCCGTACAACTCGAGACATTGACTGTGTTCCTCTCTGCAGATGCTGTCAGACCTGCTGAGTTTTTCCAGCTAGTTTGGTTTTTGTTACCCTATCTTTATCTTATATCTTTTTATAACCTGCATATACCCACTTTGAACTACAACAACTCAGTTCAAACTGTTGCCGGAAGTCACCGGTAATGGTTATTGGCTTAGTAAAAAGAAGAGAATAGTCAATTCTCTCTTATCTCTAAACTTGCTTTATTCACGTTGTTAGATCATCTACATATAGCTTATAAGTCTGGTTAAATATAGACATGCAGTTTTCAGCAGGTTATACAGTTTTATACCCAAAACTAGGATCTAAACGCACACCAACTATGTTTCTCTGACACTTCCTGAGTGGTCACAGAATATAAAAGCTAATACCCAAAAAGGAGAGCTGACGCTAGCCAGGCGTTCCGTTCTCTCTCTCTTTCGATGTCGTCTCTACGTCGCTGATGTAGGTTCTTCCACTTCCACGATGGTTGTTCTCCGAAGTTCTCACTGCTTCCATGCCCAAAATCCTCCAATCTTATACTGAATCTTATCTCTCCAAGCTGTGCTGTCTCTCTCCCGTTGGTTTAGGCCTGCTTGCCTAGTCTGTGGCATATTCTCATTGGCTCTGTTCCAAGACTTAGGTAGCATTAACCTCGTTACTCCTTTCTAAATAAAGACTTGTGTCTCAACACATTTCCTTTATCTTTGCTAATTCAAATTGGTTCTAGCTAGCTCGGGCCAGTGACTGAGCTTAGGTTTCAAAAGTTGCTCAGGAGTTTCTCTGCAGCCTCTGGCCAACAAAACTATTCCTGTTATTGCGTTATGTAAAACTCTGATTGAAGTTCATCTTGGTTCATTAACATGTCAAACCACTTCTTACTGTTGACTTTAGACTCTTGCTGTCACTCTAGCTCTTAATCCAATTACAGCCTGACTTCTAGTTCATAAGAAAATATGGCAGGGCTATTACCAGAGGAAAAATATTACAATTTCTTGTTTTCTTGACACTTGATTTTCAAAAGCCCATGAAGGCAAGGATATGGGTTTGGGCGCCAAATGTAAATCCCAATCTCACATGGTATTACAGATTCCTGACGCCTTCGGAACACGTCATTGTCAAAACGAAGGCAAGGTACAGGAGATAGACAGTAACCCACTTACCTCCAATTAATTGGCTGATGAGTGCCATGAAGCTATTAATGTATATAATATTTTGGAAAATATTTTTCTTTTAAAATAGAGGTTTAGTCTGTGGGTGGTGCATCTTAATTAGATTAAAGCCAGCCACTCTGGGTGCTTTGATATGTAAGAGAGATAGCATTCATTTGCATTTTTTGAATAGAGAATTCAAGAAATAGGGTGAAATCTGATGCCCATCAAGCAGCTACCAAGCCATATGTTCACATTACTAATAAAATTGGTACAATGAAAGGATTTTCATTGTTAAAAGGTGAAGTTCAAAGAGGCTGGTGAGACAATGAGAATTTGAATTGAATCAGTGGTGGTAGGTATAACTTCAGCAGTTTTGTGTGTGCAGGGCAGAGGCAATGTGAGATCAAAAGGCAGCTGTAAGCCTCCAACTGGCTCCACAGGAACCATAGTGAAAAGAACCTCATTTTGAATTCATACGGTGAAAATGCTTTGCGTAGTGCTTAATTAAGTCTATGGGTTGCTGTTGCCTTAATTGCGATTAGTTTGGGAATTTGTTAAAAGTTATGATAGTAATAATTTGCAGCCACGTGTATATATATTTTAACCTGTGTAAATTAGTAAAATGTTTCATTTAGTTTAATGTAAAACCTCGAGAACTGGTGGTCTGATTCCTGAATTTAGAGTCACATCTCAAAAATAACACTTAAAATGATAGGTTATGACAGTTGTTTAAAGTTTCCCTCTGGGATTTTTAAATAACTCAGCTTTACCAACTGCAATTGGTCATAATAATAAACTCCCCAATGAGATCATTGTTATCAGTGCTTAGAGCAGCAGTTTGCTATTTTCAATTGGGAAACCTGGGGAAAATGGAGGATCTGTGACTACAGCTACGGTGAACATTGTGTGGAGCCATTATTTGCTGTGGCTGCTGTTTTAAGATCAGGTAATAAAAATTGTTTTTGCTTCAAATTTCCACTACTCTCTCACCTTCACATGCTCCATCTCCGACACTTCTCTTCCCTACCTTGACCTCTCTGTCTCCATTTCTGGTGATAGACTGTCCACCAATAATCATTACAAGCCCACCAACTCCCACAGCTACCTCAACTACAGCTCCTCACACCCCGCTTCCTGTAAGGGCTCCTTCCCATTCTCTCAGTTCTTTCGCCACCATCTCATCTGTTCAGATGATGCCACTTTCCAAAATGGCCCTTCTGACATATCTCTCTTTTTCTTTAACCAAGGATCTCCCCCCCACAATATGGTTGACAGGGACCTCAGCCGTGTCCGATCCATCTCCCACACCTCTGCCCTCACACCTTCCCCTCCCTCCCAGGACCATGGTAGGGTCCCCGTTATCCTCACTTTTCACCCCACCAGCCTCTGCATTCAAAGGATCATCCTCTGCCATTTCCGCCAACTCCAGCATGTTGCCACCACCAAACACATCTTCCCCTCACCCCCCCCCCCCCCATCAACATTCCATAGGGATCAGGCCCTCTAGGACATCCTGGTCCACTCTTCCAACACCCCCAACTCCTCATCCCCTCCCCACTGCACCTTCCCATGCAATTGCAGAAGGTGCAACACCTGCCCCTTTACTTCCCCTCTCCTCACTGTCCAAGGACTCAAACACTCCTTTCAGGTGAAGCAGCATTTCACTTGCACTTCCCTCAATTTAGTCTACTGCATTCACTGCTCCCAATACAATCTCCTCTACACTGGGGAGACTAAACGCAGACTGAGTGACTGCTTTGTGGAACACCTTTGGTCTGTCCGCAAGCATGACCCAGACCTTCCTGTTGCTTGCCATTTCAACACACCATCCTGCTCTCATGCCCACATGTCCGTCCTTGGCCTGCTGCATTGTTCCAGTGAAGCTCAACGCAAACTGGAGGAACAGCACCTCATCTTCCGATTAGGCACTTTACAGCCTTCCGGACTTAACGTTGAGTTCAACAACTTTAAATTATGAACTCTCTCCTCCATCTTTACTCCTTTTTTAATCAAATGTTTTTTAAAAATGTTAATTATTATTGTCTTTTAATCCTTTCCCCCCATTGCCTGCACCCCACCACTCACCCCACCCCTCCCACCGCCTCCCCCTGCCCCCGGCCACCACACACACAGGACCATCAGTCGCTGATTTCTATGTTGTGCTCAGAGCACTGAGCCTTGTGTTGCTATTAACACATTCTGCTCTTACCTTTATGCTACTACCAGTAGTTCTTTAACCCAACCATTAATGCTCCCTTTGTCTTGTGTCCATGATATCTTTGTCAATCTCCCCTGAGTTCTCACCTGTCCATGACCTTCTACTTTGCTCCAACTGCTCCATCCCCTTACATAGTTAAAATTTCATCACATTTCTACTTCTCATTAGCTCTGAAGAAGAGTAATTCGGACTCAAGTCATTAACTCTCTTTCTCTCTCCACAGATGCTGTCAGACCTGCTGAATTTTTCCAACATTTTTTGTTTTTATTTCAGATTTCCAGCATCCGCAGAATTTTGCTTTCATCTGAGGTGCTCCTGTGATGGCACCAAATTAATTGTTTGAGCAGGTCGCATTAATGACCTGATCAGTGAGCATTTGGGCACCTGTTTAGACCGTGGGTCTGTTGACTGTCTGCCCTCCTGCCTTCTCCATTTTTCCAGGCAAAGGAAATCCCACTCATGGCTGCATCTATCTTTGTAAATCACCCTCCAGAACTGGCTCCTGGCTACAGGCCTGGAAATGGTCGAGTGCCAAATTTGCCTTCAGTCCAATTGGAGGCTGTTGTATTTAAAAATCATGTTGTGTTACTGACACTGGTGCAACACGAGGTCGTGACTCAGAAATGATATGGATGTTGGGTAGAAGACCCTGGATTGAAAGCCCAGCTCCATGTATCTATTTGAACTGTGTTGAGCTGATTCACATCTTAACTTGCATCAAGTCCTGTCCCCCATTGCACCTTCGATCGCCAACCTACATTGACCTTGATTTTTAAATTCTCATCCTTGATTTAAATCTCTCCATGGACTCGCCCTCCCTATTCTGTTATCTCCTCTGGCCTCACAACATTCTGACATCTCTGTGCTCCTCTAATTCTTGCTTCTTGTGCATCCCTGATTTTAACTGATGGTCCCAGCTTCAGTTATCTAGGCCCCAAGCTCTGGAATTCCCTCCCAAACCTCTCCACCCCTGCCTCACTTTCCTCCTTTAAGGCACTTAACATCTATCTCTTTGTCTTTTGGTCATCTGACCTAATATCTTCTTTTGAGGTTCAGTGTCAAAATTTGTTTTATAATGTTTCTGCGAAGGACTAGGGATATTTTATTATGTTAAAGGTGTTATATAAATAAAAGTTGTTCTTGGATGCTTAAGTCTGACACTAGCTAACAAAAGAAATTAAGGATAGTATTAGATCCAAAGAGGAGTCATAAAAGTTGCTAGAAAAAGTGGCAAGCCTGGGGATTGGGAGCAGTTTAGAATTCAGCAAAGGAGGACCAAGAGATTGATTAAGAGCATGAGAGTAAACGTGCAAGGAACATAAAAACGGACTGTAAACATTTCTATAAGTTATGCAAAAAGAAAAAGATTAGTGAAGGCAAACGAAGGTCCCTTACAGTTTGAAACGGGAGAACTTAGAAGAGAAAACAAGGTAATGGCAGAGCAATTAAACGACTACTTTAGTTCTAACTTCACAGAGGAAAACACAAATAACTTCCCAGAAATGCTAGGGAACCAAGGGTCTAGCGAGTAGGAGGCAATGAAGGAAATTAGAATTACTAAAACAATAGTTCTGGAGAAATTAATGGTGCTGAAAGCTGATAAATCCCCAATGCCCAATAATCTACATCCCAGGGTACTAGAGGAGGTGGCCATGCAAATAATGGATGATTTGGTTGTAATCTTCCAAAATTCTGTAGATTCTGGGACAGTCCCGGCAGTTTGGAGGGTGCCAAATGTAACCCTAACTATGCAAAAATGGAGGGAGGGAGAAAACAGCGAATTACAGACCAGTTATCCTAACCTCAGTACTAGGGGAAATGCTGGAGTCTATTATAAAGAATGTGGTAACAGGACACTTAGAAAATATCAATAGGATTAGACAAAGTCAACATGGATTTATGAACGGGAAATCATGTTTGACAAACCTACTGGAGTTATTTGAGGATGTAACTGGCAGAATAAATAAGGGCGAACCAGTGAATGTGGTGTAATTGGATTTTCAGAAAGCCTTTGATAAAGTCCCACATAAGAGGTTAGCGTGCAAAATTAAAGCATACGAGATTGGGGGTAAAACATTGGCATGGATTGAGAATTGGTTAGCAAACAGGAAACAGAGTAGGCATAAATGGGCCTTTTTCAAGGTGATCTAGACAGGTTGAGTGAGTGGAAAAATACATGGCAAATGCAGTACAAGTGTGAAGTTATCCATTTTGGTAGGAAAAACAGAATGGCAAAGTCTCATTTAAATGATGATATATTGGGAAATGTTTGTGTATAAAGAGACCTGGGTGTCCTTATACACCAATCACTGAAAACAAGCATATAGGTGCAGCTAGCAGTTAAGAAGGTGAATGTTATTATGTTGGCCTTCATTGCGAGAGGACTTGAGTACAGGAGCAAGGATGTCTTACTGTGAGACCACAACTGGAGTATTGTGTGCAGTTTTGGCCTCCTTACCTAAGAAAGGATATACTTGTCATAGAAGGAGTGCAGAAAAGGCTCACCAGACTGATTCCTGGGATAGCAGGATTGTCGTATGAAGAGAGATTGGGCTGACTGGGCCTGTATTCACTGGAGTTTAGAAGAATGAGAGGGGATCTCATTGAAACATATAAAATTCTGACAGGAATAGACAGGCTGGATACAGGGGTGATATTTCCTCTGGCTGGGGGGTCTAGAACAAAGGATCACAATCTCAGGATATGGGGTAGACCATTTAGGACTGAAATGAGGAGAAACTTTTTCATTCAGAGGGTGGTGAACCTGTGGAATTGTCTATCACAGAAGGCTATGGAGGCAAAGTCACTGAATATATTTAAAAAGAAAATAGATAGATTTCTGGACTCTAAAAGCATCGAGAGGTATGGGGAGAGAGTGGGAGCATGGCGTTAAGATAGAGGATCAGCCATGATCATAATGAATGGCGGAGCAGGCTCGAAGGACAGAATGACCTACTCCTGCTCCTAGTTTCTATGGGCAGAAATTTTTGTTCGGCAGGTGGGCGAGTGTCCAACCCGCTTGAGCGTGAAATGATATGCGTTGATGTTGGCAGAGCATGCCGACGTCAATGCACAGTCGCACGATAGTTCGGTCAGTGGGTGGGTGTGTGCCAGAGTCAGCAGCGTGCCTGCTGACAATTAAAAGGCCTGTTAAGGTCATTAAGTAATCAATAAACAATAATTTTTCACTGCCCGTCCAACCATGGGCAGGATGAGGTTGCCAAAGCAAATAAAAATAAAATAAAAACTTTAATTTTTCATTAATAACATCTCCCTGCACTTGTGACAGAGTCACATGAGGGGACATTTTATTACATTTTTACGTTACCTATTTTTTGTTTCTCTTCATCTCCCTGAGGCAGCTGTGTGTGTATGAGCTCAACCCACTCGCACTGCCGCCTCTCCTGTATAGGCAGCCCTAAGCGTTGCTGCTGCTCACGTTTCACACTGGGCAGGCCTTCATTGGCCTGTGTGAAATCGTGGTGTGACACTGACCGACCTTGCCCACCCCTGCCAAGCCTGCCCGCCAAGGGCAAGCTTCTGCTCCATGTTCCTAATTGTTTTCAGAATGAATTTTGCAATGAGCACTAAATGCATTTGTCAGTAAGAATCTATCAGAATTGGGCCAAAATATTAATATTGTTATTCTATGGAGAGCCATATAATGTTCCAGCCCAGAAAGGATATTCAATCCATTGAAGTGTACAAGTGGTTTTCCCAACCAATCACCTAGTCTAACATCATACACCTGCTCACCCCTCAACCCCTTCAAACTTCCTCTTCTTCAAATAAAGCGTTCCCTTTTACAAAAATTCTGCTTCAACAGCCTAACCAAACTTTCTACATGTTGTTCTTAGCTCCCTTTTAATTAGTCTGTGCTTGTGTTTAATTCCTGCCTCTCTATTTACTGACTCACTGACCAGGATAAACAACTTATCACTGTTTAACTTCATAGGACTCTTCAGAATTTCACACACTTTCAGTAAGTCACCAGTTAACGTTCCCAGAGTCAACAAAAATAGCCATAATTTACTGTAATCTCTTATCCATGGTGACAGAATCTGCTGCACCCTCTGTCACTTGTTGTACCTAAAGTACACGGGAACAGCAACAAGTTTCAGTGACACAGAAACAACACGATGCAAACAGCTGGAGAATAACATCACATCCAGACAAACCTGCCAAGGGCAGGGATCAGGAACCTGATCTCTGGGGCTCGGCTGTTAAAAGGGGGATTCCATAGGCAGAATGGATGGCTGAAGTCATTTGTTTTAGATGAAAGGAAGGATTTGCATTGCTATAGCATTTTCACATGCTCAGGATGCCCCAAAGCACCTTTCAGTTAAATAAGTGGTTTTGAAGTGCACTAACTGATATAGGAAACTTGGTGGCTAAGGGTCTATGAACAACCATGAGATTCTTCTTCAAATTTTTGCCCAAAGGCAGATCCTGACTCTACCCCAGTTAGAATGGGACTGAGCCAATTTTGGATTCAAAATTGTCATTTTCCCCTTTATCCCATTGGGTTTAACTTTTCTGACCAGCCTTCTATGTGGGACCTTTTCAATTGCCCACATCTTGTGTATCAAATCCAAGTAGACAACATTTATTGCACTACCCTCATCGATCCTCTTTGTTACTTCCTCAAAAAAGTCAATTAAGTTGGTAAGATATGATCTTCCCCTAACAAAGCAATGCTAACTATCCCTGGTCAATCTGTGCATTTCTAAGTGATGGTTTATCCTGTCCCGCAGAATTTATTCCAGTAATTTGCCCACCATTGAAGTCATACTGACCGGCCTATAAACTTTCTGATCTATCCCTCGCACCCTTTTTAAATAATGGTACAACATTCACAGACCTCCAGTCCCCTAGTACCTTGTCTGTTTCTAGTGAGAATTGGAAAATGATCATCAGAGCACCTGTTATTTCCTCCATGGCTTCTTTTAACAGCCTGGGATACAATCTATTTTTTCAAACTGCCAGCCCCCTGGAGGCTGAAAAAGATAGAAAAAGAAATGAGAAAGAAAAGATCACTTCCTTCTCCTCCTCACCAAACTTCCCTACCCACCAAACTCAAAGTAACTCCACTGTGTGCCAGCTGCACTCTGTGCCAATTGCATTTAGCTTCTGTTATTTGTACTATTGAGATTCAGCTGAGTCTACTGTCTAGCAACTACAAAACCAGATAAGCCTATTTACTTAATTTGCTGATCTCACCTGCTCTGCAGTAGAGAGCTTGATTTGCTTGATTAGCCCTGTCCCCAGCCGAGAAGAAACTTAAAACTTAAAGCAGTAAATGTAAGATAAATGCTAAATTGCAAGCAAGCAATACTAGATTTTATAAAAGACATTAACTCATAAAAGTTAAAATTTCACTTTCCTACTCACCAAACTCACAGTATTAGCCGCACTCCATTTAATCTCAATCCATCTGGAGTAATAATCAAGAAATATGAGGACTGGTCAATAAGGGAGACTATGCCTAAGTGAGATAGAGACAGAGTGAGTACATGGGAATTATATTCAGAGTGGGAATTCAGCTGGTAAATCTTTCTCAAATTTAATTTTAAATTGAGAGTCAGACCCTGGCCTAGGAGTAAAAGTAACTAACCTTCAAACAAGCTAAGTAGCCTTGCTGAACAGAGACCTGCCTAGTTCCGGCAGTTACCTGTCAATTAGGTAAAATCCCTTGATCCAATTGGTGCTAATTACTGAAGCAAAAAGCTAAGTCAGCTGATGATTCATTCAGTCTCTCTATATAAGAGAGAGGCTTTTAAACCACATGGTCAGTAAGATAGATGATGTCTGGTTAAGATGGAGGCAGAGTGAATACTTGGGAGTTTGATTCAAAGTGAAAATTCAGTGCATAGTGGGGGTAAGAGGTGCTCTAGTTAAGGTTTATTGCAAGAAGTAGAGCTTGCTGAGTTAGGAGTTTGGTAAAGGGGGGAGGAGGTGCTCATTTTTTCCACTATTTTTCAGCCTCCAGCATTTGATTTCTACTTTGGTACAGTGGATGGAGTAGGTTAATCATAATATAATTAACTGGAGAGGTCCAAGAGCTTAAAACAGTGGAGAGAAAAATCCAGGAGTTCACAAATAAAATCTAACAGTGAAGTCATGGGAGACCTATAAATTAATTGGTTGGTACGTTGGTAGGCCTTTTTTGATAAGGCACAGAGGAGATGATTGGTGAGTGACAGATGAATTATCATGTTATACCATACTGTAGTAAACACTTTATATAAAGTCTAAGGTGTGTCAGTTTTGCTGAGTGATGTGGGAAGTTGTGTAGGCACAAAGTGCCAACAATGACTATATCTGAGAAGTGTCACCAGCTATAGGAACTTGAGCTCTGGGTTGCGGAACTTGAGAGGTGGCTGGAGTCACTGTGATGCATCCACAAGGTGAAGGATTACATGGATAACACCTTTTAGAGAGGTGGTCACACCACAGCTAAGAGGCACATAAGCAGAGAGAGAGAGAATGGGTGACCACCAGAGTATCTAAGAGAAACAGGCAGGAATCCCTGGGGCTATCTCCTTTCTAACTACTTTTCCATTTTGGATACTGGTGAATGAGATGGTTCCTTAGAGGATTGCAGCAGGTGCCAAGTCTGTGGCACCATGAGTGGCTCTGCTGCACAGAAGGGGAGTAGGAAGAGTGGAAGAGTTATACTGGAAGGAGAATCCCATAGTTAAGGGAGCAGACAGGCATTTCTGCAGCCTTAGATATGACTCCAGGATGTTATGTTGCCTCCCTTGTGCCAGGGTCAAGGATATCACTCAGCAGCTGCGTGACATCCTTTTGGGGGAAGGTGAACAGACAAAGGTCATGGTCCACATTGGTACCAATGGCGTAGGTAGGAAAAGGAATAAAGTCCTTAAAGCAGAATTTAGGGAGTTAGGAAGGGAATTAAAAAGCAAGAACTCAAGAGCAGTAATCTCAGGATTCCTCCCAGTGCCACTTGCTGGTGAACATAAGAACAGGAAGATTGAGCAGTTCAAAATGTGGCTGGAGAAATGGAATAGGAGGGAGGGCTTTAGGTTTCTGAGGCATTGGCCATCAGTTCTGGGGCAGGTGGGACAAAGATGGGTTACACCTTAACTAGATGGGGACTAATGTCATTGTGGGGAGGTTTGCTTATGCTGTTGGGGAGGGTTCAAACTAGATTGGCAGGGGATGGGAATGTGAGGGGAAATTCAGTGAAAAGGAGAAAAAACTGGCAGTGGGAAGTAGTGAAGTATCAATTGATAATGAGGATGTATCAGTAGTATCAAGGTAAATACAGTACTTGGAGAGTTTGATAGAATTAGAGTAGGCAATAGTAAGTCATTAGATGGGATCAGAGAAGGGGGAAAGTTTAAAAAAAAAAAGACTAAATCAGGATTAATGTACGGAGTGTGGTTAATAAGATTGGTGAACTACAGCCACAGGTTGAAAAATGAAATTGATATTATTGCGATAACAGAAACCTGGCTCAAAGAAGGGCAGGACTGGGTGTTAAATATTCCTGGGTACAAGGTGGTTAGGAGAAGTGGGAAAGGAGTAAAAGCGGGAGGGGAGAGTGACAACATTGATTAAAGATGGCATTACATGGTACTGGGAAGAGAGAATGCTCTAGAGGAGTCAAGGATCAAATCTCTCTGGCTACAGGTAAAGAATGAAAAAGGTGCAAAAACTTTGACTGGTCTAGTATATAGACCACCAACAAGTGGGAGGGATGTGGAGAAACAAGTTTGCAAAGAAATTAGAGGTGCAAGAATTAGAGTACTCATAATGGGGGACTTCATTTATCCAAACATAGGGGACAAGAGGGGCCAGAGTTTCTGGAATGTGTTCAAGATAATTTAAGCAGCATGTTTCTGATACAATGAGAGGGCAGGCACTGTTGGAACTGTTTCTGGGGAATGAGTTGGCCCAAGTGGATCATATATGTGGTAGAACCTCTAGGGAACAGTGGCCTTTGTATCACAAGGTTTAGATTAATCATAGGGAAAAAAGGAACAATCCAGAGTAGGGATAATTATTTGGGGCAAAGGCAACATTGATGGGATGACAATGTATTGGAGTTGAGTCAGTTGGATTCAAATGTTGGCAGAAAAGATGGTAGCTGAACAATTTTTTAAAAATTCATTGAGTATGGGCGTTGCTGGCTAGGCCAGCATTTATTTCCCAATTGTCCTTGCTCAGAGGGCATTTAAGAGTCAACCCAAATTTCTGAGTCTGGAGTCACATGTAGGCCAGACCAAGTAAGGACAGCAGATTTCCTCCGCTAAGGACATTAGTGAACCAGATGGTTTTTGCAACAATCAACATTGGTTTCATGGTCATCATTAGACTTTTAATTCCAGTTTTTTTATTGAATTCAAATTTCATTATCTGCCATGGTGGGATTCAAACCCAGGTCCCCAGGGGTATTACTCTGGTTCAGTGGAACATGAGTCCAGTGACAATACTACTAGCCACCATCTCCCCATAATGGGCCACCTTCAAAGAAAAAGCGTTGTAGGCAATGTCACGTTTAGTTGCTTGAAGGACAAAGGTAGGACAAATAAATCCAAAGCACCCTGGAATGAGAGAGAGAATATGAGAGATAGAGGTTAAGATGAAAATGATGAAGTGCGTGTACGACAGATGTCAGGTAGAAAATACGATGGAGAATCAGGCTGAATATAGAAGGACCAGAGGGGAAGTGAAAAAACTAAAGCAAGGAGAGCATGACAAGAGATTGGCAGCAAATATAAAAGGGAATCCTAAAAGGGTGGTAAAAGGAAGAGTAGGGCCAATTCGGAATAAAAAAGGGGACTTGCATGTTGTGGCAGGAGAAATAACAGAGCTATTAAATGAGGACTTTGCATTTTTCTTTACAAAGGATGAAGATGCTACCAGCCTGAGGTGAGAGAGGAAGTAACTTGTACCCTGGAAGAATTTACAATTGAGAAAGAAGAGATGTTGGAAAAGCTATCCTTACTTAAAATAGATAAGGTGCCAGGACCAGATGAGCTGCATGCAAGGATACTGAGGGAAGTGAGAGGAAATTGCAGAGGCACCAGTGATAATCTTCCAACCTTCCTTAGACACAGGGGAGGTGCCAGAGGACTGGAGAATTGTAAATGTTACACCCTCTTTCAAAAAGAGGTGCAAGGATAAAGCTGGCAACTACAGGCCAGTCACAGTGGTAGGGAAACTTTTGGAAACTATAGTTCAGGATAAAATCAATAGTCACTTAGACAAATGCAGGATAATTAAGGAAAGTAAACATGGATTCATTAAGGGAAAATCAAGTTTACCTAACTTGTTGCAGTTTTTTTGATGAGGTAACAGAAGGTTGTTACAGGCAGCATTGTTAATCTGTTGTATATGGATTCTCAAAAGGCATTTGATACAGTGCCACACAACAGACTTGTGAGCAAAATTGTAGCTCATGGAAAGTAAGCACTTGGATAAGAAATTGGCTGAGTGACAGGAAACAGAAGTGATAAATGGTTGTTTTTCAGATTGGAGGAAGGTTTGTAGTGGAGTTCCCCCAGGGGTCAATGTTGGGACCCTTGCTCTTCCTGATATTTATTAATGACCTAGACTGTGATATGCAGGGAATGATTTCAGAATTTGTAGATGACACAAAGTTTGAACACATTGTCAACTGTGAGGATTGTCTTAAACTTCAAAAGGATGTAGACATGGTGGGTTGGGCAAACAAGTTTAATGCAGAGAAGTGTGAAGTGATTCATTTTGGCAGGAAGCATATGGGGACAATATAAATGGAGAAACCCTAAAGGAGGGGCAGGAACAGAAGGACCTAGATATAGTCCTGTTTCCAGGACTGTCACTGACCTCATCTCCTCTGGGGATCTTCTTCCCACAGCTTCCAACCTGATAGTCGCCCAACCTCAGACGGCCCGCTTCTACCTCCTACCCAAAATCCACAAACAGAACTGTCCCGGTAGACCGATCATGTCAGCTTGCTCCTGCCCCACAGAACTCATCTCTCATTATCTTGACTCCCTTCTCTCTCCCCTTGTCCAGTCCCTTCCCACATACATCCGTGATTCCTCTGACACCTTACGTCACATCAACAATTTCCAGTTCCCTGGCCCCAACCCCTTCCTCTTCACCATGGATGTCCATCCCCCACCAGGATGGTCTGTGGGCCCTTAGCTTCTTCCTCAAACAGAGGCCCGAACAATCCCCATCCACCACTACTCTCCTCCGTCTGGCTGAACTTGTTCTCACACTGAACAATTTCTCCTTCAATTCCTCTCACTTCCTCCAAATAAAAGATATGGCTATGGGTACCTGCATGGGCCCCAGCTATGCCTGTCTCTTTATGGGGTATGTGGAACATTCTTTGTTCCAGTCCTACTCCGGCCCCCTTCCACAACTCTTTCTCCGGTACATTGATGATTACTTCGGTGCTGCTTCGTGCTCTCGTTGGGACTTGGAAAAATTTATTAATTTTGCTTCCAATCTCCACTCCTCCATCATTTTCACGTGGTCCATCTCTGACACTTCCCTTCCTTGACCTCGCTGTCTCAATATCTGGTGATACTGTCCACCAATATCCATTACAAGCCTACCGACTCCCACAGCTACCTTGACTACAGCTCCTCACACCCCGCTTCCTGTAAGGACTCCATCCCATTTTCTCAGTTCCTTCACCTCCGTCGCATCTGTTCCGATGATGCTACCTTCAAAAACAGTTCCTCTGACATGTCCTCCTTCCTTAACCGAGGTTTTCCACCCACGGTCGTTGACAGGACCCTCAACCCTGTCTGGCCCATCTCCTGCGCATCTGCCCTCATGCCTTCTCCTCCCTCCCAGAAACATGATAGGGTCCCCCTTGTCCTCACTTATCACCCCACCAGCCTCCGCATTCAAAGGATCATCCTCCGCCAACTCCAGCATGATGCCACTACCAAACACATTTTCCCTTCACCCCCACTGTTGGCATTCCGTAGGGATCGTTCCCTCCGGGACACCCTGGTCCACTCCTCCATCACCCCTTACTCCCCAACCCCCACCTATGGCACCACCCCATGCCCACGCAAAAGATGTAACACCTGCCCCTTCACTTCCTCTCTCCTCACCGTCCAAGGGCCCAAACACTCCTTTCAAGTGAAGCAACATTTCACTTGCATTTCCCCCAACTTAGTCTACTGCATTCGTTGCTCCCAATGCAGTCTCCTCTACATTGGAGAGACCAAACGTAAACTGGGCGACAGCTTTGCAGAACCCCTGAGGTCTGTCTGCAAGAATGACCCAAAACTCCCTGTTGCTTGCCATTTCAACACCCCACCTTGCTCTCTTGCCTTGGCTTGCTGCATTGTTCCAGTGAAGCCCAACGCAAACTGGAGGAACAACACCTCATCTTCCAACTAGGCACTTTACAGCCTTCCGGACTGAATATTGAGTTCAACAACTTTAGGTCTTGACCTCCCTCCTCCATCCCCACCCCCCTTCTGTTTCTTCCCCCTTCCTTTTTTTTTCCCAATAAGTTATATAGATTTTTCTTTTCCCTCCTATTTCCATTATTTTTAAATATTTTTAAATCTTTTATGCTCCCCCACCCCCACTAGAGCTATACCTTGAGTGCCCTACCATCCATTCTTAACTAGCACATTCGTTTAGATAATATCACCAACTTCGACACCTATGTGTTCTTTTGTTCTGCTGTCTGTGACATCTTTTGATGATCTGCTTCTATCACTGCTTTTGCCTACAACCACACCACCCCCCTCCTTCTCTCCCCCCTCCACCACCACCTTAAACCAGCTTATATTTCAACCCTTCCTGGGATTCACCTAGTTCTGTCGAAGGGTCATGAGGACTCGAAACGTCAACTCTTTTCTTCTCCGCCGATGCTGTCAGACCTGCTGAGTTTTTCCAGGTAATTCTGTTTTTGTTTAGGACCTAGATATATATGTACACAAGTCATTGAAGATGACAGTGCATGTTGAAAGAGCAGTTAATAAAACATGTACTATCTTAGGCTTATTAATAGGGGCATTAAGTACAAGATTAATATTGAACTTGTATAAGACATTGGTTAGGCCTCATCTGGAGTACTGCATCCAGTTCTGGGCACCATTCTTGAGGAAGGATTGAAAGTATTAGAGACTACAGTGTAGATTCACAAGAATGATTCCAGGGCTAAAGAACTATGTAACTATGAGGAGAGGTTGGGACTTTTTTTGGAGAAAAGGCTGAGAGGAGACTTGATAGAGGTATTCAAGATCCTGAGGGGTATGGACAGGGTAAATAGTGAGAAACTGTTCCCACTTGAGAGCATGAAGAACTAGAGGGTACAGATTCAAAGTAATTGGCAAAAGGAGAAAGTGATATGAGGAAAACTTTTTTCCCCCAGAGGGTGGTTGGAGTCTGGAACAAACTTCCTGAGGGTGGCAGAGGCGGGTTCGATCAAGGTATTCAAAAATGCATTGGATTCCTATATGGAAACAGAATATGCAAGGATATGGGTTTTAAGGCAGGGGAATGGGACTAGGTAGCATGTTCTTTCAGAGAGCCAGTACAGACATGTTGGGCCAAATGGCCTCCTTCTGCACTATAAAGATTCTGTGATTCTTAGGAATGTCTTCCCCTTGAGCTCAAAGATCCATTCCATTGTGTTCCTACTGACTGGATGAAAATGAGGATACAATCAGTGTTCTCAGTTCCTGCTGGTGATGGATTGCAAAGCTGATTCAGATCAATCATTTCCTCTAATGATTTAGAGATCCTGACCACCAAATGGAATTTTGCACTTTGCTATGCTGAGGTGTCCCTGGTGTATTCTCTGATGGATCTTCAATCTGAGGACTCTTGGTGTAAATCACTCACCATAAATCAGCAAGCTGTCCACCACAGAGATGTCTTCATTTCTCAAAGTACTCTTCAGGATGAGACCTGAATATATTCTGGTCACCCTGTGATGCAGCACTCCCAAATTTTAGCACATTCTTCATCTGCCTTTTGTGCCTTTCATATTTCATTTAGCTTCTGTGCTGTTGCTGGTAGAAATTTTGCGGACAATGAGATTGTTAGGACTCCACATTGTCGACAAACTTTCTGTCCCCTTGTTCAGGCTTTTCAATAGGAATGTGTGACAATGCATTTGCTGTTTTCCTTGCTCAGTTTGTCCATCTGTTTCTTGCTTGATGCAAGCTGCCCTTCCTGGTAATGAACTTGTGGCTCTTCACCTGCTGATCCTGGGCTTCAGAGCATTTTGGAAATTCTGTCAATTCTCTTGGTTTTCTTGTGGCTTCCCAGTTCATTTACTTTATCTACTTTGTAGATCTGCACAAGGCTTTTGACTTAATAGTGAACACTCTTGTTTTTGATCACGTACAAAGTTTTCATGATTTCTCTTCATTTGTATTGAAGTTCAGCAGGCAGCTGTCTCTTAACTTTCAGTTGAATGCCTCCTGGACTGTGGAGTTGTATGATCAATAGCTGGAGGAATTCTTGTTTTAGCCACTGCTGTGTCTGAAGAGGAGTGTTCATCAACTGCTATGGCTTCCATGGTTGAATATTAAGATGTTTGCTTTTTCAGCTTAACTCAGTAGGTCAGCAGGTTTTTTGGGAGAGAGAAGGTTCCCCATTCTTCGCTACTTCTGTGGTTACAGCATTTACAGATTGCCTGGACTCTTTCGGCAGAAGAGCTGTTGATTTTTCAGACTTCCCTAAACTCTGGGGAGGTGCCAGAGGACTGGAGAATTGCAAACATTAAACTCTTGGGCAAAAAAGGTTGTAAGGATAAGCCCAGCAATTGCAGACCAGTCAGTTTAACTTCAGTGGTAGGCAAGATTCTAGAAACAATTATTCTGGATAGAATTAGTAGTCACATAGAAAAATATGGATTGATAAGGAAGAGCCAGTATGGATTTCTAAAGGGGAAACCATGTTTAACTAACTTGCTGCACTTTTTTTTTGAAGAGGTAACAGGAAAGGTTGATGGGCGTACTGCTGTTGATGTGGTGTACATGGACTTTGAAAAGGCATTTGACACAGTGCCACACAACCAACTTGAAAAGTTATTGCTCATGGAAAAAGGGACAGTAGCAATGTGGATAAAACATTGGCTGAAATATAGGAAGCAGAGAGTAATGGTCAATGGATGTTTTTCAAGCTGGAGGAAGGTTTGTAGTGGAACTCCTCAGGGGCTGATGTTGGAACCCTTGCTGTTTCTGATATATATTAATGATCTAGATCTTGGTGTGCAGGGGACAATTTCAAAGTTTGCAGATGATGCAAGACTTGGGAGTGTTGTAAACTGAGGATGACAGAGTAGAATGTCAAAAAGACAGACAAGTTAGTAGAAGGGGCAGATAGGTGACAGATAACTTTCAATGTGGAAAAGTGAGGTGATGCATCTTGGTAGGAAGAACATGGACAGACATTAGGAATTAAGGGATGAAATTTTTAACGGGTTGCAGGACCAGGAAGACCTGGGTGTATATGTGCATAGATCATTGAAGGTGGCAGGACAGGTGGAGAGAGCAGTTAATAAAGCGTATAGTATCCTGGGCTTTATTAATAGGAACACAGTACAAGAACAAGGAGATTATGCTGAATTTAAAAAGTATTTGTTGGACCTCAGTTGGAGTATTGTGTATAGTTCTGGGCACCACATAGGAAGGATGTGAATGTATTGGAGACAGTGAAGAAGTTTACAAGAATGGTTCCAGAGATGAGAAACTCCAGTTACAAAGATAGATTGGAGAAGTTGGGACTGTTGTCCTTGGAGAGAAGGCAGTTAAGAGGATATTTGATAGAGATGTTCAAAATCATGAGGGGGCTGGACAGAGTAGATAGGGAGAAACTGTTCCCACTTGTAAAAGGATCAAGAATGAGAGGGCACAGATTTAAAGTTGCAAAAGAAGCAAATGTTACATGAAGCAAAACTTTTTCATAGAATGAGTGGTTTGAGTCTAGAATGCACTGCCTGGAAGTGTGGTGGAGGCAGGTTCAATTAAGGCATTCAAGAGGGCATCAGATAATTATTTGAATAGCAACAATGTGCAGGGGTGTGGGGAAAAGGCAGGGCAATGGCACTGAGTTATAATGCTGATTTGGAGAGCCGGTGCAGAGACAATGGGCTGAGCAGACTCCTTTTGTCCTGTTAAAATTCTCTGATTCTGTGATTCTTAATATCTTCCTCTTAGTTCTCCCTTGGCCAAGAACCCTCTCTAATGTTGTCTCAAAGTTATTCCTGGGGTTCTGAACCTTGCCACCCAAGATAACTTCTTATAGCCTCCCTTATACAGATCAAAGATGGCTGTAATGTTATTGTTCCAAACAAGCAAGGAAGTTAATTACACTGAGGTCCTTTGAAGTCCTTTCATGTCTCCAGTTCCCTTAGAAGGTAAAGGGTTTTCACGTCTTTTGGAAGATTCAATAAACATCCATGGAGGGGTCTTTGCATTTTAGTGACTCTTCATAGCCAGCTCTAGAGAGAAGAGTCTGAACAACAAAGGTGCCAGGTTGCCTGTCCATACTTACATTTTGAAAACAGCTTTTAAACTCAATGTAAAAGTTCGGAAACAGAAATGCACCTGCAAAAAAATTGCCCTTAATATCTGTAATACCACAGTTTTACATTCTGGCATTACCAATAGCCTTGCCTCCAGCAAGATCTGTAAGTCCAGGTCATGAACAAGCCCCTCTAAGACCCACAATGATGATAACAGAGGAGTGAGCATTGCTGCCTCAAACACCTCATGCCCTATTAAGAGCTGGTATGAAGCTGATGGGGTTGGCATTCTGCCTGTGTGAGAGAGGGTAGCATCCCACATGCTTGGCATTGTTGAAGGCATTCATCATCTTAACAGCTGTAGACAGAGCAGTTCAGGGAGGTCAGGTTGGTTGCAGATCCTCATGTGATGTGTGACACATTTCCCTTATTGCCTCTTTGATGAAGTGCAGTCATCCATTGCACATCTCTGCACTGATACTGCAGAGGACAGCATGCACATGGAAAGAAGGATTATCCGGTGTGTGGAAAGCAGTGTCTTAACTGCAAGAAGCCAAATAATTTCACACGTGTTTGGCTAGAAAGAAGCAAAACAAGCCTGTACAGAGATATCAGCAAACGAGTCTGATGAAGCACTATAAACCATACAGCAGGTTCAGTCAAGTCTATAGATGGTCAGTGGCTTATGACTGTTACACTCCCTCTGTGGTCGTCATGGTTTCAGGAACAAGAAATGCAAGACACTGGTGTGTCATGCAACATAATGACTTTTACAGATCTGTGAAGTGGCTCAACATGGCAATCCAAAAATGAAGCCTCCAACAGTAAAATTAAGGCAAAAGATGACACGATACTCATACCAAGAGGACAAATTAGTCTGAGAGCCCAATGCAATGGCAATGAGAAAGATCTGGAGTTCCAGGTCATAGATGTGATGCAACAGTTGCTGGTCTCAGCTAAAGCAAGTCTAAAGCTTGGACTGATAACCCTAAACATGCCAACAGAGAAAGGGAATTAAAAGATTCTGGTCCAGGAGAGGGTCCAGAGGAGGTTCACGAGAATGATCCCAGGAATGAAAGGCTTATGAGGAACGTTTGAGGAATCTGGGTCTATACTCGATGGAGTTTAGAAGGATGAGGGGGGATCTGATTGAAACTTACAGAATACTGAAAGACCTGGATAGAGTGGACATGGGGAAGATGTTTCCATTAGTAGGAGAGACTAGGACCTGAGGTCACAGCCTCAGAGTAAAGGGAAGACCTTTTAGAACAGATAAGGAGAAACTTCTTTTGCCAGAGATTGGTGAATCTATCGAATTCATGGCCACAGAAGGCTGTGGAGGCCAGGTCATTGAGTGTATTTAAGACCGAGATAGATAGACCCTTGATTGGTAAGGGGATCAAGGGTTACGGGAGAAGGCAGGAGAATGGGGTTGAGAAATTTATCAGCCATGATTGAATGGCGGAGCAGACTCGATGGGCCAAATGGCCTAATTTCTGCTCCTATGTCTTATGGTCATATTCCAGAGTGAGGGAGACAATATGTAAGTAAACAACAAGATGGTTGCCGACCACATCAGTGCAAGGAAATGCATGAGCCAAAGGTAAATGAAGCAGTTCGATAGGAAAATGTACACATCAGAACTGAACTGGAAGATTCAAAGGGCAAGATTCCAGCTGAGTGTATACTGTTGAAAGCGTATGATAAAGTGAAGTCTTCAATGAACCAAGCTGTGCAAGATCAGAATGAACAAATTTCAGAGACAACACTAAGCTACCAGGAGGAAAGAATGGCCCACAGTTCCACAGTTGACAATTCAAAGCAGGAATTTTAAAAATTCAGCCAGACAAAACAGTAGGCAGCAAAGGCACGCGAAGATGTAGTGACCTTGAAAGACTCCTTGAAGAATCAATATGTAGGCACAGAAAAACATGAGCCACTCAGGGTACAAACCTTCAATGCTCTCAACAGGAGTCAGCCCACATGTGAACTTGGGAGTGAAGCTGTTCCTTCATGGCAATCAGCTGGTCAGGGAGCAGGGATCTCACCAGCTGTACTGAGCATAGAACTACAATCAATACCAGTGATCCACGTGTCCCCAACAACCCAGAAGGAATAACAACAGTCACCAAGGCAACATGGGTCATGGAAATGACACACGCTCTGGATAAAGAAAATCAACCTGATAAACAACAAATTTCAGCACGCATGTACACCAATACAGACTTGCATGATTTAAAGATTATGGGCAGGTTTTTCTGGTCAGCAAACGGGGCAGGGCCTGCTCGCCAACACGTAAAATGATGCAGGGATATGTCGGGCATGCTCCCTGATGTCACTCTGCATCATTTAGCTGAACTGTCAGCAGCCTATTAAAGCCATTAAGAAACTAATTAACATGATTGGACCTGTCAGGCAGGCCAGGAGCCCTGGCAGGCTTTGGAAAAATCATGAAACCTCATCCACAGGCGGGATGAGGTTTCATGAGGGTTTTAAAATTTTTATTAAATATTTAAATAAAAGTTATGGACATGTCCCAACTCAGGTCAGTGTCACATGAGGGGGCTTGGCAGGGAAATTTTTTAACCTTTTTAATTGAAAGTTTTTAATTCTGAGCTGATCTCCCTGGGGTAGCACTTAGCCTCAGGGAGATCTGTGTGTTCTTTTGCACACATGCGTGATAGAGCACACTTCTGGCTGAAGGAATCCCCTCCCTGCCCGCACAGGGAGTGCATACAGCTTCCTGGTGGATGTCACGCTAGGCAGGTCTTAATTGGCCCACCCACATAAAATGGCGGCCCACCCCCCAACTAGAGGTAACGATCGGAAGCCCACCATCCATGCCTACTCCTACACTTCCCCCACTGTTGGGGGTAAAATGTTGCCCTATGTGTGCAATGCATGTGCAGTGACTGACAGAACAAAGTACATTATTTTAGAACAAAGTGTTTAATGCATGAGGTCAGAGGGTGTATAGTGGATAACTTAGGTAACTCAGTCATGCAGGATCATGCATGCAAAGGTGTCTTTTCTTCCTTAGGAAAAGGGGAGTGTTGTACCTTTTTTGTTCAATATGAAAAGGGTGATGCTTGGGTTTTGAAATGTAACCAGTCTGATTGTCGTGTCCAGCTTTCTGTAGTCGTGTAACTATGCCATGAGACTGCCTCTTGAGGCAGGCATCTTACAGCAGTTCTGTAAAGCCATTCACAGACAGAGGCAGATCCTGATGAAGACCTGATGTCCTTATACATGAAACCTCGCTATCCTCTCCTCCTCAGAGGTTTAGTGCTGCCAGAGTGCTTCTCTGTCACCTCTGACCAGGGCCCGGGAGAGGAGGCTGCAGATGTTACTAAACACCAGGGCCCATGGGCCAGGGGGCCCCGGGCTCAGTGTTTTAAATGGAGTTCTTGCCTCTGCACTGAGCAGGCGAAGCTTCGGACATGACAGGCTACCTTACAAAACATCAAAAGGTCTGATTTTTTTTTTTTAAAGTCCATCTGCCAGGTCAATTTTATTCATGCTGCAACGTGCGACATTTCTCCTGTCTCAGGAGTTATATCCTTCCAGGTAACTGTTTCTGGTTTGGTAACGCAGTAAATTAAAGTGTCATTTCAAAGCTTGGGAATCAGAAATGGGTCTCAAGCTGCCAGGTCCTACCAATGCATTTTACCTACAAAGCTTAGGTAATTTTAACATGAAGGGGCACAAAAGCAAATTCATTTTTGGAGAGTGCACTTTTATTTTGATTCTGAAGTTACTGAGAAATGATCAGAGACATTTCAAATACTCAATGCCTAAAGTTTGCAGCCTAAAGTTTGCAACCAATCATAGTAATGTTGGAAAGCCATAACTTTAACAATCTGAAGATGACAGCTCTCCTTTAAGTTCTCCATCAGTGAGGACCTAATTACTCATTAAGGACTTGATTGTTTTTAATTAATTCATGGGATGTGGGCTTTGCTGGCTGGGCTAGCATTTATTGCCCATCCCTAGTTGCCCTTGAAGGTGGTGGTGAGCTGCTGCCTTGAACCACTGCAGTCCATGTGGTGTAGGTACACCCACAGTGCTATTAGGAAGGGAGTTCCAGGATTTTGACCCAGTGACAATGAAGGAATGGTGATATATTTCCAAGTCAGAATGGTGAGTGACTTGGAGGGGAAATTCCAGGTGGTGGTGGTCCCATCTATCTGCAGTCCTTGTCCTTCTACATGGTAGTGGTTGTGGGCTTGGAAGGTGCTGTTGAGGGAGCCTTGGTGAATTCCTGAGTGCATCTTATAGATTGTACTTGCTGCCACTGTGTGTTACTGGTGGAGTGAGTGAATGTATATGGATGTGGTACCAATCAAGTGGGCTGCTTTGTATTGGATGGTGTTAAGCTTCTTGAGTATTGTGGGAGCTGCACTCATCCAGGCAAGGTGGGGAGTATTCCATCACACTTCTGAGCTGTGCCTTGTAGATGGTGGACAGGCTTTGGGGAGACAGGAGGTGAGTTACTCACTGCATGATTCTTAGCCTCTGACCTGCTCTTGGAGCCACGGTATTTATATGGCTAGTCTAGTTCAGTTTCTGGTCAATGGTAACCCCCAGTATGTTGATAGTGGGAGATTCAGTGATGGTAATGCCATTGAACATCAAGGGACGATGGTTAGATTCTCTCTTGGAGTTGATCACTGCCTGGCACTTGTGTGGTGTGAATGTTATTTGCCACTTGTCAGCCCAAGCCTGGGTATTGTCTAGGTCTTGTTTGTAGGGTACATGTAATTAAGAATGGGGAGCACAGCATAATGAGGGAAAATCATACTACTAATCCCCTTACCCTTGTCCCACCCCAAAAACCTAACTAAATTGAACTAGGAGAGGTGAGGGATCATGCTCACCAACTAGGGTTCTTTGACGGTTTGAAATCCAGCCAGGTAACCCAGTTGCAGTTTTGCGGTATGCTGTGTCCTCTAGGGCCTACCATCCCCACGTGGAATCTGTGAAGGTTCTTCAGTTGGGTGGAGGGCGCAGTTGTGGGTGGTCAATCTTCATGGAGGGCTGCTGTTGCAGCCTTGTCTTCGGTTGAGCCTGCCACCCCGTGCTGCTTGCTGTGATGTTGCCTGCGGGCCTGCAAAACCTCCAGGTCTCCTTCCTCCGCTTGGCTCAATTTCCTGTTTAAACTCTGCAAAACTGCTCCCAACTGCTCACTGCCCAAAAACTGCTCACTTCAGATCTCCTGGCCCAGTTATACTGTTTTTAAATTTCTTATCTCAATCCAAATCAATGTTAGTTCTTTGTTTGATTTTGGTGGGCTTCCCCAGGTGACTGTCTCATTGTTTTTAATGGGCTCAATGATGTTTATCATTGTCTTCTTGCCCCCGTAACTAGTCTTGAACTGAAAGCCATTGTATGTGTGGAGTATTGATGGGTTTGCATAATTGCATTGATTGTGGTCTTTCTGCCCCTATAGTTAGTAGTGATTATTTATGCAAGATTTTGATGGGCTTTAGTTTCGTGTTGTTTGATTTAAAGGGAAGAATGTGTATTCTGTCTCCTCTCATTGTCTGGTTTCAGGTAAAAGTCCAAAGTCATATCCTTGTTGGTATGAAAAATGTGGGAATTTTGAGAACACTTCATGCTGCATTTGGACATGGGCTGCTTCCTCCCTTCTTCCAAACATTATATGTTAGATATAGAAAGGATGGGGTTTCCTTCAAATTTGAAAGTCACCAACTTGTCTCTAGGTATTTCATTATAATCATCCTTCTGGAGCAGGCAATGCAGCAATCCTCTTACCTTTCACTCGAGCACTACTGGTTTTGATTTCAAAGTGGGATAAGATACTTGAATGGCTGGAGAGGGATGTATAGCTGTGGAATGGATGAAGGGAAGGAGCCGGTGCCTGATGAGGCATCTAGTACATCTTAACTGTCTCGATCATTTCTCCATTTATGCCATGTGGACGTGGATATACAAAGGTGAGTCATGCTTCCAACATTTTTGCAGGGTGTGCATGTGTACTTGTGCCTTATGATTGTTAAAATGTAACCAGCACTGTAATTCAGCATTGTCCAAACTGGCTGCACCACTCTTTTCTTGGTCTTACTGTCTTCGGTTTCATGGATAAGAAATTGCCTTGTGTAGTGTAGCTTGCAGTCTGCTAGGCAACCTACACCATACTTTATTAGCACAATGGTTCATGTAGGATGGTCCCAGTAGCCTGTAAAAGAACACTACTCTGCCATCACACAGTCCAATCAGCTGGTGTGACACTAGTGTTCCTAATTTGGAGAACATATGTGCAGGCAACCCAATACTACATCACTCTGCAAAGAACAGATGCAGAGATGCAAAATGAGTTCTGCATTGTTAGTTAAAGGGTCAGCCACTAAAATTGCAGGTAAATTAATTTTTTTGTGGAACTTCATCCATTGCAAGGTTTCTAGAAAAGACTGGAGTAAAGTCTGGAGTGTATTTGGTGAGTTTCTGGATTTGCCAGAGCGGTTGCCACAAGCTAACGGGTAGGGGAAAGAGTAGGTGACCTATGCACACAGACTGCAGTAGGTATGGGAGTAGCAGTGGCAGTGCCTCTGGATCCACAGCATGACAGGGAGATGGAGCAGAAGCTTCAGGGAGGTCCAGCTCTACCAAATTGGAACCAGACTCCTTCATTCGCCTTGATAATGACTGCATGTCTAACAGCAGTTGAAGTGGAAAACTTTTAGAATCAGCTTGTCATTTTAAACCACAGCTGAACTACATGATTTTGAACAGGTCTAACAAATCTCTTTTCCAAGGAAGCAGCCCCACCTTTGCCAATCTATCCACATAACTCAAGTCTCTTATCCTTGGAAACATTCTCATGAATGTTTTCTGCACCCTTTCTAAAACCTTCACATCCTTCCCATTGAGGCTGAACCAATGGTTTTTGTAGGCTCATAACTAACTTGGTTTTATACTCGGCCCTATTTCTAATATCCAGGATTCCATATAATTTATTAACTGCTTTCTCAACCTGCTCTGCCACATATATACACCCAGATCCCTCTGATCCTGCATTTCCTTTAGAATGGTACCCATTTTATGTTACCTCTCCTCATCCTTTTGACCAAAAAGTATCACTTTACACTATTTGACATTAAATTTCATCTGCCACCTGTCCACCCATTCTATTGCTATCCTGCTCACAGTTCACAATACTTCCAAGTCTTGCATTGTCTTCAAATTTTGAAATTGTGCCCTGTACACCAAGGTCTAGGTTATAAATATAAATCAAGAAAAGAAGTTTTCCCTCCATATACCATCCCTCAGTCAGAAGGAAGGAAGTTTTTCTTTAATTCATGTTTTTAATAGGTTTGAGTTTAAAAAATAACTGTTGCATAATGAAATTCTAGCTATGCTAAAGACTAATGATCCAAAATACCATATAGTTTGAAATAAAATGCCTACTGGTGCTAGTATTTTTCACTTAAAAAATATAGTTTTATTGGCGTTTGGGGACCCAAATGATTAATACATAAGAAAACAACATCATAGATTTAGAAATTATATGGCAACACATTTTCTTGGAGCTATTGCACCTCAATGTGGCACTACACCACTCCTTTTCCATAATGATGGTTTATAATGATGGTTTATATTAGGAAGTCACACCTATTCTTCAGAAACCTTTGTGGTGAGTAGGGGGAGGGACAGGGCTGCTAGTCAAAATCTCCTGGTGCTTCAGATTTCTACAACAGGGAGAATTTTCTCCCTGTTAAGCAGGCTGGTTGGGAGCGGGTGCAGAGCTGATCACCACCATGATCTGCGCACCACCATTTTACGTGAGTGGGCCAATTAAGGCCCACCCCCGCACCCAGACGTGAATATTCTCCCCAAAGAGTCAAAAACAAGTCCAAGGCTGTGTTGACAGAACAACCAAAACGATTTGTTCCAAGAAATACTCCTGGTTGTAGTAATCAATATTCCAAATCTCCTCACTCACCAGGTTCCTCATTCCCACTGTCTCAATTGACATTGTCAACAGGTGCCCTTTTATAATCCTGAGTATAGATTACCTTTGGTGCCTTGCAGACATAACCACGGGAAGTTTTATTAGCTAGCTGGCAATGATTGAGAGGGCAGTAGGAAGGACCAAATTGCATTTGGAAATTCAGTGGAACTGTTTTTGTGGTGGAAAACTGACTGAACCTGTCTTTCATTAGAGCAGAGATGGTTAAGGGGAGATTTAATAATTTGCAAAATTACAAAGGGCTTTGGCAGAATAAATAAGGAGAAACATTCAACAGTGATTTGCATGAATGCTTGAAAAGGAAAACATTTTCAGCACTGGGAAAAGTGCAGGCGAGTGGCACTAATTGGGTAGCTCTTTCAAAGAGGTAGGATGGGCTGAATGGTTTTTTGGTTCTGCCTGTCATTCTGATTCTATGGGTAAAATCATCCCAGATTTGCAGTGCAGTAGCAGAGAAGAAAAAATTGTTTTACCCACTGGCTGCTTTTTGCGTTGTATTGTCCCATTCCTGCCTCATTAATTATGCAGACACAGGAAACACGCTGTCTTACTGGCAGGCAGCCGCTGACTTGCTCACCACACTGTTACCTCACCACAGGGTGCCATATTTAAACTGCACTGTGCTCACCCTTGTCAATGTTGCAGCCCAGGAGGGCACCGGTGAAGACATGGCCCCAAAAGCCAAGAAGAGTGCAGCCCCATAATTCAGTGGCGAATCCCTAGGAAGCCTTCTGGACACCATGGAGGACCACCACAATGTCCTCTACCCCCTCTCTGGCCACAGGAAGCACATCAGTCTCACAACTCTGGTTTAGGAGGCGGTGGCAGTGATGGTCAGTGCCAATGCTGCACACAAGAGGTTGGCCATCCAGTGCAGATGGAGGATGAATGGTCTCATCTGTGCAGCCAGGGTAAGGCAACCATCTCATCACTCTAAACTCTCTCATTCTCAAGCCCATCACACATTTACTGGCATCTCACTCACTGCCAGCTCAAGGGACATCACCACTCACTCTCTCTCTCTCTCTCACACACCCTCACATCTCCATCTGGGCTCATCTCCTCAGCCCTTGTCATTTTGAGGCCACTTGCACAGATCAACATGTGCCTCCACACACATTCTGGGATACCACCCTTGCCCAGTACAGCCCTCACCCTGCAGCTTCTCTCTCTTCCCCAAGCAATCCCTAGCCCTGCAGCCATTGAAAAGCCACCCCTACCTTACAGCTGGTCTGATAATTAAAGAACTGCCCATGAGCCCCCCCTAAAAGTGATGTGGTGCTGTCTGCGAAGCCTGGCGCTGTTGACTGAGTGCTGCCTGAAACAAGGTAGGCAAATAAACCTTTTGAAGTCCCAAGTAAAGTGCAGCTCACCCAGTGAACATTGTACACTGACATGTTTCACAACTGAACATAAACAATCACGCCAATATGCTAGAATGATTCAGCGTGGGGGGTATGATTCCGGCGACAGAGGCTTAATGAGATGCAGAAGTATTAAAATGATGTTCCCGCTGGCCTTGCTGCCACATTGTAGGGAGGCAGATGTTGTTTTCTCCTGCTGACCCTGTAGAATGGCTCTGAAGGTCCATCAATAAACATAGGAACAGTAAATGCACATTTCTAAACCAGCAGCTGGGTATTTCACCAGGATTGTACTCAACTCCAATGTAATGTAATTTTAGCAGGTGATCATCGAATATACCTTTTATTAGAACTTAATATGGTCATTTACACCATTTGTCTAGAGGTCCAAGTGATCAGCCATCGTGGAGTAATGGCAGAAAACTACACAGGGCTTTAGGGCTCAGATATGTGCATTCAGTATAATGAATGTACATTCTGAAACCAATTTGCTCCATGGTATTGTTTATATCTATGTTTAGATAGTGATCAGGAATATACAGCCAGAATCTATAGTGCATGTTTACTAAAGTCCATTCACAATAAGCTGTTATCTATCCTAAACAATCAAATGATGCATGACTGAGTTATTGTTGGACTCTAATAATGCCAAGCACATATACAACTATATTTTTGACAATAAACAATTAACATTTCAGGTCAATGACACAGAAGGTACAATGTTACAACAGGAAAGAGTCTAATGGATCAAAAAGGCTAAACTTTGCCCTGACTGCAATAAAAGCTGGAGGGAGATAATGGTGGTGGCTGCATTTTCTCTCCTTCCAATTCCCCTCCTTCAAATCTTATTGGGAGAAAGGTCCCAAAGACCCCAGATTGGTTGGTTACCATCCCTGCCTCCAAGAGATGCCTGCCAGTTAGAGGCTGGCAGCACTCCAGTACTAGCAGTGCCACCAGAAGTGCCCACTGCCAACATTGCAGTGGACTCCAGGAGCAGGATCATTGCTGGAGCCCTGGAGGAAAGATAGGTGAGGCAGGATTGCTTGGGCCTGTCAGTTAAGGGCAGGTGGGGGGCCTTCCTGCACAGGCAGTCCTTACCCTGACAGATCTCTCCATTGGGCCCAAGTAGGAGGAAATCCCACAAACCAGGCTGCAGGTATAGCCGCCAGGGTTTACCTGGTGGGTATGCCCAGATGGTGTGGCCCCTGGCACCAAGTAGAATACCAATGACAGCAGGATGAGGCCTTACAAGGGCCTTAAGATGTCAATTAAAAGTTTTAATTGGCCCCCTGGGGGGCAAGGCTATCATCAACCCTCCCTGCCCCAGACTTAATTGAGTTGGAGTCAGGAAGGCTTGGGGTGGAGACACATAGACAATTTCCCCATCCCAGTAATTGGTATAGTGAACCTTGTACTTCCTCCAAGTTTGTTGTTCCCCACCTGGGGTAAGGAGACCAGAACTGTACACTGTACTCTAGATATAGGCTCACCAAGGCCCTACACAAATGCATTGTGACTTTATTCTTATACTTTGTAATAAAGTCTTCCTTTCTAATTAGCTGCTGTGCCTGTAATGTAACTTTCTGTGATTCATGCATAAGGGCACCCTAGTTCCTTCTGAATATCAACATTTCTCAATTCTCTCACCATTTGAAAATATTCTGATTTTCAATTTTCCTGCAAAAGTGGATAACTTCACACTTAATCACATTATATTCCAACTGCCTTGGACAGGGTCACTCACTCAACCTGTCTATGTCCCTCTGCAGTCTTTGATATCTACATGCCAACAACAACAACTTGTATTTATATCAGCAAAATACTGCAGATGCTGGAAATCAAACAAAAACAATGCTGGATAAACTCAGCAGGTCCAGCAGCATCTATGGAGAGAGAAACAGTTAATGTTTCAAGTCTGTATGGTCATGTGTATTTATATCACACTTTAACATAACAAAATGCCCCAAGATATTTCACAGGAGCATTAACAAACAAAATTTGACATGGAACTAGGCAAGGAGATATTAGGGCAGGTGGCCAAAATCTTGGTCAAAGGAGGCAGCTTTAAGAAGTATCTCAAAGGAGAAAAGAGAAGTAGAGGCACAGAGGTTTAGGGGGATAATTCCAGAGTTCAGAGCACAGCTGCCAATGGTGGAATGTTGCACAAGGCTATGAACTTGATGTGTTGGGCATGATGAGGTTTTTGGGGCCTTTCTCCCAAAAAGATTTGAAGGAAGGGAATTGGAAGGAGAGAGAATAAAACTACCACCATCATTGTCTCCCTCCAGTTTATGCTGCAGTCAAGGCAAACTTTAGCCTTTGCACTTCCTGTTGTAACTTAATCCGTAACTTCTGTGTCATTGACCTGAAATGTTAACTCTGTTTAGTGTCAAAAATATAGTTATGTATGTGCTTAGCATTATGCAGGATCCAATTACTACTCAGTCATTCATCGTTTGTTGTTTAGGATAGATAACAGGTTAATGTGAATGGGCTTGAGTGAACTTTCATTGCAGATTCTGGCTGTTCCTGATCACTATCTAAATATAGATAAAGCATTAATTGAGCAATTTGGTACTTTCCATTCCTTATGGCCCTCTTTTATAATACATCATATCTCCAGAATTAAAGTCTATCTTTGACAGTTTTCTGATGCCTTAGAACCTTGATGACAGCCCTTCTACCCTTTAAAGCATTCAAATGTCCTGAAAGAATAGAACTAATAATTGTTCCCTCTAGGGCATGGGATAATCCTCCAGCACTGATGGGGGAGTTATCCCATGGGCTAATTGATGGGGATTAAACCCTCCAACCACCTGAAGTGAATTCTTTACACGAACTACCCATTCCAGTGCAGTTAACTTGCAGTTTGGTTGATCTGTTAAGATTTTATGCAGCATTTCATCAATCATTATGTGATTCCTTTCAGAGTCCATTTGCTGAAAGGACTATCAGGTGCAGTATTCATAACCAAAGTTTCCATGTTTTCACACATTTCTGAACTCACCCTTAGCAAATTCCCTTCCATTAGCAGTCAGAAACTTAATTGGTGGCACAAGTCTGGTCCCAATGTGTTTCTCCACGACTTTACCTACAGTCACTCATTTTTGCCTTGCCACCTGTTACTGTAGATAGACTAAGGGTGGAATTTTCTGTGCCCATTGGCGTTGGGCATCATTGCAAGCATGAGCAGGTAATAAGGCAGGAAGGCCAAAAATTGGGTTCACACCATGAAACAAGTTTGCAAGCATCCACTTTGCCTGTCAATAGCGGGCCATGTTTCCCACTGCCACACGTCGGGGACTTCATTTTAATACATCTGCATATCGTTATAAGCCCTGCTGACTGGATTCAGCCCCCTACACTGGGTCATCCAGTCACAGCGGCACAATTACACACTCAGGTGTTTCCCAACAGCACTAATAAGGTGGGCACCTGATAAACTGAACTTCGAGGGGGACTCTGAGATGAGTGCACAGTAACGTTGCGCAGCACTTGTGAGGATCGTCTGTTGGACTTCAAAGTTGAGGCAAAAACAGAATTACCTGGAAAAACTCAGCAGGTCTGGCAGCATCAGCGGAGAAGAAAAGAGTTGACGTTTCGAGTCCTCATGACCCTTCGACAGAACTTGAGTGAGTCCAAGAAAGCGTTGAAATATAAGCTGGTTTAAGGTGTGTGGGGGTGGGGGGGAGAGAGAGAGAGAGAGAGAGAGAGAGAAAAGTCACCAGCTTATATTTCAACTCTTTCTTGGACTCACTCAAGTTCTGTCGAAGGGTCATGAGGACTCAAAACGTCAACTCTTTTCTTCTCTGCCCATGCTGCCAGACCTGCTGAATTTTTCCAGGTAATTCTGTTTTTGTTTTGGATTTGGATTTCCAGCATCTGCAGTTTTTTTGAGGTGCCGTGCATTCAGACGAGGGCACAGGCAGGTTGCTTTTTCCTAGCTGACTGATAGTGGTGCTGGGGCAAGGGCAACACGGCTGGAGTGAGTTGGAATGGGGCATGGGTTGCACTGTGGTTCAGGTGAGTTGGAGGGAGCAAGTGCTGCCCTGTGGTTGATGGTAGTGCACAAAAGCATGTTGGATCAGGTGGAGTGAAGCAGCCACGCATCAGGGAAACCTTGTATAAAGTGACCATTCCTCTGTAGCTGAGACAGTTTAGATGCGGCCAAATTGATATGGTTGGCGTTGGGTCTCTAGCTTATCTGCCCAATCAAGCAATGCAGAGGCTTGAAAGCGCCACCAAGTGCTCCAGAGCTTTTCATCCCTCTGGCACAGACTGCAAACTAATGAGCATTTTAGTGAACTGCAGAACAGTTGGACAACTGGGCACGTTGTACAATTTCCTCACTAAAGTTGGCCATGGAGCAGTCACTGGTGGAGGCACTCACAGCTCCTTGCAATGTCATCATCCCAGTTTGGACCAGGTTCTCCCATGGTTCAAGTTAACAGCGCAGCCTTGCAGTGCGAGTTAGGAGAATGCCTGCGCCTAAACTGAGAGCATAGCATGCAGACCAATGGGCAAAGCTGCTGCCAATAGATGGGGTGGGGGTGGGGGTGGAGGTGGGTGGGGTTTCAGACAGCCATGCAGCCCACTAAACTCTGGCCATCCAAGTGGTGGCCAGCACCCTCCGGGGTGCATTAAGGGGCCTTCAGACTTAACCAAGAGAGCTTCTTAGTACATCCATGCTAACCACACGTCTCTCCCTTTCATCCTGCAGTAGGAGCACATAAGGATCATGGAGTCTGGTGAACCAACTATATGACTCATGGCCTACAAACAGTGGAGATGAAGTAGAAGAGAGCGATGGAGGCTCTTGGCTGCACAGAGGGAGGGCAGCATCCTCAGGAAGAGGGGGTGGCTAGGGCTTCCATGCACGCTGCCAAAGAGCCACAGAGCATGGTTGTTGGTCGGCGCCCAGCTAGACCCAGGTTCTGTAGATGGTACTTGTTATTCCTGCAGATGACCAAGAATCAGTGTTGCTGAAGTCTGCACATTTCTAGGGAACTGGTCACTCACATTGGCCAGCTACTGCAGGATTTGGTGCCATGGGGACATGGAGGGCATCCACTGTCTGTGGCCATGAAAGTGACAGTGGTGTTCAATTTCTAGGCCAGTGGCTCCTTTCAGGGTTCCACAGGTGACCTCTGTGGAATATCACAAACCTCCACCCACAAACACACCCATGAGGATGCCATCTTCACGAGGGCACACAACTTTGTACATTTCGCCCAGGATCAGGACAGCCAGGATGCAAGAGCGCTGGGATTTACCCAGATCCCAAGTTTCTCACAGGTGCAGGGTGCCATTGACTACACTCATGTGGTGCTCAGATCTCTGTGGCAACACGTGATCAACCATGTCAATCACAAGGGCTTCCATTCGCTGAATGTGCAGCTGGTCTGCAACCACCACAAACACATCCTGCAGGTCTCTGCGTGATTCCCAGGGAGTGTCCACGGCTCCTACATTCTCAGTAGGTCTCAGATCCCTGACATCTTCCAGGGTGAGCAGAAGCTGCAGGGTTGGCTCCTCAGGGACAAGGGCTACCCACAGAGGCCATGGATGATGACACTTGTGCGACGGCCTCGGGCTGCAGCAGAGCAAAGGTATAATGAGGCTGATGCTGCAACTATCACCTTGGTGGATTAAACCATTGGGACGCTGCAAATGAGGTTCCAGTGCCTGGACTGGTCTGGTGGATGAAGCCATCGCACTGACCAAATGAGGCAGGTGCGCTCGGGAGGCCCTCGTAGCTGCTAGATTTGTGGAGGATGACGGTGGCATGCAGTGAAGAGGCATATAGATCCTCACATTGCATCCGTGAACGTTTGACTCTGTCTGGCTGATGGCAGTGCACGTAGCCTCTGTGATAAGGAGAATGGAGATGCAGTGGATGCCCATAGTCCCTACATTCCAGGAGGATGATAACAACATGCAGTGGAAATACTCCATAGATCCTCACAAAGCTTATGTGAATTAAAACAAAAAATACTGGAAAAACTCGGCAAGTCTGACAGCATCTGTGGAGAGAGAAAGTTAACATTTCGAGTCTGAATGGCACTTCTCCAGAGCTAGAGAGAAGTAGAAAAGTGATGAAATTTATACTGTTTAAGGCGGTGGAGTAGGTGGAGCTGGATAGAAGGTCAGCGATAGGTGGGAGAAAGGAGAGATTGACAAAGATGTCCTGGACAAAAGGACAAAGAGCTGTTAATGGTGGTGGTAAGAGCTAAAGGAGGTGCTGATAGTGGCATAAAGGTAAGAAAGCAGAATGTGTTAATAGCAGAACAAGGGCCAGCACTCTGTGAAAGAACAACACGGAACATGTAACAGATGCTCCTTTTAGGGGGAGGGGTCAGTGGTTGGGGAAAAATAATGGAAAACGGGATAAAAAAGGGATAAAACAATGAATAAAAATAAGTAAATATAAAATAAATTTTAAAAAGGAATTAAAAAAGATGGGGGATAGACTTCATGTTCTGAAGCTGTTGAACTCAATGTTAAGTCCAGAAGGCTATAAAGTGCCTAATGGGAGGATGAGCTGCTGTTCCTCCCGGTTTGCTTTTAGCTTATGCGATGTCTGACTCCTGTCTGGCTGATGGCAGCTCGCTTGCGGTCTGTGAACAGAGTCATATCGCAGAGATTCAGCAGGGAAACCTCAACTTCTCCTGATTCTATGGCATCCTTCATGAGCTGAACCCTTCAGGACCACACTGTCACCGGATACAGGTGCTGGATGCGATGGGAAGCCAGTCAAACCTCAAAGGTGCTGAGAGCGTGCAGAGAGAATTATGGAACTCTGTGCTGCCAGCTCAGGACATTCTGGCGGCAATGGTAATCCCCATCGAGGCGCAGGCATGACTGATGTGACCAGTGAAGGTGCACTATCAGTGTGCTGGGAAGGTTAAACAAAGCACAGGAAAGAGGCCCTGGGCTAAGAAATCTGCCTTCATCTCATACAGGAACCAAGGTTTCACAACTGAGTGACATGAACACTGCTCATCTGAACAAGGGGCCATAGGCAGGGACATATTCTTTGGAGTTTATTAAGAAAGTGAACATTATGTACAAGTGATTAACACCCATGCCCAGGCTGTGCAACGTTTCCTTTAAACTTTGTTATTGGTTTTACAGCTGACCTGAATTAGGGGCTGTGCCTGATTTATCCCAATTTTGTTAATTTACTTTAATTGTTTTAACTCTATAAGAGTTACATCTTAACTTTCCTAGCCCTGCCGCTACATCTCGGTTCACCCCAAAATCCACTGAGGAGGTGGAGGTGGCCTACTGACTGCTATGCCCTGCCTGTGATAACTTTGGAGGGCATCCTCTGGAGGGCCGAGACCTGGAGGGCCCTGGCCCATTTTTGGGGTCCTGCTGTGTGGCAGTGGCACTCTCCTCAGCCTGTAGAGCTGGGTTTTCTGAGGTCACAGGAAGAGATTTGGATGGGCCGGACACTCCCGGAGTCACTTGGAAGGATGGCCCCGGGGTGACCAGCTGCTGGTCCTCCTCCCTTTTGCTCTCAACGAGCAGCCCACCGGCTCTCAGCACATTTTGTTTCCTGTTTCTCTTCTTGCCCCATCAACATTCACTTTGGCCCTGGACCTTATCTGTCATTCAATCTCTCCTGTCTTCCACCCTATCACAGACCTTCCTTTTGTCTTTGTCCCACCCACCCCTTGCTCAAAACCTGTTATATCTCTAACTTTTCCCAGTTCTGATGAAAGGTCATTAACCTGAAATGTTGGGCTGGATTTTCATCCTTGAGGTGGGTAGCGGGAGTTGAGAAAATTCCCAACTTGGCCTGCCTGTCCCAGGAGAAAGGAGAAAGTAGACAGTGCCAGGCAAGATGGGAATTTCATTTCCGGGGGCAGGTGTGGGCTGTAGCTGGGTTGACCGACCCAGGAAAATGTTCGGAGGCAACCAGACGGGCTACCAGGTGTTAAGGCAGGCTATTTAAAGGCCCACCACGGTACTGTGAGATTTCACTGCAGTTGTAATAAAAATGTAAGACCCTCTAGCCCTCACCCCTCACACCCTCTCATCCTCCCAAACTCTCCATGCCCCAGCCATGCCACCTTATGACACCCTCACCCACCACCAATGGCTCTTCATGTCTACCATGCCAAGTTATGGCAGTTCTATGCCCATTCACCTATGATCTGTTTTACCAGTACATTTAGAGCAAGAGGATAACTAAGGAAAGGGTAGGGCCTATCAGAGATGTACATGGTAACTTGTGGGTTGGTGCAGATGTGGGCAGGGTTCTGAACGAGTACTTTGTCTCTGCCTTCATTAAGGAGAGGGATGAAGCAGATATCCTAGTTAAAGAGGAGGAGCCTGAAATATTAGATACAATAAGCATAGTGAGATCGGATGTACCGGTGCGACTGACATCCTTGAAGGGTGGATAAGTCACCAGGGCCAGACAGATTGTATCCCAGGCTGTTGAAGGAAGCCAGGGAGGAAATGGCAGATGCTCTGAGGATCATTTTCCAATACTCACTAGATACAGGCAATGTCCCAGGGAATTGGAGATCTCAAACGTTGTACCATTATTTAAAAAGTGTGACGGATTGATCAGGAAATTATAGTCTGACTTCGGTGGTGGTCAAATTATTGGAAACAATTCTGAGGGCCAGGATAAACTGTCACTTAGAAAGGAACGGATTAATCAGGGATAGTCAGCATGGTTTTGTTAGGGGAAGATTGTGTCTTTCTAACTTAATGGAAATTTTTGAGGAAGTAACAAGGATGATTGAAGGGGGTAGTGCAGTGGATGTTGTCTATATGGATTTCAGTAAGGTATTTGACAAGGTTCCACACAGCAGACTGGCCAGAAAAGTGAGATCCCACAGGATCAGGGGAAGGTGGCAAGTTCAATCCATAATTGGCTCAGCGACAGGAAACAAAGGGTAATGGTTGATGGACATTTTTGCAAATGAAAAATGGTTTCTGGTGGTGTTCCACAGGGCTCAATGTTGGGGCCCTTGCTGTTTGTTGTATATATTAATGACTTAAATGTGGGAGGTATGATTGGGAAACTTGCAGATGACACAAAAATTGGCAATGTAGTTGATAGTGAAGATGATAGCTGTCGACTCCAGAATTATATGAATGGTTTGATTGAGTGGGTAGCAAAGTAGCAAATGGAAATCAATCTGGAAAAATTTGGGGTAATGCATTTGGGAGAAAATACAAAACAAGGGAATATTCAAATGGGAAGTTAATGAGAGGGGTTGAGACCTTTGGAGCGCATGTTCACAGATCGTTGGGGACAGGTGGACATGGTGGTCAAGAAAGCATATGAAATGCTTTCCTTTATTGGGCGATATATTGAATACAAAAGCAGGGATGTAATGATGGAACTGTATAAAACACAAGTTAGGCCACAGCTGGAATTTTGTGTACAGTTCTGGTCACCACATTACAGGAAGGACATAACTGCTGTGGAGAGAGTGCAGAGGGGATTTACAAGAATGTTTCCAGGGCTTGAAAATTACAGCTATGAGGAGAGATTGGATAGGCTGGAGTTGTTTTCCTTAGAACAAAACAGGCTGAGGCGTGACCTAATTGAGGTGTACAAAATTATGAGGGACCTAGATAGAGTAGACAGGAAAGAACAAAAATACCTGGAAAAACTCAGCAGGTCTGACAGCACCTGTGGAGAGGGATACAGTTGACTTTTTGAGTCCGTATGACCCTTCATCAGAACTAAGACATATAGAAATGAGATGAAATATAAGCTGGTAGAAGGGGGAGGGACAGGTAGAGCTGGATAGGGGGCCAGTGATAGGTGGAGGCCAAGAAGAGACCACCAAAGATGTCATAGACAAAAGGACAAAGGGGTGTTGACGGTGGTGATATTATCTAAAGGATGTGCTAATGGGGACATTAAGGGTAGCAAGCAGGACAAGCAAGTAGCAGATGGCCCTAGTGGGGTGGGGTGGGGGAAAGGGATCAAAATGGGCTAAAAGGTGGAGATGAAACAATAGATCAAAATAAGTCTAAAAATAGGGAAAAGAAAAATATTTGTAAAACAATTATAAATTATTGGAAAAAGGGGGATTGGAAAGGGGGTGGGGATGGAGGAGAGAGTTCATGATCTGAAATTGTTGAACTAAATATTAAGTATGGAAGGCTGTAAAGTGCCTAGCAGAAGATGAGGTGCTGTTCCTCCTGTCTGCGTTGAGCTTCACTGGAACAATGCAGCAGGCCAAGGACAGACATGTGGGCAAGAGGGCAGGGTGGTGTGTTGAAATGGCAAGGGACAGGGAGGTCTGGGTCATGCTTGCGGACAGACTGAAGCTGTTCCAGGAAAGACTTGTTTCCCCTAGCTGAGGGATCAATTACCAGGGGCACAGATTTAAGATGATTGATAGAAGGATTAGTGAGGACATGAAGAAAAACGTTTTCACCTAGAGGGTGGTTGGCATCTGGAATTCACTGCCTAGGTTGGCGGTTGAGGCTGAAATGCTCAAATCATTTAAAAGGTACCTGGATCTTCATCTGAAGTGCTGTAACCTGCAAGGCTACAGACCAGGTGCTGGAAAGTGAGTTTAAAACGAGCAGCTAGTTTTGTTTTTGTCTTTTTGGCTAGTGCAGACATGATGGGCTGAATGGCCTCTTTCTGCACATTAACTTTTCCATGGTCCTATGGTTCTATATGCCGTTTGGAATCAGTGAACATTATAGTGACAATAGGCTGTGTAAAATAAACTAAAAAACAAACTGTAATTCTGATAACTTTCCACTTTCTTAAGAAATACCCTCAGCCAAGAATGCAAAATGAGGCTTGGCTGATAGATTTCTGGGCTATTAACATGTTGAAACAGCTAAGTCCTTGGGAAAACATTGCTTGTTAGACAGCTCTTCTGTTAATTGCACAATGTTTATTTACACAAGATAAAGAGGATTCAAATGCTTGCAGTTTCTGCTATTGATGCTTTAAAGTGTCTTGATGATTGAAACTTTTATTGACCTGTAGTAAAAAGGAGCTTTTTTAAACACCCTGTTAAAAAAGAAGGGCTCCCTGTGGGCGGGGAGCAGAAAACCCTCCTGATCAGGCACACTCTGGCTATTAGATGGGCTCCCTGTGGCAATAGATGCCTCAATGGAAACACTCATCCATGCCCTCAGCAAACCTTCCACCCCTTGCTCAGACCTGCCTAATTGGCCCCAGCAAGTCCAACAAACTCCCACTCCAACTAAAAAAAAAACAAAAAAACTGCGGATGCTGGAAATCCAAAACAAAAACAGAATTACCTGGAAAAACTCAGCAGGTCTGGCAGCATCGGCGGAGAAGAAAAGAGTTGACGTTTCGAGTCCTCATGACCCTTCGACAGTTCTGTCGAAGGGTCATGAGGACTCGAAACGTCAACTCTTTTCTTCTCCGCCGATGCTGCCAGACCTGCTGAGTTTTTCCAGGTAATTCTGTTTTTGTTTCCCACTCCAACTACCTGCCTGGGAGGCCAGTGTCCATTTTTGACAGTTACAAACCCTGCAGTAGTTACCGCTCCTGATGGCACCCCTGAGATGTAAGAGCTGCCAGCAGTACAATTGGCTGTCAGCTCTTGAGCTGAGGATCCTGTCTTTCAAAGGGATGGGAGCCCTAATGCCAGGCAGTTATTTGCCTGAGTATTGAAAAATGTGGCACGGGTTCCACCAAATGGCCAAAGCGGAGTTTCTCCGCACTTTCTGACTGTGCATTGGGACCCCGTCAGCACCTGGAAATCACCCTTCCACAGCCCCTGAATCATTGAATCACAGAATAATACAGCACAGAGGGAAGTCATTTGGCCCATCGATTTTGCACCAGCTCCTTGAAAAGGAATCCATAGAGACCTACTCCTCTACTCTTTCCCTATATCCCAGCAATTTTTTCCCCTTCAAGTATTTATCCAATTTCCTTTTGAAAGCTGCTATTGAATCTTTATCCATCACCCTATCAGGCAGTGCATTCCAAATCCTAGCTATTTGTTGCATAAAAATGTTTTCCTCATGTTGCATCTGTTTCTTCTGCCAGTCACCTTGACCTGTGCCCGCTGGTTACCAACCCTTGAAGTTTTGTCCATACGTTTTCAAAACTATAATTTTTTTGCTGCAAGAGCATCAAAATAAAATATTCCTCAATGTGCAAGGTAATAATGCAGGACGAGACATAATGAAACACAAAGGAAATAAGGAGCGATTAATTCCACTGCCTGTTGCTCCACAAGAAGTTAAAGTCTGCCCCAGCCAATACTGTCAGATCCTAACAACTCTCAGTGCTCCAAATATCCATCCCAACTCTTGCTGATAGGACATCCCTCACCTGGCTTCCTAAATCCTGCAAAGCCTGTCACCGCCTCCCCGCTCAGAACGCTAGACTGCATTCTCAGCATTCCCTCATTGTAGCCCTAATGTTCTCAGACCTTGAGAGCCCTCTCCTCAATGCCTTTAGATCCCAGGAACCTGTCCTACTATTTCTAGAACCTCCCTCATGTATGCAAAAGAGTGAGAAAAGACCCTCAGACCCAGCCATGCTCACCCAAGTTATGACAATGTGCATCTCAATACCCAAAAGTTGGGAATGCTAACTCCTGGAGGAGGCAGAAAATGTTATGGCACGTATCAGGGTCCAAGAAAGAGAATTGGATTAGATGGCTCACAGGGTGGAAAGGTTCTGTTGTAGATTTGATGGACTGAAGCACCTACATCTGTGCTGCAGCATTCTGTGATCTATGTAGGGACTATTGCATTTAATACTACCAAAGATTAAATCAGATCTTATCCAGGTCTTGAGCACCAGCTAGTGGCCCATTAAGGTATAATTTAATTTGTACCTAGATCAAAGCTCCAGCTGAAATATTCAGCTCCACAGCACTGATGGTAATGGCTCAATCCTTCCAAAATGTCAGCCAACTGCTTCTGGCCACTTAGTGTGCCTCACATGGCATGTCATGATTATGATGGCACTGGTGCAGCTGTGCCATGCATATGTCGGAATCATGCAGTCTGGGCAGATCATGACATCAGACAGCGTCCACACAGACTTCCATTTTATCCATTATACATCCTGTTAACTCCTTCTCATAGTCACTCCAAGCTGCATACGTGCTCAGCTGGGGACCCCCACTAGTGCTATTTAAAGGAATCACTATGTAACTTTCAGATGAGATGTTCCCGCAGAAGTATTGTGTTTGTGTTCTTGGTGAAGTTTGGAAAAGTTTTTTGGATTCGTAAGGGAGTGATCTTCTGGACTTTGACAAGGAAATTCAAGGAGTTGAAAGGCCTGTCAGGAGAAAGCTGGCATTGGTCATGGGGTCTACAGTTGCAATCACTCTGGGGCTGCAATATGATTTGGAAATGGATCAGAGGCAGCAGAGAGCAGAAGATGTGCACAGAGGGACAGGAAGGAGGGCTCGCAATGTAGGGCTGTACCCACCAAGGCTTTTCAGAGAACAGCTCACCTATTTCAACCTCAGCTTCATCTGTGATGTCTACATTTCACCAAAGATGTGGTGAGTGAACTGTGCAACCAAACCTGGAACTGAACAACAGGGCAAGGATGGCACTGCCAGTGATTGCGAAGATCATTGTGGCCCTAAATCTTGATGTCAGCAGAACAGTCTAGTCTGGAACAGGCCCCATTTCCAATATTTCACAGTTCAGGGAAATGACAGGAGCCTTGTATACTAAAAGAAGGGACTTCTTGTCTTCTCTCTTACCAGAGAAGCAGGAAGAGCAGGCAAGTGGCTTTGCCAGGAGACTAGAATTCCTAATGGTGCAGAGAGCCTTTGACTGAACACACATATGGTTCTTCATGTTCCACATCTGAACTGAGAGATATGCCACAAATGCAAGGATTTACCACTCCATGAACAAGCAGTTGGTGTGCGACCAGGCACAGAACATTCTGCAATCTTGGTAATACCAATGATGCATTTGTCTTGCACCAGGGGCCATACCAC
This sequence comes from Carcharodon carcharias, assembly GCF_017639515.1. Lineage (NCBI taxonomy): Eukaryota > Metazoa > Chordata > Chondrichthyes > Lamniformes > Lamnidae > Carcharodon > Carcharodon carcharias. The sequence continues at coordinate 67,338,794 of NC_054479.1, forward strand.
TATCTTTGGGCCAGCAAAATGAACAAGAGCGTGCCTAATTGGTGACAGGGGCTACCTGCTCCATACTGGCCTCAAAGACTCCCCTTTGCTACCCAACCATCTGTCGATAGCACAACTACAGCAAGAACCATACTGGCATCAGGAACATCATGGAGCAAACCACCTGCATTCTAAAATGACAAATCCACTGCCCAGGCCATTGGTGGGGAACTCTCCATTACTCACTGGCGGTTGGCTTCAAATTCATGGTGGCCTGCTGCCTTCCTCATAACTTCACTCATGAGGGTGCAGTCATGGCACCCAGTCTTCAGAAAGCATCTCATTCAGAGGAGGAAGTTGAGGAGAAACAGGCAGAAGAGGAAAAGGAGGAGCAAGAGGAGGAACAGTGGAGGGAGTAAGGATGCATCAGGGACCCTTTCATCCCTGAAAATCTGTCCATGAGCGGCTATTCAGACTCCAGTTCCTCTGAAATCACATTCCCACATACTGGTGCTCCACAATTCCCTACCTTCCCATCCCTATATGGACCATCACTGTGAACAGGAATGGACCATTCAATGAGATCATGGTGCGACCTAAGTCCGTACACCTGCCTTTGTCCCAGATTCCTGAATCCCTATCTTTGGTTAACAAAAACCTATGAATCTCAGGCTAAAATTAACAATTGATCTATCATCAATTGCCTTTTGCAGAAGAGAGTTCCAACCTTCTACTATCATTTGTGTTTCCTAGTGTTATTCCTGAAAGGTCTAGCTCTCATTTTTAGACCATACTCCCTAGCCCTAGACTCCCAACCAGCGGAAATAATTTCTCTCTATTTCTCCTATCTATTTGCCTTAATATCTTGAAAACTTTGATCAAGATATCCATTTAACCCTCTAAATTCCAGGGAAAATAATCCTGGTTTGTTTAATGTCTCCATGATTTAATTTAAGCCTTGCAGTCCTCGTATGATTCTAGTAAATCTATACTGCAATCTTTCCAAAGGTGTGGTACCCAGAACTGCTCACAGTACTCCAGCTGTGATCTACCCAAGGCTCTGTTCAGCTGAAGCATGACTTCTACTCCCTTGTATTCTAGTGCTCTTGGTATAAAGGCCAGAATTCCATGAGCTGCTTTGATTATTTTCTCTGCCTGTTCATGACATTATAATAATTTACATACATCGCTCCTTGACATTCAATGGCATTACCATCGCTGAATCCTCCCCTATCAACATCCTGGGGGCTACCATTGACTAGAAACTGAACTGTACCAGTCATATAAATACTGTGACTACAAGTGCAGGTCAGAGGCTTGGAATCCTGCAATGAGTAACTCACATCCTGACCCCCCCAAAGCCTGCCGACCACCTACAAGGTACACACCACTTGACTGAATGAGTGCAGCTCCAACAACACACAAGAAGCTTGACACCTTCCAGGACAAAGCAGTCCACTTGATTGGCACCCCATCCACCACTTTCAACATCCTCTCCTTCCACCATGCACAGTAGCAGCAGTATGTACCATCTGCGAGATGCACTGCAGCAATTCACTGAGGCTCCTTCAACAGCACCTTCCAAACCCACAACCACTACCATCTAGAAGGACAAGGGCTGCAGTTGCATGGGAACACCACCACCTGGAAGTTCCCCTTCAAGTCACATACCAGCCTGAGTTGGAAATATATCACCATTCGTGCACTATCGCTGGGTCAAAATCCTGGAACTACCTCCCTAACAGCACTGTTAGTGTACTTACACCATGTGGACTGCAGTGGTTCAAGAAGGCAGCTCACCACCACCTTCTCAAGGGCAATTAGGGATGGACAATAAATGCTGGCCTAGCCAGTGAAGGCCAAATCCCGTGAAAGAATAAAAAAGAATACATGAATCCCCAAGTGTCTTCGGACCTCCAATACTTCTAGCTTTCCACTCTTTAGAAAGGCCCATGTTCTGTTCTTTTTGTTCCTAAAGTGAATAAACTCAAATTTGCCTATATTGAAATCTATTTGTCAAAATGTTTTTGCCCATTTGCTTTATCTATCAATCCCCTTGTAATTTTATGCTTCCATCTACATTGTTTACAATGCTTTCTTTGTGTCATCAGCAAATTTAGATATGTGGCTTTCTATTCCATTATCAAAGTTGTGAATAAATACAGTAAAATGTTGAGGATCCAACTCAGATCCCTGTGGGACACCACTCACCACATCCTGTCAGTTAGAGTACCTGCCTGTTATTCTTTATTCTCCATCTCCTGCCACTCAGCCAATTTCCTAACCAGATCAATAATTTAACTTCAATTTTATGAATTTCAAAGGCTTCCAATGGTGTTCTTCACTGTGAAGAAGACATGAGGTTGCAGATGGATATAGATAGGTGGAGTGAGTGGGCAAAGATCTGGCAAATGGAGGTTAATATGGGAAAATGTGAAATATTCACTTTGGCAGGAAGAAGAAAAAGGCAGAGTATTACTTAAATGGAGAACAGCTGCATAATTCTGAGGTGCAGAGGGATCTAAGTGTTCTAGTACATGAGTCATAAAAAGTTAGTGTGCAGGTACAGCAAGTAATTAAGGAGGCTAATGGAATGCTAGCCTTTATTATGAGAAGGATTGAACATAAAAGTAAGGATGTTATGCTTCAGTTATACAGGGCATTGGTGAGACTACATCTCAAATACTGTGTGTAACTGTGGTCTCCTTGTTTAAGGAAGCATGTAAATGCATTGGAGATGGTTCAGAGGAGGTTTACTAGATTGATACCTGGAATGAGTGAGTTGTCTTATGAGGAAGAGTTGAAAAGACTGGGCTTGTTTCCACTGGAGTTTAGAAGAGTGAGGGGTGATTTGATTGAAGTAAACAAGATCCTGAACGACCTTGACAAGGTGGACGTCGAAAGGATGTTTCCTCTTGTGGGTGAGTCCTAAACTAGAGGGCACTGTTTTATAATTAGGGATGACCCTTTTAGGACAGAGATGAGGGGAAATATTTTCTCTGAGGGTTGTGCAACTCTAGAACTTTCTGCCTCAAGAAGATGGTGGAGACGGGGGTCATTGAATATTTTAAAGGCAGAGGTAGATAGAGACTTGTTAGGCAAAGGAATCAAAGGTTGTCAGGTTAGATGGGAATGTGGAAAGTGAAACACAAGAAGATCAGCCACCATCTTATTGAATGGTGGAGCAGGCTCGAGGGGCCAAATGGTTTACTCGTGTTCCTATTTCTTATGTTCTTATGTCACCTCTGGCTTATTTGCCATTCACCCTAAATCTGTGTCCTCTGGTTCTGGATAGTTTCTCTCTATCTGCTTTGTCCAGACCCTTCATGATTTTAAACCTCTTAAAATCTCCTCTCACCCTTCTTTCCTCCAAAGAGATCAACCCCAGCTTCTCCAATCTATCATGTAACTGAAGTCCCTCATCCCTAGAACCATTCTCATAAATCTTTTCTGCACCCTCTCTAATGCCTTTACATCCTTACAGAAAAGACATGCCCAGAATCAGATGTAATGTTCCAGTTGAGGTTGCACCAGTGTTTTATAAAGTTTATAACTTCCTTACTTTTGTACTCTATACATCAACCACCATGTACAAGTGAGTGTTGAAACAGTAGGAGAGAACAGATGGACGCATGGCTGGGGAGGTTATTCACGAGAGACAGCTTTAGATTACTAGGACGTTGGGAGTGGTTCTTGGGGAGATGGGACATGGTGGATGGATTGTACCAGAACAAAGCTGGACCAATGTCCCTGTGAGACAGTTTGCTATAGTTCATCAGGGTAGTGGCCTCAACCATCTTCAACTGCTTCATCCATCATCTCTCCTCCATCACAATGTCAGAAATGGGGATATTTGCTGATGATTGCACAGTATTCATTTTCATTTACAATTTATCAAATAATGAAGCCGCCTGTGCCTGCATGCAGCAAGACCTAGACAACATTCAGCTTTGGGCTGATAAGTGGCAAGTAACATTTATACCACACGCAAGCATCAGGCATGACCATCTCCAACAATAGAGAATCTAAACACTTCCATGACACTGCCATGAAACCTTTATTCTGTGTCAGCCACATTTCCCACAGGTCTTTAATCCTCCAAGCAGAGGCAGCTGCAGCTCCTTGAATGTAAGGACATGGCTAATGAAGCCGTGAGGAGGCCGACTACTAATACAGAGAAAAGATACAACTGGAGCCACATTGAGAACAGGAGTGCTCTCTGAACAACCCATTGGTTTACTGAAAAAGTATTTCAGGTGCTTGGACAGATCTGAGGGCCCTTCAATATGAAGCAGCCAGGGTGTCCAGAATGGATGTGATAAATCGACATTGGTGATTGTTATGTGTCATGTGGCAGGGTGATTTCCAGTAAGACCCACATCCCTCCATCATCAATGGCTATGCACTCCTCCACCCTGCCAATCTCCAGTGCAGCCCAGTCTGTAGCGATCAGGGTGGTCAGCACTGGAGGCCATTCTCTGTGTCTCCCCTGAGTTCGGCATTCTCTTCTCCTACAAGGGGAGAACACAGAGCGATATGAAAGTGAGAAATGGATTTTGTGGAGATGATGAAACATCAACATTTGTGGAGCTTGATTGGGAAGGAAATGTGTGAGGTGGCACAAAAATTAGGGTGAGTGCCAGTGTTGGCTGCTCAGATGGGGATATGAGGAGATGCCTCGAGAGTGAAGAATGGGTGGAGCTGCAAGGTATGTTTTTTTTATTCATTTACGGGATGAGGGCATCGCTGGCTGGGCCAGCATTATTGCGCATTTCTAATTGCTCCTTGAGAAGGTGGTGGTGAGCTGTCTTCTTGAACCGCTGCAGTGCATGTAGTGCAGATACACATACAGTGCTTAGAAAGAGAATTCCAGGATTTTGATCCAGTGACAGTGAAGGAATGGCAATATAATTCCAAGTCAGGATGGTGAGTGGCTTGGAGGAGAACTTCCAGGTGGTGGTGTTCCCATCTATCTGCTACCCTTGTCCTTCTAGATGGTAATGGCCATGGGCTTGGAAGGTGCTGCCTAAGGAGCCTTGGTGAGTTCCTGCAGTGCATCTTGTAGATGGTACACACTGCTGCTACTGTGCATTGGTTTGTAGAGGGAGGGAGTGTTTGTGGAAGGGGTGCCAATCAAGCTGACTGCTTTGTCCTGGATGGTGTCAAGATTCTTGAGTGTTGTTGGAGCTGCACTCATCCAGGAAAGTGGGGAGTATTCCATTGCACTCCTGACTTATGCCTTGCAGAAGGTGGACAGGCTTTGGGGAGACAGGCGGTGAGTTACTCTCCACAGGATTCCTAGCATCTGACCTGTTCTTGTCGCCAAAGTATTTATATGGCTAGTTCAGTTCATTTTCTGGTCAATGGTAACCCCCAGGATGTTAATAGTGGGGGATTAAGTGACAGTTTTGCTATCGAATGTCAAGGGATGAAGGTTAGATTCTCTTTTGTTGGAGGTGGTCATTGTCTGGCACTTATGTGGTGCGAATATTACTTGCCACTTGTCAGCCCAGGCCTGGATTTTGTCCAGGTCTTGCTGCATTTGGTTATGGACTGCTTCAGTATTTGAGGAGTTGCGAATGGTGCTGAACATTGTGCAATCATCAGCGAATATCCCCAATTCTGACCTTATGATGGAAGGAAGGTCATTGATGAAGCAGCTGAAGATGGTTGGGCCTAGGACACCACCCTGAGGAACTCCTGCAGTGATGTACTGAAGCTGAGATGATTGACCTCCAACAGCTGCAACCATCTTCCTTTGTGCTAGGTATGACTCCAACTAGTGGAGAGTTTCCCCTCTGATTCCCATTGACTCCAGTTTTGCTAGGGTTCCTTGATGCTGCCTTGATATCAAGGGCAGTCACTGTCACCTAATCAACAACATATCTACCACTTACTACTTATGTTGTTTGGCATGCAAGTAGTCCTGTGTTGTAGCTTCACCAAGTTGACAACTCATGTTTAGGTCTACTTGCTGCTGCTCCTGGCATGCCCTCCTGCAATCTTCATTGAACGAGGATCGATCTCTGGCTTGATGGTAATGTTATAGTGGGGGATATGCCAGGCCATGAGGTTACAGATTATGTTCGAGTACAATTCTGCTGCTGCTGATGGCTCACAGCACCTCATGGATGCTCATTCTTAAGTTTCTATATCTATTCGAAATCTGTCCCATTTAGTGCGATGGTAGTGCCACACAACACGATGGAGGGTATCCTCAATGTGAAGGCGGGACTTCGCCTCCACAATGACAGTGCGGTGGTCACTCCTACCAATACTGTCATGGACAGATGCATCTGCGGCAGGCAGGTTGGTGAGGATGAGGTCAAGTATGTCTCTCTCTTGTTTGTTCCCTCACCACCTGCTGCAGGCCCAGTCTGGCAGCGAAGTCATTTAAGACTTGGCCAATTCAGTCCATGGTGGTGCTTCGGAATCACTCTTGGTGATGGAGATTGAAGTCCCCCGCCCAGTATACATTCTGTGCCCTTGCCACCCTCAGTGCTTCCTCCAAGTGATATTCAACATGGAGGAGCACTGACTCATCAACTGAAGGAGGTCGGTTTCCTTGCACTGAGTCCATTTGTGAGGGGCCACAATCCTCTTCTGACTTCTCAGTCATTTGCAGCCATGCCTGTTTGATCTGAGAGACTGGACTCTTACACTCAGGCCCCCCTGCCCCCATGAAAAAACACTTCTCTGTGAGTCTGCAGGACTTCCAGCTAAGAGACCCCCAGGGGACAGCCTTCCCACAGCTTGTTCCCATTTATTTGCTTTTCTGAAGCCTCTGGAACCTACGTAGAGTGCAGCCGCTCTGATCCCCATTGGAGCCCCTTCAACAAGAAACCTCTCCATTGATAGATGCAGGTTGTCATCACAGCCACACTCTGTGATTGGGCAGGAAACCTGGAAGCAGGGTCTTAAGTACAAGTGGTTAAAGTTAGTAAAAAATTCTGCCTGGTGAGTCTAAGAAAGGTACAAAATAAATGCTTGTACTTGGTAAATGTGTAGAACTGATAACCAAGTGAGTCAGTGGCTCTGGATATATAGCATGAAATAAAAGGTCTTGTATACACCTGTGTGTCCCTATCCAGTAGGTGGTTTTAAAAAAATCCTGTTTCTCTAATATTGACATGATTGTGGTTATAAAAAGTGTTTGGATTGGAGAAAGAAAAAAGATTTCTTCTGGGCTGGATTGAAACCCAAAGATGAGAGGTTCAAGGACAACATCCAGCATGCTGCAGCACTCTGTACCCTAGAATAGGTTCAAGTAGAGAACTCACAGATAAACAAAGAGGCATTTGGTTTCATAATTTATTGATATTTTCACAATATAGCAGCAAAATAAAGTTAATAAATTGACAAACAGCAAGACATGAAAATAATTGTAAGAATTATAGTATTTTCAGAGAACAAAAGGGACACATGGACTTCAACAGTTCAAGAAGGCAGCTCACTACCACCTTCTCAAGGGCAATTAGGGATGGGCAGTAAATGCTGGCCCAGCCAACGAAGCCCACATCCTGTAAAAACGAATGAAAAATAAACCAAAAGAGAACAAATAAAATCCAGGATTGCTCAAGAACTCTGAGGACAATCAGCACAAGTGCGATCAAATATCATCGGCCAGATAATGGACCAGATGGAATTGATCTCAATGAATAGAAAATATTGCACCCATTGGATAGAACAGCAGCAAGACAATGGGGCAGAACATCTCCAGAGGTTATTCTGCCTGTACTCTGTAATTTTGACAGAAGAGCTGGTAGAAACTCAAGAAAAATGTCTAAATGGTGTTAGTGCCCATGGTCAGGTGTTTCTTCTGTCATGTTATTATAATGATATAAAAATACCAATCACTCATAAGAGATTGTACAAACACATTGTGGGTTCATTTATTAAGAATAGGCTCATGTGAACAGATATAAATAGATAGAAAGCTTGAAGACTTCCAGGCCAAAGTGAAACTGAGGCTGGCTTACATGACACACTTCCCTTAAAGTGATGGCATGCTGCTATCTCTTAAAGGCATATTACAACATCTTCCGTTGACAGTGAACCAGTGGAAGGAGAGTGCAGATATTCACCTTGTATATCTACTGATTGAGGTGTAAGGCCAGGTAAGGCATTGCGAGGTGTGCAGCTTCTCACTTCGAACTTGAGTTTCAATCTTGTTACCACTGGATCTGGACAGTCCATCTTTCAATTCATGGTCTGGAAATTTCTAAACTGATAATCAGATAGAGAAAATAGAAAGGTTTTCCAGTAACTTGACTGATTTGTTTTATAAAAATAAGATTAATAATTGATCACTGACAGTGAAGCACAGCCTCAAGATCAATGCATTCTCTCGCTCTGTCTAGTTTAGCACTGGATTGGGAACTGTTCAGAACAATTCATATCAAATTCTTACAGCCAGCAAAGAGAGATTTTTATTCCATCAGCTTAGCCTGGTTAGATTTGTCCCTGGATCTGAGAGCTGAAAGTAAACTATTTAAATCTTTTGCACCCATTTCTCCCCACTCACCCGCAATCTATAGTTGCTTTTCAAATCATTGCATTCAAAAAATGTAAATGATGAATCTGCATCAGGAAATTGTTGAGGCTGATTAAAGGATTTGTTTAATGGCTATATTCACACAGTGTGTCTCACTGAGTTACTTTTTCATAAACATATATACTGCTGTAAGTGTGGACTTCAACACAATTACGGTTATCAATTACACAGGCTCTCAGTAACCTGCAGGTTTGCCACCTTTTTGATAGTCTGATTCAGCAAACCACTTTCCTTCATCTCTGACAATGGCCTGGACCACACCCCCAGTTGGAAGCCTGGATATCATCTTCAATGTATGGTGCCTCTCTTGCAAGCCCTCTAGTACAGCCTGAAAAACAATACAAAAAAGTCAGTACCTATTGCCAAAGCTGGGATTTAGTAATTAAAATACATTTATTCCAGGTTTTTCCTGTAATTATTGATATCGGAATGATGTAGACGTGGAGTGGAAACATGTGGGAGTTTCTGTGCTACTAGTGAGGCCTCGCAAAGAGTCAACACATAGCAACAGCAAGAGCCCATTTAGGCACTGGTGTCCTCTCCACCATTCAATTAAATCATGGTTGATCTATAACTCAACTCATTTACCAGCCTTTGATCCATATCCCTCACCCTTACTTAACATAAGTCTATCAACACCAGTCTTAAAAGATCCAATTATTCCTCCGCATTCACAGCTTTTTGGAGGAATGGAATTTCATAATTCTACTTCCCTTTATGTGAAAAATTACTTCTGGATTTCATTCTTGAATGCCTTAGCTCTAATCTTAAGGTTATGTAGATGGAAGCATAAAATTACAAAGAGATATTTGTTGACTAAGTGAGTGGGCAAATCTGTGACAACTGGATTTCAGTGTCAACACATGTGAGGTCACCCACTTTGGATCTATAAAGGATAGAACAGGGTAAACAGTGTACTTTCTAAATAATGAAAAGATAGAAACAGTGGAGGTCCAAAGAGGCTTGGGAGCATAGGTACATAAATTATTAAAATGTTGTGAACAGGAAAATAATCAAATAATGGAATGCTAGCCTTTATTTCTAAAGGACTAGAAACATAGAAACATGGAAACTGGGAGCAAGAGTAGGCCATTCAGCCCTTCAAGCCTGCTCTACCATTCATTATGATCATAGCTGATCATCCAACTCAATAGACTGCTCCCACTTTCTCCCCATACCCTTTGATCCCTTTCACCCCAAGAAGTATATCTAACTCCATCTTGAAAGCATACAATGCTTTGGTCTCAGCTACTTTCTGTGGTAACGAATTCCACAGGCTCACCACTCTCTGGGTGAAGAAATTTCTCCTCATCTCAGTCCAAAATGGTCTACCCCATCTCCTTAGATTGTAACCTCTGGTTCTGGACTCTCCCACCATCGGGAACATCCTTCCTGCATCTACCCTGTCTAGTCCTGTTAGAATTTTATAGGTTTCTATGAGATCCCCCCTCATTCTTCTGAACTCCAATGAATATAATCCTAATTGACTCAATCTCTCCTCATATGTCAGTCCCACCATCCCAGGAATCAGTCGGGTAAACCTTCGCTGCACTCCCTCTATAGTAAGTACATCCTTCCTCAGATAAGGAGACCAAAACTGCACACAATATTCCAGATGTGGTCTCACCAAGGCCCTGTACAATTGCAGCAAGACATCCCTGTTCCTGTACTTGAATCCTCTGGCTACGAAGACCAACATACCATTTGCCTTCTTTACCACCTGCTGCACCTGCATGCTTACCTTCAGTGACTGGTGTACAAGGACACCCAGCTAATTGCACATCACCCTCTCTCAATTTTTAGCCATTCAGATAATAATCTGTCTTCCTGTTTTTGCTACCAAAATGGATAACCTCATATTTATCCACATTATACTGCATCTGCCATGCATTTGCCCACTCACTCAGCTTGTCCAAATCACACCGAAGCATCTCTGCATCCTCCTCACAGCTCACCCTCCCACCCAGCTTTGTGTCATCTGCAAATTTGGAGATATTACATTTAGTTCCCTCACCTAAATCATTAATATATATTGTGAATAACTGAGGTCCCAGCACCAATCCCTGCAGTACCCCACTAGTCACTGCTTGCATTTGGAAAAAGACCATTTATTCCTACTCTTTGTTTCCTGTCTGCCAACCAGTTTTCTATCCATCTCAATACACTACCCCCAATCCCATGCACTTTAATTTTACATGCCAATCTCTTATGTGGGACTTTGTCGAAAGCCTTCTGAAAGTCCAAATAAACCACATCCACTGGCTCTCCCTCATCAACTCTACTAGTTAGATCCTCGAAAAATTCCAGTAGATTTGTCAAGCATGATTTCCTTTCATAAATCCATGCTGACTCTGTCCGATTCTGCCACTGTTTTCCACGTACTCAGCTGTTAAATCTTTTATGATGGACTCTAGAATTTTCCCCACTACCGATGTCAGGCTGACTGGTCTATAATTCCCTGTTTTCTCTCTGCCTCCCTTTTTAAATAGTGGGGTTACATTAGCTACCCTCCAATCTGTAGGAACTGTTCCAGAGTCTATAGAATCTCTGAAGATGACCACCAATCCATCCACTATTTCTAGGGCCACTTCCTTAAGTACTCTGGGATATAGATTATCAGGCACCGGGGATTTATTGCCTTTCAATCCCATCAGTTTCCCCAACACCATTTCCCCACTAATACTGATTTCTTTCAGTTCCTCCATCTCACTAAACCCTGTGTTCCCCAACATTTCTGGTATGTTATTAATCTTCTCCTTTGTGAAGACAGAACCAAAGTATGAATTTAATTGGTCAGCCATTTCTTTGTTCCCCATTATAAATTCCCCTGTTTCTGACTGTAAGGGACCTACATTTGTCTTCACCAATCTTTTTCTCTTCACATACCTATAGAAACTTTTACAGTCAGTTTTTATGTTCCCAGTAAGCTTACTCACGTACTCTATTTTCCCCTTCTTAATCAATCCCTTGGTCCTCAGCTGAATTCTAAACTGCTCCCAATCTTCAGGTCTGTTGTTTTCTCTGGCCAATTTCTATGCCTCTTCCTTGTACCTAATACTATCTCTAATTTCCCTTGTAAGCTATGGTTTGGCCACCTTTCCTGTTTTACTTTTGCGCCAGACAGGAATAAACAATTGTTGCAGTTCACCTATGTGCTCTTTGAATGTTTGCCATTGCCTATCCACTGTCATCACTTTGAGTAATGTTTCCCAATCCATCATAGCCAACTCACGCCTCATACCACCGTAGTTTCCTTTATTAAGATTCAGGACCCAAGTCTCAGAATCAACTCCGTCACTCTCCATGAAGAATTCTAACATGTTATGGTCGCTTATCCCCAAGGGGCCTCACACAACTAGATTGCCAATTATTCCTTTCTCATTACACAATACCCACTCAAGGATGGCCCATTCTCTTATATAATAACAAAAAAACTGCAGACGCTGGAAATCCAAAACAAAAACAGAATTACCTGGAAAAACTCAGCAGGTCTGGCAGCATCGGCGGAGAAGAAAAGAGTTGACGTTTCGAGTCCTCAGTTTGAGGACTCGAAACGTCAACTCTTTTCTTCTCCGCCGATGCTGCCAGACCTGCTGAGTTTTTCCAGGTAATTCTGTTTTTGTTTTGGCCCATTCTCTTGTTAGTTCCATAATGTATTGGTCCAGAAAAACATCCCATATGCATTCCAGGAATTCCTTCACTATGGTATTGTTACTAATTTGATTTGCCCAATCTATATGCAGATCAAAGTCACCCATAATTACAGATGTTCCTTTATTACATGCATCTCTAATTTCTGGCTTAATGCCATTCCCAACATCACCACTACAGTTTGGGGGTCTATATACAACCCCATTAACGTTTTTTGCCCCTTAGTGTTTCCCAGCTCTACCTATAAAGATTCCACATCACCGGAGCTAATATCTTTCCTCACTAGAAGAAAAAGAGGTAGAATTCATGCTTCTAAACAAAGCCTTGGTTAGACCACACCTGTGAGCAGTTCCAGACACCAAACTTTAGGAAGGATATATTATTGGAGAGAGTGCAGGACTAATTTACTAGAATGATAACCAGGCCTAAAAATTTGATTAGGTCCATTAGTAGGTGTGGGGTTCGTGATAACATGTACTCCTTGCCTGGTTGAGTTGAAGCAGGCAGCACACAAGCTTTGTACTGCCTGCTCGTCAACATGATTGTGGCATCGAACACCCACTAATCAGCAAGGAGCTCAGGTACATTCATAGCCAGCATGGCATATAAGATATGAAATCCTTCCACCTCCACCCCATTTATCCCTAAAGGGAATAAGGTGTGCATGAAGATATGCTTAAAGAGGGACTACCGCTCTGCATGAAGGGGTTTCTTGTATGGGCTGCTACTGCACATCCACTTCCTCACACTCATCAACCATCTGCACAAAGACTGGGCCCCAGTGGGAGGCTCTCTACATGGGGCTCCTTCCCTTCTCCATCAGTGACTTGACATGGAGGGTGTTGCACACAACAGTTCTGTTGAATGGATTAAGATGGTTGATGGATTCCCAGGATGCCTGTATTTTCTGCAGCCTTGAGGAGTCCTTATTCCACGTTTATATACATTGCAGCCTCTGTTCCACTTTTTGACGGGGCTGCTCCCAAATTCTGTTTGCACTTCAGCCCACGCTCCTGATCTTTGGCCATCTGGCGTGGAGGGAGGGGGGGCAGGGCAGAGAACCTCGTTGTTAGCCTGCTCCTGGGCTTGGCTAAGATGGCTATTAACCGGTCCCAGAATCAGCCGGCTGAGGGGTCATTCAACCCGGCTCTCTTCTGTGGTTACATCCATGCCAGGGTGTTCTTGGGAAGGGAGCATGAGGCATTCGCCAGCACACTTGAGGCCTTCGACTACCAGTGGCTGAAGTGTGTCATCATCCAGAGGAATGTTATTTTAATTTAATAAGTTTCTGTTAAATTTTCTGATTTAGTTGCAATAATGTGGAAGTGCCCCTTTAACATGGGTTGTTAATTGTTTTATTTCATTGGCTTACTGACTTAATCAAGAGAGTATAAAGGAGGACTGTTTGGGCACTGGGGGAGTAAGTAAGTAGAAGGCAGACACTTGTAATGCTGGGGCTGAATTTTCCCTCCACTGGGGGGGTTGTGCGAGGACAGGTGGGATCGAGCGCAAACCTGATTGGCACCCCCAATCGTGCTGTCATTTTACATGGGTGGGCCAATTAAGGCCCGCCCAGTGTGACGCTCACCTGGAAGTGCTGAGGGGGCGATTCCTTGAGTCCGTGCCTGTGCTCTTTCATGTTTGCGTGTGAAATAGTGCAGAAATTTCCCTGAGGCACAAAGGTGCCTCAGAGAGATTTGTTTAACTTTTAAATGTCTGAATAAAGTAATTAAAAACTTTTAAAACATGTCCCCTCATGCAATAGTGTCACATGAGCTGGGACATGTCAATGAATTTTTAAAATTATTTTTATTGAATTTTTAAACCATTCATGAAACCTCATCCCACCCGTGGCTGAGGTTCCATGAAAAATGCGAAGGCTGCTTGGGCTCTTCGCCTGCCCACCAACCTTAAGCTTGGACAGGCAGCTCATTAAATTATATCAATTAGTTTTTAACAGGTCTTAATAGGCCTTTGACAGTTTGGCGCACGTGCAGCCTGCTGAACTGAAAATCTAAATGACGTGTGGTGATGTTGAGATGCCTGCCCGATGCCACTGTGCATTATTTTACATATTGGCAAGTGGGCCCCACCCCCGCTCGCCGACCAGAAAATTCTTTTCCTGCACTCGAAATAAATAAACTATCAAGACAAAGGATTTGTATATCAATTCATACTTCACTACCTGCCTTGGGATCCATTTATTAACTAGGACAGGCAAAGGTAGAGGGAAGACAAAGGCAAATCACAAGGGTGAATTGTTCAGTTTTGTATGTATTATTGGAAATTTCGGGTGTAGACATTATGTAATTTTTTTTGTGGTGTCTTTTATTTCACAATAATGTCCCAGAGTGATGGGAGGGTGGTGAATTGTAGTGATCTGGGGATGAGATTTCAGGTGATCTGGAGTCTGATTAGGCACTCACAGACAGCCTGTCTGCAGACTGGCATTCCGGATGCCTCCTCCTTCACTGCTGCTCCTCCTCCTTCTCCTATTCCTCATCCCAAGGTGCCCTCTGAACGCCTGATGAAAAAGCCTGTGTCCTCATGCGGACGAGGTTTTGGAGGATGCAGCAGACCTCCACAAATCTGGAGACATGCCCCAATGTGTACTGGAGGATCCCTAAGCAGTTCAGGCATCAGAAATATTGGGGGGAAATTTAATGGGGCCTGCAAAAGTGGGAAACATGGTGGACTTAATTAGGCAGGAGCCAAAATTTTGATTTCCTAATAACATCATATTTTGTGAAAGTGGCCACAAGTTCTGTTAAGATGGCTGCAACTTAACATGTGACCATGGACATTTAAACTGTGGACAGTATTCAATTCTGTGGTCAATATTTGGTTAAACATGAACATGAATAAGGAATATTCACCCTGTGAACCTTACGCATCACATTGTTTAAAGATGAACCAGTGTTTGAGGAATATGGGATCTCTAGACTGCTAGTCTCTGAGTGCCATATTGAACAAAGGAAAATACTTGAGCTCAAGTTGGGACAGAGTGAATGACCAACTGCTTTTGTATTGTGGTGGCCTGGACCCCAGAAGTGTTAACTCTTCAGTCATGTGACTGAAATTAACTTTCAAGGATTGCAGTTTAAAATATCCTGAACTAAGCAAATCAGGCAGAGAAACATCTGAAAAACCAAAAACAACTGAAAGATCTGAAAAAGCTGAACAATCATAGCTGAAAGTCTTCTAACACAGCCAAAATACTGAACTTGTTTCAGCTTTCAAGTCTACCTGAGAACCAATATCCTGGCTATTCATCTTCAAGTGGCTTCACAGCTTCATGGCAATCCTTTGTTTCTAAAAGACCTTCACTCTAACTAAAGGAGCAACTCATCTAAGAAGACATCTGGCCTACAATTTTTATAATTACGGCTTTAACTGCATCTCTATCTAAGCTTTGCATGTTTGATAGTATGAGTGAGACAAGTGATTGAGATGTTGCGTTTCAAACACCCGAGGCAAAAGTGTGAAAATAAATAATCTTCTTTATTTTAAAATCACCAAAAAAGGCGGTTGCTGAAATTTATCTTAAATTAGGAAAAATCATTCTGAGGGTAAGGAAATATACACACCTTACACACAAACTTTCTGATTACGGACTGGAAGGGGCCAAGCAAACCCTGTTCTTAACTGAGGGTTCAAATCTAGAGATTAAGTCAGCAGCATGTTTGTGGTGTATCAGGCCTACTGCTGTCCTGGGATGGGTTCCTACTTATATTTGAATTTAATGAATACTCATTATATTAAAATTTCTTGTAAATATACCCAACATTCAAGATTAATTCAGTGGTTCATGAGAACCTCATGGCACCTGGTTCACATTTGTTTAAAGGTTTTGGCTTTGTGCAGTTGTTTCTGAGGTCAGCGGTTTTCCTGTTTTGAACTCCATGGCACTAGGGAGAGGAGCAGGAGAGTGGCAGCTTGAATAGAGGTTCACGACCAGCAATGGTGAAGGGGCGGGGGGTGTGGTGAGGAGGGGAGCAGGGGAATCAAGGAGTGAAGAGGGATCCAAGGGCTGACAGATGGTGGGGTTGGGGCCATCACTTGTATCCCTTGAGTGCAAGAGGTCACAAGGTGGGGGTCTCAGGATGAGAAAGAATAGTGAGGTGGTGAATGATGGGGGGAGAAGCTCAACTTAGGGTAATGAAGGGATGCAACAAGAAATGGAACAAGGTACTGAAAGAATGCAGATGGACAGGAAAATTGTGGCCATGATGTAGTCTCCCTGTTTGCCCAAGGGGCTCCTTTATTGGCTGCCATACTTGCTGCATTGTTGACTGATGCCGGGTTTCACCAATGTAAAGCTTCCCCCACCACAGAATCGCACGTCTCCCATGCACACCACTTGCATTTTAAAATTTAATTAGAATTGCATGGGAACTGGCAGAGAACCAAAGTAGCAGCCGCTTCCAGTTTTGCCGTCAGGGATGGTGCACCATGGTTAAAATCCTGCCCACTGTTTCAGGACACCGATGGTTTGCTGCATGATTATTCCTGGTGGCAGCCTGTCTCTTGTTGTAGACCTGTTAGCCATGCATGGTCGGAGGGGGGAGGGGAGTCATGAGTCAGCTGTAGGGAGGGTAATCCTTGTCATGATCAGCCAGCGTCAGGTTCATCATGGTGGTGGCATGAAGATACCAGATATGGCTGAATGGGCAAGACGACTATATCATGGATGCTGCCAGGTTAGACTTAGCCTCTGCATGTTCCTGACAACGTCTCCCTGGTGTTTCATGCCTTCCCATATGATTCTTCTCCCATTTTGGTCAGTCACCTGGTTTAGTGGAAATGTTTGACACCCCTGAAGTGTTTTAGTGGAGATGGCTTTGAATAATTTAGAGTCTCGATGCTGGGCATGTTGGCTTGGGGGAAGACCTGGCTGTTGCACGGCCTTTCTTACAAAAGGCACTTTTCAAAGGCACTGCTGGTGGTGCTTTGAGTTGCCTGCATGATACCATGACCTTAGGGTGTGCGATCCTGGTCCTCCTCTTCTGAGAAGCTCAGTGACTGAAGTTGGAGTGATTTGGTTTCAATCAAAGCAGCAAGGGTCCTGGTGAAGTTAACAGGATGAAGGGCCAGAATCATCATCAACTTTGAAAAATTTATCTAAGGACCCTTCGAAGGTTTTCTTTATCTTCTCCCGGTAGATGTCTCTGTAGTAGCTAATTAAATCATTGATCCCCCTGCTCACTTTGGCACTGTGCTCTCTGTTTGGGTCGTCCTCTGTGAAGATT
Source organism: Carcharodon carcharias (assembly GCF_017639515.1). Taxonomy (NCBI): domain Eukaryota; kingdom Metazoa; phylum Chordata; class Chondrichthyes; order Lamniformes; family Lamnidae; genus Carcharodon; species Carcharodon carcharias. The sequence goes on from NC_054479.1 coordinate 67,356,227, forward strand.
TTCATTGCCTCTTCCATAAGCTGGAAAGCTCTTGACAAGATATTTTGTTTCCAAAACTCAAGGGGGTGGTGTTTCAATGTGGTCTTCCTCTTCAGCTTGTTGACTCTTTAGCTGTGTTAAGTCTTCAATCATAAAGTAAAAACAGAAAATGCTGGAAAAACTCAGCAGGTCTGACAGTATCTGTGGAGAGAGAAACAGAGTTAACATTTTGAGTCTGTATGACTCTTCTTTAGAGCATTCTTAATGCATTAAGTCTTCATTGGATAATTCCTCTCTGTGGGATGCAAGCGATTCCACCCATGTCAGCCTCATCCACTTCATCAAAGCTAGCTTTTCTCACCAAGGTGATGATTTCACACTGAACTTCAGACTTCAGGGACAGTGTTATGAGATTCTCCATGGCCACTGACATACTCGGGCCACAATTTCTGCCACACACTGTTAGACAACACAACTTCATCCCATAAATCAGCCATATTGGCAGTTTGCAGCCACGCCAAAATTCCCTGACTGATGGCGCTTTCTCACCATCTGTTGCCTGGCTGAGTGAGAGAAGGTATGGAGTAGGTAGTAAGTCTGCATGCTGCTATTGCTCCCTGATCCATGGGCTTTGGCAAGGAAGCTGTGTTGGGTGGCAGGAAAATCACCTTCATGTTTTCAGGCAATTCATCAAGGCTGGCAATAAGGTGAGATTTTCTCTGGCGCGATATGCCCTCCAGCCAGGGTTGGCATACAGAGAGACCATTCTTGAAAGAGTGCCCCCGTCATCTGGACTTTCTTACTTGAAGACCAAATGATGTTCCTTGCAATAACCTTTCAATGTCCATGGTGTCTTGGGCTGGTACATCACTAAGGGCTTAAACTTTAAATCTCCTGCAGCGTTTCCACCCAGCAGAACAGACAAGCAACCTTTTGCAACTTCAAATCCTGGCATCATCTTCTCCTCTTTCAAAATGTCTGTTCCCTGTAGCATATGTTCCCAAAACAGCCCTGTCTCATCAACATTAAAAACTCGGTTTGGTGAGGAGTCACCCTCTTCACTGATTCTCTTCAAATGGGTAGGGAATTCATCAGCCGCTTCTGTATCAGTACCAGCTGCTATGCTGGATATTTTAATTTTGGGTAGATAGGAATGCCTCTTGAAACGCTCGAACCATCCATGACTAGCATTGAAACTTTTGGACTGAGAATTCTCACCCTGCTCTGTAAGGCTTCATACAGGGTTTTGGCTTTTTCTTGGATGACCATCAAACTCAAAGGCACCTGGCGATGGCTTAGGTTGATCCAGACTGCGCTGCCAAGTGTCTTTCCAAGTTCTACATTACGGTGCTTTTATTCTGACTCACCCTGCTGGCATTTAAAGGTGTAACACTTTGCACACTTCGTTCAATTTTGTCAGCATTACTATGGATTGTTCTCACTGAGGTAGGGTGTGGCCCAATCACTAGCAATATCAACTGCTCATTCTCCAGCCTCAAGACTTTTTAAAACATCCAATTTCACTGCTAAGCTGATAGTTTTACTTGTTTTTTTTGCATGCTCAGCCACCATTTGCTGGGTGCTTCTGGCTCCTATTTAAAAGTGAGTCCAAAGGATTGCAGTTCTAAATCACGAGCCTGAAGGGACTTTAAAATGGCTCCTCTGCCTCACCTACCGCAGACTTGAAAAAGAGAGCCCTGAGGGGTACGCTCTGTATTTTTGACCCAAACAAGCCCTGAGAGAGAAAGTAATTTTTCTGTACCTGTGTATAGTGGCAAATTCCTCTCTCTCACAAACTTCAGTGGCTTGTGTGGCTCACCCACAGCAGGCACTCCTGAAGCTCCAAAATTGAAATCCGCTTGAGTCAAGAAATGGGCCTTTTTCACACAGATGAGCAGCCCAGGCTTCAACTTTTTGCTTGCAAAAAAACTTTGGCTTTGGATGTTCTTTCATCAGCACTTTGCCTCCGCTTTTTTATTAAAAATCCAAGTTCCCTCGAGTGTAAACACCTTCTGTCACAATGATGATGACCGGTGTCACAGTAGCCAATGTCAGATGTATATTAAAGGGGCTGATATGACAATGACATGTAATATATACGCTGAGGACAACGATGCATGAGGACGTAACTTGTACAATGAAGGTGGTAATGACTGAGCTTAAATTTGATAAGGAAATAAAGACCAGATGAGATGTATCCAAAGATACTGAGGGAAGTGAGATTAGAAATTGCAGAGACACTGGCCATAATTTTCCAATCCTTTTTAGATACAGACACAGTGCCAGAGGACTGGAGAACTGCAAACATCACACTTTTGTTCAAAAGAGGGTGTAAAGATAAGCCCAGCAACTATAGACCCATCAGTTTAACCAGATGGTAGGGAAGTTTCTAGAAGTGATTCAAGACAAAATTAAGTCACTTGGACAAATATGGGTTAATTAAGGAAAGCCAGCATGGATTTGTTAAGGGCACATCATGTTTGACCAACTTGCTTGAGCTTTGTTGAGGTAACAGCGAGGGTTGACAAGGGCTATGCTGTTGATGTGGTGGACATGGATTTCCAAAAGGCATTTAATAAAGTGCCACACAACAGACTTGTGAACAAAGTTAGAGTTCATGGAATGAAAGGGACAGTAGCAACATGGATACAAAATTCGATTGCTTTTTGGACTAGATGAAGGTTTATAATGGAGTTCCCCAGGCTGTTAGAACCTCTGCTCTTCTTGATATACATTAATGTTCGACCTTGATGAACAGGGCACAATTTCAATATTCGCAGGTGGAAGGTAATGCTGGGGGAGTTGATAGTGATGGGGGAAAGGCCATGGGTGACTGGGGAAGGGGAAAGGACAGGGGAGCTAAGTAAAGATCTGACTCCTACCATCGTTGTCAAAATCAAAAGTGAGCGGAGCCTCGTGTTGGACAGGCACAGGTGCTGCACGGGAGTGAGATCAGTGAGTGGGCAGAGATGCAGCTCAGCTCAGATGGACAACTGAAAGTGAACCCCAGTAGGCAGCATTGAAAATGCTCGGGACAGTGAGATGAGCATGATGGAGGAAGGCTCCGCGTGTGTGGGAGAGTGCTTGCACAGGGCTCCATAAGGCCCTGCCACACACACACCTCTCCCTCCAGAATCACTCATGGGCTGGCTGTGTGCAGCTGAACTGCTAGTCGGGGGGTAATGCAGTGTGAGGACTCGCAAAGCCTGTCATTGAAGCTGAAAGATACCGTTACATGTTATTCAGTGAAAGTGAATATATTTTCAGATCATAAAATGACAAAATGTATTCACCTGTACAGCCAACTATGATCAGAATTTCTTAACTTTTCTAGGCCTACCACTACTTCTAGGTGCTGCCCTGACATCCACAGCAGGGGTGGAGACAGCCTGTACAATGTTGGCCCTGTTGGCTCTGATGACTTCGGCGTGTGTCCTCTGGAGAGCCGAGGCTTTGGGGGTCCCGGTTGGCTTTGGCTGTCCTCCTGTGGGCCGGCTGCTTCCTCTGCAGTGACAGAGGATGGGATTGAGGGAGTCACAGGCAAAGGGGACTCGGAGAGAGCGGTCAGCCTCTGAGATTGACATGGGAGGCAGTGGCATTGTGGTATTGTCACTGGACTAGTAATCCAGAGATCCAGGGTAATATCTGCTCTGTGCTCCGGTGGCGCTGACTGCTGCTGCCACCTCCTCCTGGGCCAGATTGGTGGACCTCCCGTGGCCAGAGCGTGGGTACAGGACATTACGGTTACATTCAAATGTGTCCAGAGGTGCCCCAGGGAGGCGTCACTAAATTTGGGGGCTGCCATTTTCTTTGCTTTTGGGGCCACCTGTCACCTGGAGCAGTCCTGGTCTGTAGACATGATGTAGGCTGTGTTCTGGTGCACTTTAAACATGGCATCCGGAGCGAGGAAGCGCTGAGGTCACAGACGGTCAGACAAATCTGAGCACGGGCACCTGTGATCCAGAGTGTTTCCTGTGAATGCATTATTAATGGGACGCACTGGGAATGGGACGATATAGCCCAAAAACATGCCATTGCGGCTGGCTGATAAAATTCTTTTTTCCCACCCACTACTGCACTTTGTGCAAATGTGGGACGATTGTATCCAATATAAAGTAAAGTGTACAATTCTAAAGGGGGTGCAGGAGGACAGCAACCTGGAAATATATGTGCACAAATCATTGAAGGTGGCAGGACATGTTGAGAGCGGTTAATAAAGCATATGGGATTCTGGGCTTTATAAATAGGGGCATTGAGTACAAAAGCAGGGAGGTTATGATAAATCTTTATAAAATACTGGATCGGCCCCAACTGGAATATTGTGTCCCGGTTCTGCGCACCACGCTTTAGGAAGGATGCAAAGGCATTAGAGAGGGTACAGAAAAGATTCATAAGAATGGTTCCAGGGATGAGGAGCTACAATTGCACAGATAGATTGGAGAAGTTGGGACTGTTCTCCTTGGAGAAGTGAAGATTTGGTAGAGGTAATCAAAATCATGAAGTAGGTAGAGGCAAACTGTTCTTGGTGGAAGGTTTGAAAGCCAGGGGGTTCAGTTTTAATGTAATTGGCAAAAGAAGCAACGGAAACAGAGGAACCCTTCCATTAGGGTTGCCAAGGTTTTGGGAATTAAAGATTAATCTAGACAGTTCTGCTGTTCTGTGAGCATTCCAGGAGGAACATCATAGGTGTGTAAAAAATGATGCAGTATTTTTTCTTTTCCTTTGAACTCTTTAATTTTAATTCCAAGAATATTGGAATTCGGGGAGTTTGGTTCGATTGATTATGAAGAATTATCCAGTCAGCTTTTGTGGTGTTAGCCATGGCTCAGATGGTAGCACACTCAGCATTTTTACATGAGTGGTTAGGATCTGGAATGCACTGCCTGAGGGTCTGGTGGAGGCAGATTCAATTGTGGCTTTCAAAAGAGAATTGGATCTGAAAATGAAGGATTTGCAGGGCTACAGGGAAAAGGCAGGGAGGTGGCTCCAGGTGACATGCTTTTGCATAGAGCGAACAGAGACACAGCAACCCAAATGGGTTCTTTCTGTGCTGTAATCATTCTTTGATTCTGAGAGGAGATTTAGCAGAGTCTTTTAATATTATAGAAGGCTTTAATAGACTGAATATGGAAATGGTCTCGTCGTCTGGAAGTTAAGAGGTTCAGAGTGGTTGAGGCAGAGACCACTACATCTTTTGATGGAAAGTTGGGTTATTATTTGAAACAAAGGAAGATACAGGGATAAAAGGCTGTGTATGATGTAATGTTATTAGTTTTTAGTTGCTATAGCAAAGAGCTATCACAGACATGATAGGCTGAATGACCACCTGCTGAACTGTAAGCTTGTGTGGTTCTATATTAATAGACAGTGTCTATTAGAGATTCTTGAAGTTAACAGCCAGATTGATTGTCCCTTACAGTTCTAAAAATTCCTATGCTTCACTACATTGAAATGGGGAGGTGGTGGGGGCTTGTGAGCAGGAGTAGGGGTGGGGGGAAGGTGGGGGGATGTGCGGTGGGGGGAAGGGAGAAACACAACTGATAGAACCTATAGAAACATTAAGCAATATACAGCCCATAGTCATGCACACAACATATATACACCAACCTTTTCCATTGTTTTCTCAAAATAAGTCACGTTGGGGAATAGTTGATTGTGAACTCTGGGTTCAGTTACAGCTCTCTTAACATTGTAATTAAACCACAACACGTTCATTATCATCTAGAAATACAAGAGGAACAGTGAATGAATCAGACAAGAAGTAAGGCTTCTCAATAAAATAGTCACCTGGTATTTCTATCCTCTCTAGTTCCCTATTATTCTGTGTTGATCCTTATATTCCCATCAGTACATACCCAAGCATTTGCCATGGCGATCTTTGATCCTCCTGAAGCTCCCACCACCATCTTCACTGACTTGTTTTTATCAAGTATAATGGCAGGGCACATTGAAGAAAGGGGTGTCTTACCTATTCAGAAAAACATACTTTTAGAAGACTCGTATCCAGATACAGTATAGGAATTCATTGATTAAGTGTGATATGGAATACTGGAACATTAGTTAGGTGAATTCCACTTTAATTGTGAGCAGAGGTTTCTTTTATCCATTTGTTCATGGGATGCAGGCATCACTGGCAAGGCCAACATTTCATGCTGGTCCCTAGTTCCTCGAGAAGGTAGTGGTGAGCTGCCTTCTTCAACTGCTGCAGTCCATGTGGTACACCCACCATGCTGTTAGAAAGGGAATTCTAGGATTTTTGACCCAGTGACAATGGAGGAATGGTGATTGGTTTCCAGGTCAGGGTGGTGTGTGACTTGGAGAGGAACCTGCAGTTGTGCTGTTCCCATGCTGCCTTGTTCTGCCAAGCAATAGAGATCCCAAAGTTTCAATGTGCTGTTGAAGGAACCTTGATGAGTTGCTGAAGAGCATCTTGTGGATGGTGCACACTGCTGCCACTGTGTGCTGGTGGTGGAGGGAGTGAATGTTTAACATGGTGGATGGGGCACTGATTAAGCGGGCTACTTTGCCTGGATGGTGTCAAGCTTCTTGAGTATTGTTGGAGCTGCACTCATCCAGGCAAGTGGAGAGTATTCCATCACACTCTTGACCTGTGCCTTGTAGACAGTGGACAGGCTTTGGGGAGTCAGGAGGTGAGTTACTTGCCACAGAGTTCCCAGCTTCTGACCCGATGGTTGAACCTAGCACACTGCCTGAGGAGCACCTGCAACATATCCTAGGGCTCAGATGATTGGCCTCCAATAAAATAAAACATTTTCCTTTATACTAGATATGACTCTTACCAGTGGAGAGTTTTCACTGATTTCCACTGAGTTTAATTTTGCTAAGGTTCCTTGATGTCACACTCAGTCAAATGCTTTCTTAATGTCAATCAAGGGCAGTCACTTTCACATTCAGCTCTGTAATTCAACTCTCTTGTCCATGTTTGGACTAAGGCTGTAATGAGGTCAGGAGCTGAGTGATCCTGGCAGAACCCAAACTGAGCAACAGTGAGTAGGTTATCGGTAGGCTATTGCTGTGTAAGTACTGCTTCAGAGCACTGTCAACTCACCATCACCTTCTCAAGGGTAACTAGGGATGGGCAATAATTGCTAGCCCAGCTAGCAAAGCCCACATCCTGTAAATGAATATTAAAAAAACCAACACCTTGCATCACTTTGTTGGTAATTGAGAGTAGACTAATGGGGGAGTGATTGGACCAATTGGATTTGTCCGGCTTTTTGTGTACAGGAGATACCTGGGCAATTTTCCACATAGCCAGGGAGATGCCAGTGTTGTAGCTGTACTGGAACAGCTTGGCTAGATGCACGGCAAGTTCTGGAATACATGTCTTCAGTGCTACCACTCAGAACTTGTTGTGGCCTCATAGTCTTTACTGTAGTCAATGTACTCAGCTATTTCTTGGTACAATGTGGGGTATATTAAATTGGCTGAAGACTAGCATCTGGGATGTTAGGGAGCTCAGGAGGAGGCCAAGAAGGATCATACACTTGACACTTCCAGCTGAAGATAGTCGCAAATGCTTCAGTCTTGTCTTTTGCACTGATGTGCTGGGCACCCCCATCATTGAGGATGGGGATATTTGTAGGGTCTCCTCCTCTGGTGAGTTATTTAATTGTCCACCACCATTCATGACTGGGTGTGGCAGGACTACAGAGCTTAGATCTGATCCTTTGGTTGTGGGATTGTTTAGTTCTGTCTATAGAATGCTGTTTCTGCTGTATGTAGTCCCACTTTAATTGCCATGCATGGATTATTGGCACTAAATGATGAATTCCTTAATTCCCTAGTTCATATCCTGGTTAGTTCAGTGTTGTTACCCAGGAAAGCAATTGGATTACATACGATATGCAGCACAGAAATAGGCAATTCGGCCCAAACAGTTCATGCTGGCATTTACCCTCCACTTGAGCCTCCTCATCTAACATTATCAGCATAACCCTCTATTCCCTTTTCCCTCATATACTTATCTGACTCCCCCTTTGATATTCACTTCAAGCACTCCCTGTTGTAGCACGGTCTACATTCTCGCCATGTTCTGGTAAAGAAGTTTCTTCTGAATTCCTTATTGAATTTCTTGGTGACGATCTGATATTGATGGTCTCCAGTTTTGCTCTGCCCCACAAAAGGAAACATAAGTCTCTATATCTCAAAACCTTTCATCATTTTAAAATCCTCTATTGGGTCAGCCTTCAGCCTTTTTCTTTTCAAGAGGAAAGTGATCCAACCTTGTTTAGCCTCTTTTGATAGGTATACCTGCAAATTTCTCATATCATTCTTCTTTGCATCTTCTTTCCAGCCTCTCCATTGTTATTATTTTTTTAATAAAATGGCGACCAGAATTGACTGCAGTACTCCAGGTGAGGTCAGACATAAGCTTAAAATAACATTTTTACTGTTCAATTCTACCCTTCTAGAAATAAGCCAAGTGCTTGGTTTGCTTTTTTATGGGGGGAGGATCTTTCAGTCAGTGACTGGGGGCGGGGCCTGCTCACCGACCGAAGGGTCCGGTGTTGGGAGAAACTCCCGATGTCCTCCCGCGTCATTTCAATTTTCAGGTCAGCGGGGGCGCAGCTGAGTCAGCTGTGCGCCCGCCAACCTGTCAATAGCCTATTGAGGCCATTAAGGTTTGAGTTAAAGTGATGGACATGTCCCAACTCATTTGACAGTGTCACATGAGGGGACATGTTAGGAAAATCTTTAAACATTTGTCTTAAAAGTTTTAATTCTGAGCCAATCTCCCTGAGGCAGCACTTAGCCTTAGGGAGATCAATGCGCTTTTTCATGCAAATGTGCAAAAGAGCGCACTCTCAGCTGAGAGAATTCCACCCCCCCCCCAATCCCGCCCGCACAGGGAGTGCATAGTGCTTCCTCGTCGACGTCACGCTGCGCGGGCCTTAATTGGCCTGCTGCATAAAATGGTGGCGCATCCCCAATTGGGGGCGCTCATCGGAAGCATGTCGGCCTGCACCCGCTCCTGAACTTCACCCCTGATGGGGTGAAAATTTTTCCCATGGTCTTGTTAACCTGTGTCGCAACTTTTAGTGATTTGTGTATTTGTATTTATTTGTTCATGGGTTGTGGGCATTGCTAGCCTGCATTTATTGCCCATCCCTAATTGCCCTTGTTCAGAGGCCATTTATGAGTCAACCACATTGCTGTGGGCCTGGAGTCACATGTAGGCCAGACCTGGTAAGGACGGCAGATTTCCTTCCCTAAAGGACATTAGTGAACCAGATGGGTTTTTAATGAAGATCGGCAATGGTCTCGTGGTCATCATCAGACTTTTAGTTCCAGATATTTTTTTATTGAGTTCAAATTTCACCGTCTGCTGTGGTGGGATTCAAACCAGGATCTCCAAAGCATTACCCTGGGTCTCTAGATTACCAGTCCAGTGACAATACCACTGCACCACCACCTCCCCTCGAATTCCATATGAACATAGAAAACAGGAGCAGAAGTAGACTATTCAGCCCCATGGGCCTGCTCCGCCATTCAATAAGATTATGGCTGACCTGTTTGTGTTTCAAATTCCACATTCCCATCTACCCCTGATAACCTTTGATTCCCCTGCCTAACAAGAATCTATCTAACTCTGCCTTAATATTCAATGACCCCGCCTCTATCACCTTCTGAAGCAGAGAGTTCCAAAGTTGCACAACCCTCTGAGAAAAATATTCTCCTCAACTCTGCCCTAAAAGGACGACTCCTAATTTTAAAACAGTGGCTCCTAGTCCTGGACTCATCCACAAGAGGAAACATTCTTTCTACGTACACCTTGTCAAGGCCATTGAGGATCTTGTATACTTCAGTCGTCATCCCTCTCTCTTCTCAACTCCAGCGGAATCAAGCCCAGTCTGTGTAACCTTTCATCGTAAGACAACTCACTCATTCCAGGTATCAATCTAGTAAAGCTCCTCTGAACCATCTCCAATGCATTTACATCCTTCCTTAAATAAGGAGACCAAAACTGTACACAGTATTTGAGATGTGGTCTCACCAGTGCCCAGATCCCCTCTACCCAATTTAGATTGTTATTTTCTAAATAATATGCAACCTCCTTATTTTTCTTCCTATAATGTATTGTCTCACATTTATCTGTGTTGAAATTAATTTGCCACTTATATGCCCATTCTGCAAGTTTGTTAAAATCTTCCAATAACTTGGGTTTTTCTCAGTATTGAGTAACCACCAGGCCCCCACCCACCTTCTGCCCAGAAGGAAAAACCAGTATAACTTAGAAATGAGTTCCATTTTAAGGCATACAAGACCAGTTCGATCCAGCACTGATGCAATTCCAAAGTCATTCAACACACAAAATTTGGTATCATTTGCAAATCTAGAAATTGTGTGTAGTAATTGTAAGTTAAACCATTTCTCACTGTTATGGAGATCAGACAAATCAGCCCTAAGCACGAGGAATTGTGGGGGTGGAGCCTTTTAGCCTGAATCTTGGAACAAGCATGTAGCCTCGCCTGGAGTCTGTAAATAAAGTTTACTGTTTCTTACAAGAAACCCATCCTGCACTCCAAGTTTATTACATTGGCCAGAATATAGCGCATGCCCAACCCGACCGAACGTAAAGTGACACACGATGATGTCAGGTGAGCGTCCCAATGTCATCATGCACTCGGGCGATATTTTGATCGGCAGGTGCCACACAGGAGTTGGAATTAAAAGGCCTATTAAGGCCATTAAAATTTTTCACTGCCCGTCCAACCTTATGATGAAAAGACCAAGCAGCCTTTGCACTTTTTAGGAAACCTCATCCAAGGGCGGGATGATGTTTCCTACAGCTATTAAAAATTAAATAAAAATTAAAACATTTTAATAATAATATGTCCCTGCTCATGTGAGGGGACACGTTTATAACATTTTAGAAATCTTTATTTTTAATGTTCTAATCTCTTCACCTCCCTGAGACAGCTCTGTGCCTCAGGGAGCTTTTCCAGTGCACATCTGTGAATTTGTGCTCTCACCCTCCTCCCCCAACACCCCACACAGGCAGTGCCGAGCTCTGAAGCATGCTTTTCACACTGGGTGAGCCTTAATTGGCCTGCCAGCATGAAATCGCAGTCCAGCCCCGATCACGGACCATCCCTGCCCACCCCCGCCAAGCCCACCTGACGAGGGAAAAATTCTCCTCATTGTGTTTTGATTCCAAAATGTAAATTGTTAATATAAATTGTGAACAACAGGATCCTAATAGTGATACTTATGGAACATTGTTTCCCAGCTTCTGCTATGAATAATTACCCTCTACATATATCTCTGCTTTCTGTCCAGCAATCCTTTTTGCTACTTGTCACCTTACTCTGCAATCTCTAACCTGATTTATTAGTCTATTTTGTGGCACCTTATCCAAGGCCTTTTGAAAACCTAGATAAGTTACATTTACAACAATACTCTTCAAAAAAAATCAGCAAGGTTGGTCAAGCAGAGCTTGCCCTTTTTAAATCCATGTTGATTACTCATTATTATATTTCTAGTTTTCAAATGCTTTCTATTCTCTCCTTTACTAGGAATTTCATTATTTTTCTTGCCCCATTGTTAAGCTAACTGGTCTATCGTTCCCTGGACATATTCAATCTCCCTTTTTAAATATAGGTATTAGGCTAGCTACCTAGGCTATCTGGCACTCCAAGGAATTATTTAAATTGTGTAGTAATGCCTCTGCTATCTCTTTCCTGGATTCTTGTAGATAAGGGATTTTATCCTTTTTACACTTGATTATTTGATATTTCAGGTATTTTTTTATTTTATATGCAAGTTATCCCATTTCTAATCTTATCATCCAATGTCATGCCCGTCTCTCTCTTTCCCTGATAAATGCTGAAGCAACATAATTATTTAACATTTCTGCCATTTCTCCATTGTTGACTGTGATATTATCCTCGTCATCATTCGGAAACAATAGAGAAATTTTGTTACAACAAGCCTCAGCATCCCTGGATCAGGCACAAGAAAATCAGGCAGGTTTTCCACAATTTAGAACTGGATTGTTCAGGTGTGAAACCAGGGAGCACTTTTTCATACAATAAGTATTGGAAATCTGGAATTCTGTCCCTCTGAAGGCTATGAATTCTGGAGGACAATTGAACTTTCTAAATTGAGTTCAGTAGATTTTTGTCAGGTTTGTGTATGAAGAGATATGGAGCAAAGGAGTGTTATTGGAGTTAATGCAAATCAGCTATGATACAATGGAATGGCAGAGCAGGTCTGAGAGGCTGAATGCCCTCATCTTGCTTTTAATGTTCCTATGTTATGCTCCAATTCATTTGCTGTAAAATTCAATAGGATTCAGTTTGACTGCGATGCCCTCCATCATCTGGAGACCTTGATTTCTGTTGTTACCGTTGTTACACACAGCACTGATGTTTTTAGTGGTCTATCCCCAGATTACAACCCTGCGATTAAAGATCTACCTATTCAATAACAGTCCAGTGTTCTGTATGCCATTCTACCTCTAATCCTATTCCCATGTTATGCATCTCTGGAGCTGCAGAATTGATTCAAAACTCAGGATGAAAAGGAAAAGATATTTAGTTCAAATACAACTATTTTACAAAGTGTTGGAGAACATATGTACTGTGCTGTCTAGGGAGGCAGTGGGAGTGTGTGGTGTCAGAACGTTCAAGCAGGATGTTATTTGGCAGGGAAAGGGACATTGGGGTACAAGCAAAAGAATAATGTTTGATCAGTTTTGAACTTTGGGCCTGGCCAGATGGATTGTAATGGCTCCTTCCAGTCCTGTGTATGACTCTATTCCTATGTTCTTGAACACTTTACTGAATTATTTATGGATATCTGGCACTGTGGTAATTATGGTTTTATTTAAATGTGTGCTATACCTTTAAGAAGGATGTTATAAAGGAAGATCACATGATCTTGTGTAACTAATAGTAGAGTAGCGTGGGCTACCTTTGTAGTCAGTAGTTTGTAGTTTGTAGTCAGTAGTATGGAGATAGAGTTTGATGTGAAAGCGCATGTGAGTAGCTGCTGAGTAACTTTGTGAATCAACAGAATGTGTTCCACCTAAGAAGTGTTTGCTGATCAACTCTATCTATAGTACCAACTCATCCGACCCACAACAAACGTGCAACTGGGATTCACAAGTCCCAAACTGTTGATGAGGATAAAGGTAGGATAAAGCAATGATAAAGCAAAGATACAACAAACTGGTGCCCAGAGTAAAATAAGTTAACAGAAGAAATCAAGAGAAACAAAATTGGGCTGTACCTCACACAGTAATTTAAGTAGAAGTCTGATCAAATCATCAAAGCAACCCCCTCACAAAATGCTACAATTCAGAAGAATTGATCCTTTCAATCCAGCCATGGACAATTGGTTTCATTATATTGAACGCCTCACTTTTTTTTTCCAAGCGAATGAGATTACAGGGGAAGAGAAGAGGCAAGCAATTCTCTTATCTACATGTGGGAATGACGGCTACGGCTTTATTCGAAGTTTGATGGTACCCAGTGCCCCAGACTCGACAAAGCTTAATGAACTGGTGGACCTTGTGAAGGGTCATTACAAGCCAAAGCCCTCAGTAACAATGCATGTTCAAGTTTAACTCGAGAAGTAGAGCCCCGGGGAGGACAGTTGCTTGTTATGTGGCAAGTTTGAAGCAGTTAACGGAACATTGTGAGTTTGGTACATCTCTAAGCGACATGTTCAGAGATCATTTAGTGTGCGGTGTGAACAAGGACACGATTCAGAAGAGATTACTGCCTGAAACAAATTTGGATTTTAAGAAGGCGCTAAAGATTTCACTGGCCAGGGATTTAAAAGCCATACAGGGAGCATAACATGACACCATCCTCCACATCAGGCAGGAAGCCCTGGCCAAAAAGGGTGCAAAAATGCAAGACTCTGCCGAGAAGCAGGATATAGCCACCGCTAGCAGAAAAATAAAAAGAAGTGACTTAGCAACGAAAACAGGAATAATTGCAACAGAGGTGGAAACAAGCTGTTTTATGACGATTGGCAGTTTAAAAAAATAGAATGTTTTTATTGTCATCAAAATGGACACATAATGGGAAGATTCAGGGGCTGCAGGCAAAAATTCATGTGGATCCAGAGGCAACCTCCCGATTCATGAAGGCGAGACCAGTACCTTAGAAATTGCAGGAAAATGTTGACACCGAACTGGACAAATTAGAGAAACTAACATCCTTAAACCCGACCAAAGTGTCCGAACTTGTGGTGACTACAAATTGACGGCTAATAAAGTGGCTAAGCTGGACAGACATCCCATACCAAAAATCGAAGACCAGTATGCTAAGTTGGCAGGTGGAACCACCTACATGAAGCTTGATATGAGTAATGTTTATCAACAATTAGAGTTAGATAATGCCTCCTGGGAATTTGTCACAATTAATACCCACAAAGGGTTGTACCAATACACTCGATTGCCTTTCGGTGTCTCCTCACTTGTGCCATCTTCCAGAGAATAATGAAAAGCTTACTGCAGGGACTAGCCCACATTATAGTTTATTTAGACAATGTTCTGGCGGCAGGATTCATTAAAAAGAGAATTTAGTGAACTTAGAAGTCTTAAAACATTTCTTGCAGGCTGGAGTGCGTTTAAAAAAAGGAAAGTGCATGTTCCAAGTGAGGGAGGTAATCTATTTGGGTCACTGGGTAGATTCACAGGGCCTCCACCTGGTTGAGGAAGAAGTCAGAGCCATAAGAGAAGCACCTGCGCCAAAGAACACCTCAGAGCTCAAACCAAATCATTCCTAGGAATGATCAACTATGATGTCTCCAGTGCTGGCCCCCCTGCATTCAAGAAGAACTAACATTGGTCTTAGGAGGACCCTAGAAAGAAGCTTTCATAAAGATGAAACAATTGTTGCACTCATCCAACCTATTAGTGCATTATGACCAGAGGAAGGAATTGGTGTTGACATGTAAAGTATCCCCTTGTGCTCTCCCACAGGATGGACGAAGGCACAGCCTAAAGGATACATATCAAGAACTCTCACCATAGCAGAAAAGCGAAACTCGCAGATAGAAAATGAAGGCCTCTCCATCAACTTCGGTGTCAAGAAATTTCACCAATTCGTACACAGCCACCATTTTACAATTGTTTCAAACCACAAGCCATTGCTAGGATTGCTCAGGGAAGACAAGGCTATACCACCCATAGCCTCGGCAAGAATACAATGATGGGCAGCATACGAGTATACTTTTGTACAGAGGCCTGGAAATCAAATTGAAACACCGATGTACTTACTCATTTGCCTTTACAAAAAAATGATGAGCATGTCCCAATTCCACAGGTACTAGTTTTATTGTTAAATTTCTTAGATTCCTCCCGATATGTGCTCAACAGATCAGAGACTGGGCAAGTCAGGACCCAGTCCTATCTCAAGTATGAGAACAAATGCTACATAGTTGGTCTCAAGAGACCATATCTGATGAAATGAAACTGTACTTCGACAGAAGACATGAAATAACCAGCCAGGATGGCATCTTATTGTGGGGAGCACGAGTGATAGTTCCTCCAAAGGGAAGGGAGCCATTGCTAATTGAACTACACAGCGCACATCCAGGAATTTCCCGAATGAAGACCATAGCACGCAGCTATCTAAGGTGGCCTGGGATGGATGGAGAAATAGAGAGTTTAGTGAAGAATTGTGTGCAATGTCAGTAACTGCAAAAGTTACCTTCAACAGCTCTGTTACACCCTTGGGGGTAGTCAGGAAGACCATGGGTGCAGTTACACATTGACTATGTGGGACCTTTCATGGGAACAATGTTTCTGCTCATTGTTTGTGCCCACTCAAAAGGGATGGACATATATAAGAAGTCACCAACATCTGCTACAATTGAGAAGCTACGTCAAAGTCTTACCATTAACGGACTACCAGATGTGGTTTTTTCTGTAACGGCTCGGCATTTACAAGTGCTGAGTTTCAGCGGTTTATCAGCCTTAACAGTATCACTCATGCAAAACTTTCACCATACCACCCTTCCTCAAACAGACTGGCTGAAAACATTCATTGAAAATGGTTCAAACATTCAAGGCAGGCATGAAGAAGTTAATTGGAGATTCCTTAGTAACCAAGCTAGCACGCTTTCTTTTTCATTATAGGATCACCCCTCACACAACAACAGGTGTCACACCTGTGGAGTTATTGATGAAATGCCATCTCAGAACAAGATTGAGCTTAATAATGCAAAATTAAGGGGGGGATGTTGGAAAGGAGTCAGGGAAGTCAGAAAACTAGATATGATTGGCATAGTCGTGAGAGGAAGTTTACTGTGGGAGAGCTGGTATACGTGTAGAACTTTGAAGAAGTACCAAAGTGGTTATCGGGTGAAATAAGTGCAGTGACTGGACCTCTATCTTACCACATGGAGGTGGAAGGCCGAGTCATACGGAGACATGTGGATCATATAAGGAAGAGAGAAACATCATCAAGAAATGATTCCGCCAGCATTGACAACCGGGTCAATGTTTCCTGTTGAGTAACTCAACCTAGTACAGATGTGTCAGATGTGTCTGTTGTACCTACAAGAGTTGAGGAAACAGATTTGTAGGTATCTGCAGAAACACCTGATGTTCAGACAACTCCAGAAAAGGAGGTTCCTGATAAAGCATCTGAAGTTGTAGAGCTGAAACACTCTACACACATCAGGAAATCCCCCGAAAGGCTGTATTTGTAAATTACTTACCAGTGTAAATAATTTGCTATTTTGAGAGAATTGTAATTGTAAAAGTAAAATGTATTTCTGAGTAAAGGGAGAGGGATGTGGTAATTATGGTTTTATCTAAATGTGTAGTATATCTTTAAGAAGAATGTTATAAAGGAAGGTCACATGATCTTGTGTAACCAATAGAAGAGTAGCGTGGGCTACCTATGTAGTCAGTAGCCTGCAGTAGTCAGTAGTATGGAGATAGGGTTTGATGTGAAAGCACACGTGAGTAGCTGCTGAGTACCTTTGTAAATAAACAGAATGTGTTTCACCTAAGAAGTGTCTGCTGATCAACTCTATCTATAGTATCAACTCATCCGACCCACAACAAATGTGCAATTGGGATCCACAAGTCCCTACAGGCGCCGTGCCCTTTTTAATAAGCATCATATTTTCTCCCACCAGAGCAGTGCTCATGAATATGTTCTCAAGCATTGCCTTGGCTGCAGCTGATGGCTCACTGTCTCATTTATCTTCCATTAACAGGGCTGGGCATACTGGATGCAGGGCTAATGTTTCCTCTGGCTGGGGGGTCTAGAACAGGGGTCACAATCTCAGGATACGGGGTAGACCATTTAGGACTGAGATGAGGAGAAACTTCTTCACTCAGAGAGTGCTGAATCTGTGGAATTCTCTACCTCAGAGGCTGTGAAGGCCAAGTCACTGAATATATTTAAGAAGGAAGTAGATAGATTTTTGCACTCTAAAGACATCAAGGGTAATGGGGAGAGAGCGGGAGTATGGCATTGAGTTAAAGGATCAGCCATGATCATATTGAATGGTGGAGCAGGCTGGAAGGGCCGAATGACCTACTCCTGCTTCTATTTTTTATGTTTCAATGTTTCTACTCTCATTATCCTCCAAGGATCTATCCTATGGAGTCAGAAACAGAGCGAGCCTGCTGGGATGGAGCGCCACTGACAGAAAGATAAAAGAGGTGGCGGGAAATCAGCAGGAGTGGGAGTGAGAGAGAGAAATAGAAATAGAGAGAGAGAGAAAGAGAGAGAGCACTGCCTATATGAATAAACAAAAAATCATAGGCGAGCAGGTAGCTGACTGGTAGTTTGGAGAACCTGGAGATAAAGGTGCAGAACTGCAGGAATTTATGGACAGAGCAGCAAAGTGGAGAGAGCGTGAGCATCCCCCACCCCCTGGAGGGAATTCAGCTGGCAGCTGACACACCGCAAAGAGGTCCCACCCCACAACCATAACAGACTGGAGACGGGCTAAACTCACTGTCAGTGGGACTTTCACCCCTCAGTGGAGTGGATGTGAACGGATAATATGGCGCGATTGGTTTTACAAGAGAGGGACGCCAGTTCGCAACCGTCTGATCAGCCCGCCGATGTGTTTCCCACTAATGGACGTCAGGAACCTCATTGTAATACATCAGCATATCATTATCAGGCCAGCCTGCTGGAGTCATCCGGCCCCCCCCCCGCCTGGATCACCTGTCCACATTGGCGGGAAAGCACACCAACGTGTTTCATAACAGAACATAAAAGGTGTGCACTTGGCGGTTGCACTTTTAGGGGAACTCGGAGGTGAGTACACAGTAACGTTGTGCAGCGCTCACCAGGGTCACTGTTGGACTTCGGGCTTGGGGGGCGGTGGGGGTATTAAGGGTAGCCCTGTCATTGAGGTGACTTGTCTGGGGGGCAAGGGCCTGCCGTTGAACATAGCCACAGGCATTCAGGGTCGGGGGTAGAGTGGGGAGGGAAGTAGCCACACATTAGGGAAACCTATATAAAGTGACCATTCCTCTACAACTCAGACAGTTCAGGCACAGCCACATTGACATGCTTGGAGTTGGGCCTCTAGCTTATCTGCCCACTCAAGCAACACAGAGGTATCAAAGCGCCACCGAGTTCTCCAGAGCTTTTCACCCCTCGGGCACAGACTGCAAAGTAATGATCATTTTAGTGGACTGCAGAACAACTGGACGATTGCACACATTGTACAATTTCCTCACTAAAGTTGGTCATGGAGCAGTCACTGGTGGAGGCGCTCAGAGCCCCTTGCAATTTCATCATCCGAGTTTGGACCAGTCTCCCCCATGGTTCAAGCTAACAGTGCAGCCTTGCAGTGCAGGTTAGGAGAATGCCTGTGCTTGAGCTGAGAGCACAGCATGCAGTCCAGTGGGCAAAGCTGCTGCCAATCAGTCAGGTGGAGTGGGGCAGAGGTGGGTGGGATTTCAGGCAGCCAAGCAGCGCACTAAACTCTGGCCATCCAAGTGATGGTGAGCACCCTCCAGGATGCGTTAAGGGGCTGTCACACTTAACCAGGACAGGTTCTTAGTACATCCATGCTAGCCACATATTTCTCTCTTTCATCCTGCAGGAGGAGTACACCAGAATCATGGAGCTGGTGAACTAGCTGTATGCCTGATGGCCTACAGAGAGTAAAGACAATGGAGGAGAGAGGGACTGAGACTCCTGGCTGGGCAGAGAGAGGAGCAGCACCCTCAGGAAGAAGGGGGTGGCTGGGCCTCCCCGACACACTGCCCAAGAACCACAGTGAGCCATCTCTGGCTGGCGCCTAGCAACACCCAGGATCTATAGATGCCGCCTTTCAATCCAGGTGAGAGAGAACCAGTGTCGCCGAAGATTGTACATGCCTAGGGCCCTGGACGGTCACCTCTGCCAGTTGCTGCAGGAGTTGGTGCCATGGGGACATGGAGGGTATCCACTGCCAGTGGCTCTGAAAGTGACCATGGCGCTCAGTTTCTAGGCCGCTGGCTCCTTTCAGGGCACTACAGAGGATCTCTGTGGGATATCACAAGCCTCCACCCACAAATGCATCCATGAGGTCACGGATGCCATCTTTGTGAGGGCACAAAATTTTGTCCCTTTCGCCCAGGACCAGGACAGCCAGAATGCAAGAGAGATTGGATTTGCCCAGATATCGGGTTCCCCACAGGTGCAGGGTGTAATCAACTACACTCATGTGGCACTCAGATCTCCGTCTCAATACACACTGAACTACAACAACCAACAAGGACTTCCATTTGCTCTATGTGTAGCTGGTGCGGGACCACCAGAAACACATCTTGCAGGTGTGCGCACAGTTTCCAGGGAATGTGCACGACTCCTACACCCTCAGACGGTCACAGATCCCTGGAGACTTCCGGGGTCCACAGAAGCTACAGGGTTGGCTCCTCGGGGACAAGGGCTACCCGCAGTGGCTGATGACACCCGTGCAGTGACCTCAGACTGCAGCAGAGCGACGCTATAACCAGGCTCATGCTGCAGCTCGCAACTTGGTGGAGCAGACCATCGGGATGCTGAAGATGAGGTTCTGGTGCCCGGACTGGTCTGGTGGAGCCCTGCAATACAGTCCACAGAGGGTGTCACACATTGTCATCATCTGCTGTGCCCTTTACAACCTGGCACTGGCACGGGGAGATGAGCTGTCTGAGGAGGAGCTGGAGGAACTGCACCTCTCCTCCTATGAGGAGGACGCCGACAGGGATGAGGGTGAGGAGGTCCTCGGAGGCGACGATGATGGGGATGAAGCCCTCATATTGACCAAACAAGGCAGGCATGCTCGCGAGGCCCACATAGCTGTTAAATTTGTGGAGGATGATGACAACATGTAGTGAGGTGTCCCCATAAATCCTCACATCACATCTGTGAATGTTTGACTCCAGTCTGGCTGATGGCAGCGCCAATACCCTCTGTGAGAATGCTCCTGTCATGGAGGCACGGTGGAGGGCCTAACACTCACTCGATTGCAGGAGGATGATGTTAACATGCACTGAGGACACTCCGTAGATCTTCACATAGCCTCTTAGAATATTGGACTCCTGTCTGGCCGGGGCAGTTCACTTGCGCTCTGTGATCAGGGTCATATCATAGAGACGCAGCCATGCAACTTTAGAAGCATCTGATCCTTTGTCTGGCTTCAGCACCTGAGCCCTTCAGTGGTCACAGATGTTGTTGAGATGGAGGCCAGCCCCTCCTTAAATGTGCTGAGAGCACACAAAGAGAATGAGAGAATTCTGTGGCGCCTGCCCTCTACATTCTGGGAGCAATGACCAGCACTGCTGAGGTGCAGGCATCAGGAATGTGTCCGGCGAGTGTGAGGCTGGACCATCATTTTGTTATGAAGGCTGCATAAAGCACAGGGAAGAGGTCCTGCACCGAGATACCTGCCTTTTATCTTGTGCAGAAAGGTTTCACATCTGAGCGACAAGGACACTGTTCATCAGGACAAGGAGCCACAGGCAAAAAGGCATTCTTGGGAGTTTATTGATAATAGTGAACAGTATGTACAAGTGATCAGCATCCCTGCCCAGGCTGTGCACCTATTTCCACTGAACTTTCCTAACCCTGCCGCTATGTCTTGTTGCTCCCAGGACATAGTGAAGGTGCAGGCAGCCTGCTGACTGTGACACCCTGTCTGTGATGACTTTGGCAGATGTCCTCTTAAGGGCCGAGGCTTGGAGAGCCCCGGCCTGCTTTTGGGGCCCTGCTGTGTGGCAGTGGCACCCTCTTTGGCCTGTGGAGCTGGAGCTGTTGAGGTCACAGGGAGAGAGAGCTCGGATGGGCCAGACATTCCCGGGGTCACCTGGTGGATGACCCCGGGGTGTGCACCTGCTGATCCTCCTCCCTATGGGTTCCGGGGGGCCCCTGGCTGACTCCTTGAGGATCAGGGGTAGTTGGAGTGAGATCGAGCTGCCCTGCACCCCTCTCGCATACACACTGTCTCCAACAGGGTCATCCACCAGGTGACCCCGGGAACATTTGGCCCATCCGAGCTATGGCAGCAGAGATGGAGTTGATCCCACATTTCAAGACCGATGTCCTGGACCAAGGTCTCCATGGTGGCTGCCATCCTACCATGTTGACCTCAGTGCATTGACATGCCAGCGCTATCAATTCAGCCTGAAGGCGGCCGGACTCCTCCATTGTGCCTTGCAACTGAGTGCAGCAGACATCCCTTCCTGATGTTCCCGAGCTTGCCTTTGCATCTCCAGCAACAGAGGAATCACCGAGTCCAGAGGCTCCCCATCTTTTTTTTTTATTCATTCATGGAATGTGGGCTTCGCTGGCTGGGCCAGCATTTATTGCCCATCCCTTTAGAAGGTGGTGGTGAGCTGCCTTCTTGAACCACTACAGTTCATGTGGTGTAGGTACACCCACAGTGTTGTTAGGAAGGGAGTTCCAGGATTTTGACCCTGCGACAGTGAAGGAATGGCGATATATTCCCAAGTCAGGATGGCGAGTGACTTGGAGGGGAACTTCCAGCTGGTGGTGTTCCCATGTATCTGCTGCCCTTGTCCTTCTAGATGGTAGTGGTCGTGGCTTTGGAAGATTCTGTCGAAGGAGCCTTGGTGAATTCCTATAGTGCATCTTGTAGATGGTACACACTGCTACTACTCTGTGTCGGTGGTGAAGGGATTGAATGTTTGTGGATGTGATGCCAATCAAGCGGGCTGCTTTGTGCTGGGTGGTGTCAATCTTTGTGAGTGTTGTGAGAGCTGCACTCATCCAGGCAAGTGGGGAGTATTCTATCACACTCCTGACTTATGCCTTGTAGATGGTGGCTTTGGGGAGTCAGGGGGTGAGTTACTCATTGCACGATTCCTAGCCTCTTACCTGCTCTTGTAGCCACTGTTTTTCTATGGCTAGTCCAGTTCTGTTTCTGCTCAATGTGACACCCAGGATATTGATAGTGGGGGATTCAGTGATGGTAATGGCATTGAACATCAAGGGGCGATGGTTGGATTCTCTCTTGTTGGAGATGATCATTGCCTGACACTTGACGAATGTTACTTGCCACTTGTCAGCCCAATACTAGATATTGTCCAGGTCTTAATGCATTTGGACATGGTCTGCTTCAGTATCTGAGGAGTCACGAATGGTGCTGAACATTGTGCAATCATCAGCGAACATCCCCAGTTCTAACCTTATGATGGAAGGAAGTCATTGATGAAGCAGCTGAAGATGGTTGGGCCTAGGTTACTACCCTGAGGAATTCCTGCAGTGATGTCCTAGAGATGAGATGACTGACCTCCAACAACCACAATCATCTTCCTTTGTGCTAGGTATGACTCCAACCAGTGGAGAGTTTTTTCCTTGATTCCAATTGACTTCGGTTTTGCTAGGGTTCCTTGATGCACACTCAGTCAAATGCAGCCTTGATGTCAAGGGCAGCCACTCACACCACATTTTGGGAGTTCAGCTCTTTTGACAATGTTTGAACCAAGGCTGTAATGAGGTCAGGAGCTGAGTGGCCCTGGTGGAACCCAAACTGGGCATCAATGAGCAGGTTATTGCTAAGCTAGTGCCTCTCGATAGCACTGTTAATGACCCCTTCCATTACTTTACTGATGATGGAGAGTAGACTGATGGGATGGTAATTGACTGGGTTGGATTTGTCCTGCTTTTTGTGTACAGGACATACCTGGGAAATTTTCCACATAGCTGGGTAGATGCCAGTGTTGTAACTGTACTGGACCAGCTTGGCTATGGATGCGGCAAGTTCTGGAGCACAAGTCTTCAGTACTATTGCCGAATATTGTCAAGGTCCATAGCCTTTGCTGTATCCTGTGCCTTCAGCTGTTTTTTGACATCACATGGAGTGAATCGAATTGTCTGAAGACTGGCATCTGTGACGCTGGACCTCTGGCGGATGCCGAGATGGATCATACACTTGGCACTTCTGGCTGAGGATTGTTGCAAATGCTTCAGCCTTATCTTTTGCACTGATGTGCTGGGCTCCTCCATCATTGAGGATGGGGATATTTGAGGAGCCTCCTCCTCCAGTGAGTTGTTTAATTGTCCACCACCATTCACGACTGGATGTGGCAGGACTGCAAAGTTTAGATCTGATCTGTTGGATGTGGGATCACTTAGCTCTGACTATCATTTGCTGCTTATTCTGTTTGGCACACATGTAGTCCTGCATTATAGCTTCACCAGGTTGACATCTCATTTTTAGGTATGCCTGGTACTGCTCCTGGCACACCCTCCTGCACTCTTCATTGAACCAGAGTTGATCCCCTGGTTTGATGGTAATGGTAGAGTGGGGGATATGCCCGGCCATTAGGTTACAGATTGTGTTCAAGTACAATTCAGCTGCTGCTGCTGATGGCCGAGAGTGCCTCGTGGATGCTCAGTCTTGAGTTGCTAGATCTGTTCGAAATCTATCACATTTAGCACGGTGGTAGTGAAACACAATGCGATGGAGGGGATCCTCAATGTGAAGGCGGGACTTCGTCTCCACAGTG
Source organism: Carcharodon carcharias (assembly GCF_017639515.1). Taxonomy (NCBI): domain Eukaryota; kingdom Metazoa; phylum Chordata; class Chondrichthyes; order Lamniformes; family Lamnidae; genus Carcharodon; species Carcharodon carcharias. The sequence goes on from NC_054479.1 coordinate 67,380,165, forward strand.
ACTCTTACCATTACTGTCATGGACAGATGCATCTGCTCTTGGAAACTCCAGCTCCTGGAAGCCCAGGTTTTGGAGCTGGAGCGGCGGCTGGGGACACTGTGGAGCATTCACGAGGTGGAGAGTATTGTGGATAGCACTCATAGAGAGGTGGTCACGCTGCACGCTAAGAGTCCACAGGCAGGAAGGGAATGGGTGACCACCAGGCAGAGCAAGAAGACTAGGCAGGCAGTACAGCAATCTACTGTGGCTATTTCCCTGCAAAACAGATATATCGCTTTGGATACTGTTGGGGGGAATGGCCTCTCAGGGGAAAGCAGCAACAGCCAAATTCATTGCATCGCGGTTGGCTCTGCTGCACAGGGGAGGAGTAAAAAGTGTGGGAATGCAATAGTTATAGAGGATTCAATTGTAAGGGGAATAAATAGGTGTTTCTGTGGCAGCAAACGAGACTCCAGGATGGTATGTTGCCTCCCTGGTGCTAGGGTCAAGGATATCTCAGAGCGGCTACAGGACATTCTGAAGGGGGAGGGTGAACATCCAATGGTTCATGGTACACATTGGTACAAACGACATAGGGAAAAAAAGGGATGAGGTCCTAAAAGCAGAATATAGGGAGTTAGGAAGTAAGTTGAAAAGTAATGATCTCAGGATTACTACCAGTGCCACATGCTAGTCAGAGTAGAAGTAGTTGGATATATCAGATGAATACGTGGCTGAAGAGATGGTGTATGGGGGAGGGTTTCAGATTCCTGGGACATTGGGACCCTTTCTGGGGAGGTGGGACCAGTACAAACTGGACGGGTTACACCTGGGCAGGACCGGGACTGATGTCCTAGGGGGAATATTTGCTAGAGTGGCTGGAGACGGTTTAGGCTAAAATGGCAGGGGGATGGGAACCTATGCAAGGAGTCAGAGGAGGGGGAACAAAAGAACAAAAGACAGAAAGCGGAATAAGAAAAGTGATAGGCAGAGAAATCAAGGGCAAGAATCAAACAGGGCCTCAGTGAAAAATAGTGGGAATGGGACAAGTAATGTTAAAAAGACAAGCCTTAAGGCTTTGTACCTTAACGTGAGGAGCATTCGCAATAAAGTGGATGAATTAACTGTGCAAATAGGTGTAAACAGGTATGATATAGTCGGGATTATGGAGACATGGCTGCAGGGTGACCATGGATGGGAACTGAACATCCAGGGGTATTCAGTATTTAGGAAGGACAGACAAAAAGGAAAGTGGGTGGAATTGCATTGCTGGTTAATGAGGAAATTAACGCAATAGCGAAGAAAGATATTAGCTCCGGCAATGTGGAATCTGTATGGGTAGAGCTCAGAAACACTAAGGGGCAAAAAACATTAGTGGGGATTGTATATAGACCCCCAAACTGTAGTGGTGATGTTGGGAATGGCATTAAACAATATATTAGAGATGCATTTAGTAAAGGAACATCTGTAATTATGGGTGACTATATGCATATAGATTGGGCAAATCAAATTAGTAACAATACCGTAGAGGAGGAATTCCTGGAGTGAATACGGGATGGTTTTCTGGACCAATACGTTGAGGAACCAACAAGAGAACAGGCCATCTTAGAATGGGTATTGTGTAATGAGAAAAGAATAATTGGCAATCTAGTTGTGCGAGGCCCATTGGGGAAGAGTAACAATAATACGATAGAATTCTTCATCAAGATGGAGAGTGATGTAGTTGATTCTGAGACTAGGGTCCTGAATCTTAATAAAGGAAACTACAATGGTATGAGACGTGAGTTGGCTATGATGGATTGGGAAATGTTACTTAAAGGGATGACAGTGGATAGGCAATGGCAAACATTCAAAGAACGCATGGGTGAACTGCAACAATTGTTTATTCCTGTCTGGCGCAAAAGTAAAATAGGAAAGGTAGCCAAACCATGGCTTACAAAGGAAATTAGAGATAGTGTTAGATCCAAGGAAGTGGCATACAAATTGGCATGAAAAAACAACAGACCTGAGGATCGGGAGCACTTTAGACTTCAGCAAAGGAGGACCAAGGGATTGATTAAGAAGGGGAAAATAGAGTATGAGAGTAAGCTTACTGGGAACATAAAAACTGACTGTAAAAGTTTCTATAGGTATGTGAAGAGAAAAAGATTAGTCTGAAACAGGGCAATTTATAATGGGGAACAAAGAAATGGCTGACCAGCTAAATGCATACTTTGGTTCTGTCTTCACAAAGGAGGACACTAATAACATACCAGAAATGCTGGGGAACACAGGGTTTAGTGAGATCGAGGAACTGAAAGAAATCAGTATTAGTAGGGAAATGGTGTTGGAGAAATTGATGGGATTGAAGACCAATAAATCCCCAGGGCCTGATAATCTACATCCCAGAGTACATAAGGAAGAGGCCCTAGAAATAGTGGATGGATTGGTGGTCATCTTCCGAGATTCTATAGACTCTGGAACAGTTCCTCCAGGTTGGAGGGTAGCTAATGTAACCCCACTATTTAAAAAGGGTGGTAGAGAGAAAACAGGGAATTATAGACCAGTGAACCTGATGTTGGTAGTGGGGAAAATTCTAGAGTCCATGATAAAAGATTTAATAGCTGAGCGCTTGGAAAACAGTGGCAGAAGAGGACAGAGTCAGCATGGATTTACGAAAGGGAGTTTTGCGAGAATGTAACTAGTAGAGTTGATGAGGGGGAGCCAGTAGATGTGGTTTATTTGGACTTTCAGAAGGCAATTGACAAAGTCCCACTTAAGAGATTGGCGTGTAAAATTAAAGTGCATGGGATTGGGGGTACTGTATTGAGATGGATAGAAAACTGGTTGGCAGGCAGGAAACAAAGAATAGGAATAAACAGGTCTTTTTTTGAATGGCAGGCAGTGACTGGTGGCGAACTGCAGGGATTGGTGCTGGGACCCCAGTTATTCACAATATATATTAATGATTTAGATGAGGGAATGAAATATAATATCTCCAAATTTGCAGATGACACAAAGCTGGGTGGGAGGGTGAGCTATGAGGAGGATGCAGAGATGCTTCAGTGTGATTTGGACAAGTTGAGTGAGTGGGCAAATGCATGGCAGATGCAGTATAATGTGGATAAATGTGAGCTTATCTGCTTTGGTAGCAAAAACAGGAATGCAAATTATTATCTGAATGGCTATAAATTGAGACAGGGGAATGTGCAATGAGACCTGGGTGTCCTGTACACCAGTCACTGAAGGTAAGCATGTAGGTGCAGCAGATGGTAAAGAAGGCAAATGGTATGCTGACCTTCATAGCAAGAGGATTCGAGTACAGGAACAGGGATGTCTTGCTGCAATTATACTTTCTCTGAGGGTTGTGCGACTTGGAACTCTCTGCTTCAGAAGGCGATGGAGGCGGGGTCATTGAATATTTTTAAGGTGGAGGGAGATAGGTTCTTGTTAGGCAAGGAAATCAAAAGTTATTGGGGATAGGTTGGATTGTGGAATTCAAAACACAAACAGATCAGCCATGATCTTATTAAATGGCGCAGCAGGATTGAAGTGCCGAATAGCCTACTTCTGCTCCTATTTCAAATGTTTGTATGTTCATTTTAAGTGCCAGCTCTCACCATTTTAAAGCCACATTTCCATTATTGCCAATATATCATATTCCCATATTTGTGCTTCTGGCTCACTAACCTTATTCACCACACTTTGTGCATTTATACACATACATTCTAAACCTGGCTTTGTATTCGACATTGTCCTTCTCAGTCTGTTCTTATCTAATATGGTACTACTTCCTTCATCAGTATTATCCAATACTCTCACTTCATGCACCTTATTCCTCTTTTCTACTTTTGTTAGCTGGTTCCCACTGCCCTCGCAATTGAGTTTAAACCTTTCCCAGCCACCCTGTGAGATATTGGTCCAGTGCTGTTGAGATACAACTCATCCCTCTTGAAAAGGCACCTCCTGTTCCAGAAATGGTCCTAATGCTCCCAGAATCTGAAGCCCTCCCTCCTGCACTATGCCTCAAGCCATGCACTGTTCCTCCTTATCTTCCTATTTCTACTCTCAGTAACACTTGGCATGAGGGCTAATCCACAGATTACTACCTTTAAGGACCTACTTTTTAACTTGCAGCCTAATTCTTGAAAATCTGACTGTAGGACCCCTCTATATGGCATTTGTACGACACATTGGTATCAATGGCCAAAATTTTCCCGTTGGGGATTTGGGGGCGGGGCCCACTCGCCGACGGGAAAATGATGCGGGATGATGTCGGGAGGAACCCCCAACCCCGGTCTCTTTAAATCTTCAGGAAGGTGGGCGGACAGCTGATTTCGCTGTCCACCCGCTGACCTGTCAATGGTCAACTGAAGCCATTGACGGGATAATTAAAGTAATTAAAGGCCCTGTCCGTCCAACATTAAGGCTGGCGGGCAGGCCAAGAGCCCCAGCGGGCTTCTGACAAAACATGAAACCTCATCCACCGGCGGCCTGAGGTTTCAAATTCCTTTTTAAAAACTTGAATAAATGTAATGTTATATTTATTAACATTCCCCACCTCGTGTGACATTGTCACATGAGGGGGGCATGTTAATAATATTTTTATTTTTCTATTTTTTAAGTTTGTTAGACTGTCACCGATCTCCCTGAGACAGCACTTGGTCTCAGGGAGCAGTACGCTTTTTCATGCACATGCGCGAATGAGTGCACTTTAACAGCTGGGGAATCCCCCCCGCCCCCACCACCGAGAATAGGAAGTGCATAGCGCTTGCTTCCTGTTGGGCAGGCCGCTGGGTGGGTCTTAATTGGCCTGTCCACTCAAAATGGTGGCGGGCCCCGTTTTGGCGACAGGGTTCAGCTGTCCACCCGCCGCTGAGCTGGTGGGGCCCGTATACCCACCAAGGGCAAAACTCTAAACAAAAACAAAAATACCTGGAAAAACTCAGCAGGTCTGGCAGCATCGGCGGAGAAGAGCAAAGTTGACGTTTCAAGTCCTCATGACCCTTCAACAGAACTAAGTAGAAATAGGAAAGGGGTGAAATATAAGCTGGTTTAAGGGGGGGTGGTGGGGGGGGGGAAGAAGGTCAGGGGGTTGTTGGGACAAGCAAGCAGTGATAGGAGGAGATAACCAAAAGAAGTGACAGACAAAAGAACAAAGAGGTGTTGAAGGTGGTGATATTTTCTAAAAGAATGTGCTAATTAAGAATGGAGAGCAGGACAAGCAAGGTAGCTCTAGTGGAGGTGGGGTGAAATAAGCGATGGGTGGAATACATTTAAAAATAATGGATATAGGTAGGAAAAGAAAAATCTATATAAATTATTGGTAAAGACAAAAGGGAGGGAGGGGAAGAAATAGAAAGGGGGTGGGGATGGAGGAGGGAGTTCAAGATCTAAAGTTGTTGAACTCAATATTAAGTCCGGAATTCTGTAAAGTGCCTAGTCGGAAGATGAGGTGCTGTTCCTCCAGTTTGCATTGAGCTTCACTGGAACAATGCAGCAAGCCAAAGACAGACATGTGGGCAAGAGAGCAGGGTGGAGTGTTAAAATGGCAAGCGACAGGGATGTCTGGGTAATGCTTGCGGACAGACAGGTGTTCTGCAAAGCGATCACCCAGTCTGTGTTTGGTCTCTCCAATGTAGAGGAAACCGCATTGGGAGCAACGAATGCAGTTGACTAAGTTGGGGGAAATGCAAGTGAAGTGCTGCTTCACTTGAAAGGAGTGTTTGGGCCCTTGGACGGTGAGAAGAGAGGAAATGAAGGGACAGGTATTGCATATTTTGCGTTTGCATGGGGAGGTGCCGTAGGTGGGGGTTGAGGAGCAGGGGGTGATGGAGGAATGGACCAGGGTGTCCCGGAGGAAACGATCCCCATGGAATGCCGATAGGGGGGTTGAAGGGAAGATGTGTTTGGTGGTGGCATCATGCTGGAGTTGGTGGAAATGGCGGAGGATGATCCTTTGAATGCGGAGGCTGGTGGGGTGATGAGTGAGGACAAGGGGGACCCTATCATGTTTCTGGGAGGGAGGAGAAGGCATTAGTGTGGATGCGTGGGAGATGGGCCGGACATGGTTGAGGGTCCTGTCAACGACCGTGGGTGGAAAACCTTGGTTAAGGAAGAAGGAGGACATGTCAGAGGAACTGTTTTTGAAGGTCGCATCATCAGAACAGATGCGATGGAGGCGAAGGAACTGAGAGAATGGGATGGAGTCCTTACAGGAAGCAGGGTGTGAGGAGTTGTAGTCAAGGTAGCTGTGGGAGTTGGTGGGCTTGTAATGGATATTGGTGGACAGTCTATCACCAGAAATTGAGACAGAGAGGTCAAGGAAGGGAAGGGAAGTGTCAGAGATGGAGCATGTGAAAATGATGGAGAGGTGGAGATTGGAAGCAAAATTAATAAATTTTTCCAGGTCCCGATGAAAGCATGAAGCAGCACCGAAGTAATCATCGATGTACTGGAGAAAGAGTTGTGGGAGGGGGCAGGAGTAGGACTGGAACAAGGAATGTTCCACATACCCCATAAAGAGACAGGCATAGCTGGGGCCCATGCGGGTACCCATAGCCACACCTTTTATTTGGAGGAAGTGAGAGGAGTTAAAGGAGAATTTGTTCAGTGTGAGAACAAGTTCAGCCAGACGGAGGAGAGTAGTGGTGGATGGGGATTGTTTGGGCCTCTGTTCGAGGAAGGAGCTAAGGGCCCTCAGACCATCCCGGTGGGGGATGGAAGTGTAGAAAGATTGGACGTCCATGGTGAAGAGGAAGCGGTTGGGGCCAGGGAACCGGAAATTGTTGATGTGACGTAAGGTGTCAGACGAATCACGGATGTAGGTGGGAAGGGACTGGACAAGGGGAGAGAAAAGGGAGTCAAGATTGCGAGAAATAAGTTCCATGGGGCAGGAACTGGCTGACACGATCGGTCTGCCGGGACAGTTCTGTTTGTGGATTTTGGGTAGGAGGTAGAAGCGGGCCATCCGAGGTCGGGAGACTATCAGGTTGGAAGCTGTGGAAGGAAGATCTCCAGAGGACATGAGGTCAGTGACAGTCCTGGAAACAATGGCTTGATGTTCAGTTGTGGGGTCATGGTTCAGGGAGAGGTAGGAGGAAGTGTCTGCGAGTTGATGCTCAGCCTCGGCGAGGTAGAGGTCAGTGCACCAGACAACAACAGCACCACCCTTGTCAGCGGGTTTGATGACAATGTTAGGATTGGACTTGAGAAAACGGAGTGCAATAAATTCAGAGAGAGACAGGTTAGAATGGGTGAGAGAAGCAGAGAAATTGAGATGACTAACGTCACGCCGACAGTTCTCAATGAAAAGATCAAGAGAAGGTAAGAGACCAGAGGGAGGGGTCCAGGTGGAGGGAGAATATTGGATGTGGGTAAAAGGATCCGTTGAATGGGGAGAGGACTCCTGCCTAAAGAAGTGAGCCCGGAGACGAAGGCGGCAGAAGAAGAGTTCAGCATCATGCCGAGCCCGAAATTCATTGAGGTGAGGGTGTAAGGGTATGAAACTAAGTCCTTTGCTGAACACTGAATGTTCAGCGTCGGAGAGGGTCAGGCCGGGACAGTTCTGTTTGTGGATTTTGGGTAGGAGGTAGAAGCGGGCCATCCGAGGTCGGGAGACTATCAGGTTGGAAGCTGTGGAAGGAAGATCTCCAGAGGACATGAGGTCAGTGACAGTCCTGGAAACAATGGCTTGATGTTCAGTTGTGGGGTCATGGTTCAGGGAGAGGTAGGAGGAAGTGTCTGCGAGTTGATGCTCAGCCTCGGCGAGGTAGAGGTCAGTGCACCAGACAACAACAGCACCACCCTTGTCAGCGGGTTTGATGACAATGTTAGGATTGGACTTGAGAAAACGGAGTGCAATAAATTCAGAGAGAGACAGGTTAGAATGGGTGAGAGAAGCAGAGAAATTGAGATGACTAACGTCACGCCGACAGTTCTCAATGAAAAGATCAAGAGAAGGTAAGAGACCAGAGGGAGGGGTCCAGGTGGAGGGAGAATATTGGATGTGGGTAAAAGGATCCGTTGAATGGGGAGAGGACTCCTGCCTAAAGAAGTGAGCCCGGAGACGAAGGCGGCAGAAGAAGAGTTCAGCATCATGCCGAGCCCGAAATTCATTGAGGTGAGGGTGTAAGGGTATGAAACTAAGTCCTTTGCTGAACACTGAATGTTCAGCGTCGGAGAGGGTCAGGTCAGGGGTTTGGTAAATACACGGCTGGGCTGGGATTGGAAGATGGGGTGGGGACGGAGGGACAGGCAGGGATGGAGGGTCCTAGATGAGTGTTGGTGTCGATGAGTTGTTGGAGCTTGCGTTCCTTAGCACTTGAGAGAAGGAGAAAAAGTTTCTTGTTGAGGCATCAAATGAGACGAAGAATAAAATGAAACTGGGGGCACTCGCAGCTTTGAAAAAGGGTGCGGCATTCCTGCTGGAGGGAGAGGTCGAGTGTGTTCATATGACGGCGTATGGCACTGAGTGTGGATCTCAGAATGCGACGGGAACAGCAGTCCGAGAAACGTTTTATGTCCCAAAGATAACTATAATCCTGGATGGGTTCGAAACATGAGGGATGGAATTTCAGTTGAAATCCACGTGGGGTAAGTCAAATACCAGGAGAGAAATGGAAAGCAATGAAGGTGAACAAGGCAAAAGGGAGATTCGAAAATCCTGACGGAGAGTAGCACAAAACTTCTTCAAGGTAGGCATTTCTTGAAGAGAAGTGGCAGTCAATTAAACACAGGGGTAAAAACAAAAAACTGTGGATGCTGGAAATCCAAAACAAAAACAAAAGTAGCTGGAAAAACTCAGCAGGTCTGGCAGCATCGGCGGAGAAGGGCAAAGTTGATGTTTCAAGTCCTCATGAGCCTTCAACGGAACTGAGTAGAAACAGGAAAGGGGTGAAATATAAGCTGGTTTGAGGGGGGTGGTGGGGGAGAAGGTGGGGGTGTTGTTGGGACAAGCAAGCAGTGATAGGAGGAGATAACCAAAAGATGTCACAGACAAAAGAACAAAGAGCTGTTGAAGGTGGTGATATTATCTAAAAGAATGTGCTAATTAAGAGTGGAGAGCAGGACCTTCTCTTCCTCACTTCTCACTGTCCAAGGGCCCATAATCTCCTTTCAAGTGAAGCAGCATTTCACTTGCATTTCTCCCAACTTAGTCTACTACATTCATTGCTCCCAATGCGGTTTCCTCTACATTGGAGAGACCAAACGCAGACTGGGTGACCGCTTTGCAGAACACCTTTGGTCTGTCTGTAAGCATTACCCAGACCTCCCTGTCGCTTGCCATTTTAACACTCCACCATCTCTTGCCCACATGTCTGTCCTTGGCTTGCTGCATTGTTCCAGTGAAGCTCAATGCAAACTGGAGGAACAGCACCTCATCTTCCAACTAGGCACTTTACAGCCTTCCGGACTTAATATTGAGTTCAACAACTTTAGATCTTGAACTCACTCCTCCATCCCCACCCCCTTTCCGTTTCTTCCCCCTCTCTTTTGTTTTTTCCAATAATTTATATAGATTTTTCTTTTGCCACCTATTTCCATTATTTTTAAATGTATTCCACCCATTGCTTATTTCACCCCACCCCCACTAGAGCTACCTTGCTTGTCCTGCTCTCCACTCTTAATTAGCACATTCTTTTAGAAAATATCACCACCTTTAACATATCTTTGTTCTTTTGTCTGTGTCATTTTTTGGTTATCTGCTCCTATCACTGCTTGCTTGTCCCAACAAGCTCCCGCCCCCCCCTTAAACCAGCTTATATTTCACCCCTTTCCTATTTCTACTTAGTTCCGTTGAAGGCTCATGAGGACTCGAATCATCAACTTTGCTCTTCTCCACCGATGCTGCCAGACCTGCTGAGTTTTTCCAGGTATTTCTGTTTTTGTTTTGGATTTCCAGCATCCGCAGTTTTTTGTTTTTATATAAGGGCAAAATTCTGCCCAATGTGTACCATAAGTTCTGGCTCTCACTCACCTCTGTCCTAAAAGGACGACACCTAATTTTTAAAAAGTGTCCCCTAGTGCTGGACTCACTCACAAGAGGAACATCCTTTCCATGTTCACCTTGTCAAGACCTTTCAGGATCTTACATACTTCAATCAAATCACCCCTTATTCTTCGAAACTCCAGTGGAAACAAGCCCAGTCTGTCCAACCTTTTCTCATAAGACAATCCACTCATTCCAGGTAACAGTCTAGTAAACCTCCTTTGAACCACCTCCAATGCATTTACATCCTTGCTTAAATAAGGGGACCAAAACTGCACAAAATATTTGAGATGTGGTCTCACCAATGCCTTGTATAACTGAAGCATAACATCCTTATTTTTATGTCTAATTCATGTCGTAATAAAGGATAGCATTTCATTCACATTCTTGATTATTTGCTGTGCCTGTATACTAACATTTTGTGACTCATGCCTTTGTGACTTTGTGACTAGAACACCTAGGTCCCTCTGCAGCTCAGAATTCTGCAGCCATTCTCCATTTAAGTAATACTCTGCTTTTTTAACCTTTCTGCCAAAGCGAACAACTTCACATTTTCCCACATTATACTTTATCTATCAGATTTTTGCCTACTCACTAGTTATATCTGTCTGCAACATACTTTCCTACCCACTCTTGTGTCATCTGCAAATTTAGCTACCGTGCCTTTGCTCGTCTCATCTAAGTCATTGATGTAAATTGTTAAAAGTTGAGGCCCCAGTACAGACCCCAGCGGGACTCCATTCATCATAAAACAAAAACAGAATTACCTGGAAAAACTCAGCAGGTCTGGCAGCATCGGCGGAGAAGAAAAGAATTGATGTTTCGAGTCCTCATGACCCTTCGACAGAACTGAGTGAATCCAAGAAAGGGATGAAATATAAGCTGGTTTAAGGTGTGTGTTTGGGGGGGGGTTTGGGGGGGTGAGAGAAGTGGAGGGGGTTGGTGTGGTTGTAGGGACAAACAAGCAGTGATAGAAGCAGATCATCAAAAGATGTCACAGACAGCAGAACAAAAGAACATAGAGGTGTTAAAGTTGGTGATATTATCTAAACGAATGTGCTAATTAAGAATGGATGGTAGGGCACTCAAGGTATAGCTCTAGTGGGGGTGGGGGGAGCATAAAAGATTTAAAAATATTTAAAAATAATGGAAATAGGTGGGAAAAGAAAAATCTATATAATTTATTGGAAAAAACAAAAGGAAGGGGGAAGAAACAGAAAGGGGGTGGGGATGGAGGAGGGAGCTCAAGACCTAAAGTTGTTGAATTCAATATTCAGTCCAGAAGGCTGTAAAGTGCCTAGTCGGAAGATGAGGTGTTGTTCCTCCAGTTTGCGTTGGGCTTCACTGGAACAATGCAGCAAGCCAAGGACAGACATGTGGGCAAGAGAGCAGGGTGGAGTGTTAAAATGGCAATAGACAGGGAGGTTTGGGTCATTCTTGCGGACAGACCGCAGGTGTTCTGCAATGCGGTCGCCCAGTTTATGTTTGGTCTCTCCAATGTAGAGGAGATCGCATTGGGAGCAACGAATGCAGTAGACTAAGTTGGGGGAAATGCAAGTGAAATGCTGCTTCACTTGAAAGGAGTGTTTAGGCCCTTGGACGATGAGGAGAGAGGAAGTGAAGGGGCAGGTGTTACATCTTTTGCGTGGGCATGGGGTGGTGCCACAGGAGGGGGTTGAGGAGTAGGGGGTGATGGAGGAGTGGACCAGGGTGTCCCGGAGGGAACGATCCCTATGGAATGCCGATAGGGGGGTTGAAGGGAAGATGTGTTTGGTGGTGGCATCATGCTGGAGTTAGCGGAAATGGCAGAGGATGATCCTTTGAACGCGGAGGCTGGTGGGGTGATAAGTGAGGACAAGGGGGACCCTATCATGTTTCTGGGAGGGAGGAGAAGGCGTGAGGGCGGATGCGCGGGAGATGGGCCGGACACGGTTGAGGGCCCTGTCAACGACCGTGGGTGGAAAACCTCGGTTAAGCAAGAAGGAGGACATGTCAGAGGAACTGTTTTTGAAGGTAGCATCATCGGAACAGATGCGACAGAGGCGAAGGAACTGAGAGAATGGGATGGAGTCCTTACAGGAAGCAGGGTGTGAGGAGCTGTAGTCAAGGTAGCTGTGGGAGTTGGTGGGCTTGTAATGGATATTGGTGGACAGTCTATTACCAGAGATTGAGACAGAGAGGTCAAGGAAGGGAAGGGAAGTGTCAGAGATGGACCACGTGAAAATGATGGAGGGGTGGAGATTGGAAGCAAAATTAATAAATTTTTCCAAGTCCCGACGAGAGCATGAAGCAGCACCGAAGTAATCATCGATGTACCGGAGAAAGAGTTGTGGAAGGGGGCCGGAGTAGGACTGGAACAAGGAATGTTCCACATACCCCATAAAGAGACCAGCGTAGCTGGGCCCATGCGGGTACCCATAGCCACACCTTTTATTTGGAGGAAGTGAGAGGAGTTGAAGTAGAAATTGTTCAGTGTGAGAACAAGTTCAGCCAGACGGAGGAGAGTAGTGGTGGATGGGGATTGTTCGGGCCTCTGTTCGAGGAAGAAGCCAAGGGCCCTCAGACCATCCTGGTGGGGGATGGAGGTGTAGAGGGATTGGACGTCCATGGTGAAGAGGAAGTGGTTGGGACCAGGGAACTGGAAATTGTTGATGCGACGTAAGGTGTCAGAGGAATCACGGATGTAGGTGGGAAGGGACTGGACAAGGGGAGAGAGAAGGGAGTCAAGATAACGAGAAATGAGTTCTGTGGAGCAGGAGCAAGCTGAGACGATCGATCTACCGGGACAGTTCTGTTTGTGGATTTTGGGTAGGAGATAGAAGCCGGCCGTACGAAGTTGGGCGATTATCAGGTTGGAAGCTGTGGGAGGAAGATCCCCAGAGGAGATGAGGTCAGTGACAGTCCTGGAAACAATGGCTTGATGTTCAGTGATGGGGTCAGGGTCCAGGGAGAGGTAGGAGGAAGTGTCTGCGAGTTGACGCTCAGCCTCCGTGAGGTAGAGGTCAGTGCACCAGACAACAACAGCACCACCCTTGTCAGCGGGTTTGATGACAATGTCAGGGTTGGACCTGAGAGAATGGAGTGCCGTAAGTTCAGAGAGAGAGAGATTAGAATGGGTGAGAGGAGCAGAGCAATTGAGATGACTAATGTCACGCCGACAGTTCTCAATGAAAAGATCAAGAGAAGTTAAGAATCCAGAGGGAGGGGTCCAGGTGGAGGGAGAATATTGGTGGTGGGTGAAAGGATCCGTTGAACGGGGAGAGGACTCCTGCCCAAAGAAGTGAGCCCGGAGACGAAGACGGCGGAAGAAGAGTTCAGCATCATGCCGAGCCCGAAATTCATTGAGGTGAGGGCGTAAGGGTATGAAACTAAGTCCTTTGCTGAGCACTGAACGTTCAGCATCGGAGAGGGTCAGGTCAGGGGGTATAGTGAATACATGGCTGGGGCTGGGATTGGAAGATGGGGTGGGGACGGAGGGACAGGCAGGGGTGGAGGGTCCTAGATGGGTGTTGGTGTCGATGAATTGTTGGAGCTTGCGTTCCTTAGCACTTGAGAGAAAGAGAAAAAGTTTCTTGTTGAGGCGTCGGATGAGACGAAGAATAAAATGAAACTGGGGGCACGCGCAGCTTTGAAAAAGGGTACGGCGGTGCTGCTGGAGGGAGAGGTCGAGTGTGTTCATATGGCGGTGCATGGCACTCCATTCATCACATCCTGCTAATCAGACAAATATCCATTTGTGCATACTGTCTGCTTCCTGCCAGCCAGCCGATTTCCTATCCAGGCTAATATGTTACCCCTTCCACCATGAGCTTTTATTTTCCGCAATAACCTTTAATGTGGCACCTTATCAAATGCCTTCTGGAAATCCAAGTACAGTATGTCTACAGGCTCCCCTTTATGCACGGTGTATGTTACTCCTTCAAAGAACTCCAATAAATTGGTTAAAACTTGACTTCTCTTTCACAAAACCATGCTGACTCTTCTTGATTACCTTGAGTTTTTCTAAGTGCCCACCTATAACACCTTCCCCATGACAGACATTAAGCTAAGTGGCCTATAATTTGCTGTTTTCTACCTCCCTCCCTTCTTGAATAGAAGGGTTATATTTGCTACTTTCCAGTCTGATGGAACCTTTCCAGAATCTAGGACATTTTGGAAAATTAACACTAACGCATCCACTACCTTGTTAGACACATCTTTTAAGACCCTAGATTGAAGTCCATCTGGACCCAGAGGCTTGTCAGCCACAGCTCCAGCTGTTTGTTCAGCAATTTTCAAGCATACAAAGTATTTGAGTGGCAGTGCTGATCAGGAAAGACACCTAATTGTTTAACTCAAGAAACTACATCAATATTTAAGAAATAAGAGGCGTTCTGGTGCTCTTGTACCTGCTCCACTATTCAATACGATCATAGCTGATCTTCGACCTCTGCTTCACTATCCGTCCCTATCCCAATAGTCTTACTCTTTCATTTCCAAGACCTCAATAATGCCTTACCTCCTCAGTCTTTTCACCCAGATACTCACTTCAAGTTTTTAAACCTTAAGCTGGATTTCATTCATCACCTCTCTGATTCTGTTTTTTACCCAGAGGATGGTGACGGTCTGGAATGCGCTGCCTGGGAAGGTGGTGGAGGCGGGTTGCCTCACATCCTTTAAAAAGTACCTGGATGAGCACTTGGCACATCATAACATTTAAGGCTATGGGCCAAGTGCTGATAAATGGGATTAGGTAGGTAGGTCAGTTGTTTCTCATGTGTTGGTACAGACTCGATGGGCCGAAGGGCCTCTTCTTCACTGTGTGATTCTATGATTCTGTGTTACCTTCTTTTTCCCCATTTGTCATATAATGATGCACCAGTCTTAACTATAGTTTCTCAGTTTCAAGGATGGCAGCCATGAATCAGTGATAGCAGTTTTTGCCTCTGAGTCGGTAGGTTATGGATTCAAGACCTACATCAGAAACCTGAGGCTAAAAATCCAGGCTGAGGACATACTGTATAGTCTTTGAGATGAGAGGTGGATATAAAAGATTGCATGACACTATTTGAAGAGGAGAAAGGGAGTTCTCTTTGGTGTCCTGGCCAATATTTACATCTCAACTAACATCGCTAAAGCAGATTACCTTGTCATTATCACATTGATTTTTCTGGGAACTAACTGTGTGTAAAACAGCTGCCATGTTTCCTACATTACTATAGTGATTTCAAATCAAAAGTATTTAATTCCCTGTAAAGCGATGTGGGATATCCCAAAGTTGTGAAAGGTGGTATAGAAATGTAAATAGGTCTTTCTTTTGAAAAGATAGCACAATCCCCACTGAACTGGACAGAAAGCAGCCCCACATAACTCACCTGGTTTGATGAAATTGGCTGCAGAATGTGGAACATCGAACATGCTCTTTTTGCCTGGCCATGAAAAGTCATGCATTTCATTGTTGAAAATGATTCCATTAGTGCTGGACCTCACGTGTGACCCAAAGCTGCAAAAAAAAATGTTAACCGCAAACATTCCTGATTCCACGTAGCCTTTATGGAGAAGAAATGGCCATTCATTGGCTTGTGGGTATTTAAGACCCAGCCCAGAGACAGATTGGTATCAAATGCCTTTCGTGCCTTTCACGCAATTCAGATCCTTTAAAATCCACAAATGACAACAAATTCTGATCAACAATGCATAGTTTCATAGTTGATTTTCCAAACTTATTTAAATCAAGAAAATCAAGAAATCGAGGAAGAAACTCAAGGGTCATTAGTCTTTGGAACTCTCTTCCCAAAAAATAGCGGAGGCAGGGTCATTGGATATTTTTAAGGCAGAGGTAGATTCTTGACTAACAAGGTTAACAAAGGTTAACAGGGGTAGGCAGGAATATGGAGTAGAGGCCACAATCTGATCAGCCATGATTTTATTGAATGGCAGAGCAGGGTCGAGGGGCCGAATAGCCTATTCTTGTTCCTAATTTGTATGTTCTTACGTGCTTCCTCAGCAGCAGCCTCAGTGGGCAGCTGTATGTACTTAAAGTTCAGTTTATAATTGCCTGTGGTTTTCTAACCATTTATTCCTATGAACAATCATAAAAATGTGCAGCCAAACTAGTGACAAGTGTTCTGGCTGACAAGGTTATTCCGGTGTTTGTGCTCCACACAAGCCTCCTTCGATCTCACCCATCAGCATATCCTTCTCCCTTTCTCTCTCAGGTACTTTTCTAGCTTCCACTTAAAGGCATCTATGCTATTCGCCTCAGATACTCCATGTGGTGACAAGTTTCACATTCCAATTATCTAGATAAAATGGATTCTCCCAAATTCCTTATATTTACTAGTGACTATCTTTTATTTATTGAATTCCACATATGAATGGAAACGGTTTCTCCTTGTCTACCA
This sequence comes from Carcharodon carcharias, assembly GCF_017639515.1. Classification (NCBI taxonomy): domain Eukaryota; kingdom Metazoa; phylum Chordata; class Chondrichthyes; order Lamniformes; family Lamnidae; genus Carcharodon; species Carcharodon carcharias. Next base: position 67,396,497 of record NC_054479.1, read on the forward strand.
TATTGAGCCCTCTCAGAATTTTGAAGGCCTCTATTAAGTCACACCTTCTCATTCGTGGAGAAAAGAGCCTCTGCCTCTTCAGTCTTTCCTGATAACTATAACCTCACAGCTCTGGCATAATTCTTGTAAATTTTCTCTGCATGTTGGCCTGTGCCTCTATATTATTTCTGTAATATAGAGACCAGAAATATTTACATGCTCTATATGTGGATTATATGGTGTCATTCTTTGCAGTAATGCAATCCCTCGACACCCAATAATCCTCCCACATTAGCCTAGCTGTAGTACTACCCAATGCTCCTTTTCTGCAGCTTCTCAGCTCCTCAGTAACACAGTGACACCAGTTTTAACATTTTATTGTTATTGCTACCTACTGCTGCTCATGTTCAGAAGGATTAAGTAGGTGCTGTAAGAAGAGGCAATGCAAACTAGAAAGGGAGACTATATGGAAAGGCCAAATCTGAAAATTTTGGATCATGTACTCAAAGGTATGAATGGAAGAGTGATATTGGGTAGACAGTTATGGGAGCTTCGGACAGGAGAGAGCTAGATGAGGTCCTGTGAGAATTATGATATGAAAGTACTTTCATTTATTCATTTTTTCATTCACCTTTTGCAATCTCAGGATGTCCCAAATGCATTTTACATCCAATTAAAAACTGCTGAAGTACAGAAGTACAGTCATTGTTGTAATGTAGATGATGAAAGGTAAAGTTACGGTGACTGATGTGTCAGGAATCTTCTGTCTTTCATTTATTCTTATGGAGTTATTTCCCTGCTCCACATCGTCCATTCCCTGCAGTGCAGCACCTATTGTAGCTGGAAGGAGCTGTGGAAAAGTTCACATAGCAGCCCCTCCACCCTATGACCCTCTGACACTCAACTAGAGGAAAACCAAGAAGAACTGTTAAGGAGAAAGATGTAAAAGGAGATGTTATCATCAAGAATGAATAATTTAAGACCAGAAACTTTTAGTAGAAATTAATGGTGCTGGTTACTGACATTGCACTGCCATCCTCTGCTACAAGGGACAAGTGGGCAGTCCTGTGATCATCGGTCGTGTAGAAATCAGGCTCATATTATCTTATAGAATGCGTTGTATTGTCTGTGATTTTACTCCAAAGCTGTGTTGCAAAATAGTTTGAGGTCATATTGGAAATGAGCTGTTAATGAAAAAGATCCAAAGAATAAAATGATTAGGATAATGCAGTGGATGAGTAATTGACTTTTCACCTCTGAGAACAGGGTTCAAGTGCAGCCCAACTGAATGGATGAAAGTCCCTCTATCTGCTGACTGTTCAGGTCTTTCATGAACTGAGTTTGTACAGTCTCAGCCTAAAGCACGGAAGTACTCAAGTCAACACTAGATTATCAGTCTCAGGTGTCAAACAGGGCGCAAGATAGATGGTGTTGGATATGGGAGGGACGAAACACTGTGGATAGTAGGAACTGCTCTTCTGACAGTGGACCTGAAACATATCATTAGGACAATGACCAGCCAGCCTGGCAAATTCCAGCAACTGACACACAAAATTCCAGCAACTCAGCTTCTATTTCAGAGAATCATGGAGGGTACAATTCTGTGATTCATTCTAATTATAAGGCACAGGAAAAGGCCTTTCAGCCCATCATGTCGATGCTGGCTCATTATCTATCCAATTTGTACCACTTGCCTTCTCTTTCCCCATTGACCTGCAAATTTTCCTTTCACAAAAATAAATCATTTAAGACAGAGATTAGGATATGTTTTTTCTCTCAGAGGGTCGTGATTCTTTGGGACTCTCTTCCTAAAAAGATAGTGAAAGCAGGGTCTTTGAATGTTTTTAAGGCAGAGCTAGATAGATTCTTGATTAACAAGGGGTTGGAAGGTTATTAGGCGTAGGCAGGAGGTTACAATCAGATTAGCCATGATCTTACTGAATGGCGGAGCAGGCTTGAAGGGCTGAGTGGTCTACTCCTGCTCCAAGTTTGTATGTTCATATGTTCGTATGTCCCTTTTGAAAGTTAGTTTTGAACCTGCTTCCGCAGTCAGGCAGTGCATTTCAGATTCTAACAACTCGATGTGTAAAAAATATTCTCCTCATCTTCCATTTTTTTGAACATCATTCTAAATCTATGCTCCCTGATTATTGACCCTCCTGCCAGTGGAAGCAGTCTCTCCTTATTCACTCTATTAAAATCCTTCCTAATTTTGAAGGCGTCTACTAAATCACACCTTAACCTTCTCTGCTTTAAAGAGTATAATCCCAGTTTCTCTTTTCTCTCCATTCAGCTGAGGTCTTTCATCCCTATTTGCACCAATTTTTCACACACCCACCAGTTTTTTTCTGTTTGAATTTCACAAGTTTAGAACCTTGATACGATCTAGTCCAAGCTTTGCTGCCTCGCTGGTGGATAAATCCAAAATCTGAACTATAAAATCGAGTAAGATTGTGACATTTACAAATTAATGGAAACAGTAATTATGATTTATTAGTGGCCTGTGGGGATTCCATGTCATGCATTCCTTGTCAGCAATAAATTCATCCTTTATTTCCAGACAGTACTCTATTCCTTTTATGGAAGATTAAAATTACTATTAGAGAGCTGACTACGGTCATATTGGTTCCCAATGCTTATTTCGCAACCACAAACACTCATGCCTACAACAAACAACTTATTATCGATGAACTTAGTATCGCCAATCAGTATTCCAAACCCATAGCCTAGCCAAACTCCAGGAAGCCTCACTGACAGGAGATTACAGCAGGAACCTAGGTGCTTGTCCAGTGCCACATGCACACAAACACCTGGACATGCCCTAACAAGCATTCATGTACATGCAAGGTGGAGCTTGGCCTAAATAGCCAAGTGGTTATGGTACTGGGTTTGTAACCCCAAAATCAAGAGTTCAAATCTCACAATGGCAAACTATGAAACTATGTAACTTCATCTGAAACAGATGGAAACGGGTTTGTACTCGAAAGAGTTATATGCAAGGTGGAACTGTCTCTAATGACAACTGGTTCAGCAAGCAGTGTGACAGTACAGGTACCAGCAAGGAGAACAACTTTTGATTGACTGAACAATATTTGAATTGGTAGTTTACCTCAGTCAGGTTGACAAATCGTGGATCTCCCAACATACTTCTCTTTGCATTTGCAAATTTAAAGGCTTCAACTATTCTGTGATATGTCAGGGCCTTCTGTTCTGGAGAGGAAACACTGTCTGGAGTAAAATTATAGCCTGCAAATAGAAAGAAAATTAAGACAAAATATTATACTGAGTTTGATGCTTATGATGTGATCTCCTCTATACTGGGGAGACCAAACGTAAACTGGGTGACTGCTTTGCGGAACAATTTTGTTCAGGCCACAAACATGACTCTGAGTTTCCTGTCACCTGTCATTGCAATTCTCTACCTTGCACCCTGACACTCTGACTTTCTGTCCTTGGCCTGCTCCAGGGTTCCAATGAAGCTCGATGTGAGTTGTGGAACAGCACATAATTTTTTGACTTCACACTTTACAGTCTTCTGGACTCAATGCTGAGTTTAACAATTTTAGATCCTAACCTCTGCCTTCATTTTGTTTTGTTTTCCTTTTATTTTGGTTGGTTTTCCTTTTGATTCTTTCTTAATAATTTTACTTTGCACTCGCTCAGCTAGAATAGCTATCCTGCCATTCACACCTCATCTAGACACATCTTTTGTTTCTTGTCCCAGAAGTACTCCCTTTGACTTTGTGCCAGGAAAACTCCATCCTATCATAACCTTCCTTTTTGTTCCTCTCCCCACTCTCCCCCCTTTCACTTCAAAAGCTATTACATTTCTAACTTTTCCCAAATAAAAATTCACAGACCTGAAATGTTACCTCCGTTTTTCTCTCGATGCCACCAGATCTGCTGAACACTATCAGCATTTCTTGTGTTTCTTTCAGTACTCTTGCTTTTGTATGGGAACGTCATTATCTGACTAATGTTCAATAATAGGAAAGATAGGTCCTAAACCATAGGAATCAGGAGATCTCAAGTTCAATCCCTGCTTTATGCTGTTTTAACTGTTCTTATCTGGATCAGCTAGGATCCACCTCAAGCCCTGTGCCCGCTTTACTAATCAGGCTGAAGGCAAACATCTGATCTGTAAAAGCAGTGCAGAAGGAACTTGAGGCTGAGATCCTGCTGCCAGTGATGATGTTTCTGAAGCACAGAACACCCCCAGCTGCTGTAACCGTTTATTACAATGAGGGGAGGTGCAGAGTGTGTCCTCTGGTATGGAAAGAATGCTGCTAATGAATGTGCTGAAAATCAGGGACTTCTGCAATTATTTAGAGATGTTAATGTCAGTGTTCAGACCAGAGATGGACCATGCTCAAGCAGAGGTTGAACTTGTGAATATTGTAGATCACTATAGATGGATCTGGGAGTTGAAGCAATGGATGAGGTCAGCAACATAACTACAGAGAGGAACAAGAAGGGTAATTTCCTTCCATTTGCTGCCCATTTACACTGAGAAAGGGCTGGATGGCATACAAACATTTATAATTTTAAAATAAATCTACCAGCTGTTGCTCACCCATCTTGTTGTTCAAGAAGATGTTGTCAACACACTAACCCAAAACAGGCAGGAGCCCTATTAAAATATTTAAATTGGGCCCTACACTGGCTGTGGAATCCCAACACAATTTTTAGAGACAAATGAGTGGAGCAACCTTACCAGTTCACCAAAAAGAGATTTGCAAAGAACCAAGGGTATTGATTTTGTGGGACAAGCAGGCACATGAATGCTCTTCCACAACTGAATTGACAAAAATCTTCTGGCTCATTGATTGTCCATCCATGCACCCTACCCCGCACACTGCCTTCCCTTTGCACACATTTCAGACTCGGATAATGGAGCATTTTACCATCAAAATAATAACATTGGAATTGGTGCAGGAAACTCCCTGTGCACTGCCCTCAAATAACATATTCTTGACAGAGGTCCTATGTAATAAATACAGAAAATGCTGGAAAGCCTTATGAGGTCTAGCAGCATGTGTGGCGAGAGGAACAGAGTTAATGGGTGGAATTTAATGCCCTCCTCTTGGCAAGTTTGGTGGCAGGGGCATTTAATCAGGTGGGAGGGTGACAGGTGGGGACTCTGCCACCTTCCTGCTCTGCCCAGTTAAGTCTGTGATGGGAAGGGCTCATGGATGGCCTTCCCTCCTGCCAACTGACACCAGTAAACGGACAATTAATGTCCATATAATGGTCTCAACCCACCACTGCTGTATGTAGGGGGCTCACCATGAGTGAAGCCCGAAACATAAACCCTGTCAGGGTTGCTTGCAGGCTTCTGGCAGATTGGGGTTGTGGGAGGTAGGGGTGCCCTCATTGTCAGGAATTAGGTACCTGATCAAGGGAGCTGGCACTGGGAGGCGGTTTGGGGAGAGGGGGCACTGAGAGCCAGACCCTGTTCTTGCTGCCAACACCCACACCAACCCCTCCCCCATGAACCCCATACCACAACCACCACCCCACCCTACCCCACCATCATTCACCTGTCCCTGAGTCCCTTGGCATTCCTGGACTTTGTGCGGATGTAGTGCCAGCAGCAGCTATCGTCTCATTGTTGGTGCTGCCGAGCATTGAAAAGCTGCCAGCCTCTGATTAGCTGACAGCTCATGGTGGGTGGGACTTCTGCCCCTGGGGTCCTTGGTCTCAGGGAAGGTCCACCCACTGTCAAACTAAGTGGCTGATTGCCTAACGCCTCCATGAAATACCATCCAATGTTTCAGGTTAATGACCTTTCATCAAAACTGGGAAACATTCAAAACGTAATAGGTTTTGAGCAGGTGAAATGGGAAAAAGAAGAAAAGGGAAAGTCAGTGATAGGGTGGAAGACAGAAGGGATTAAATGATAAGACAGTTGGCAGTACAGGGCCAAAGGGAGTGATAATGAGACAAGTAAAGAATCAAAAAGTTCTGCCTAGATCAGGTGCGGATAACAGAATGATGAACAGCTGCCACCCAGAAGCAAGTCAAGAGAAAACAAGGGGGAGACCAAAATATACAAAGAAGAGGAAACAAAGTGAGGGTAGGGATTACAGTCTGAAAATGTTGACGTCTTTACAGAAGCTGTAAAGTGCCTAATCGAAAGATGAGGTGCTGTTCCTTGAGCTAACATTGTGTTTCATTGGAACACTGCAGGCGGCCAAGGACAGAGAGGTCAGCATGACAGCAAGGTGGAGCGTTAAAATGACAGGTGACCTGTTGTTCACGGTCATATTTGTGGTCTGAATGGAGGTATTCCACAAAGCGGTCACCCAATCCGCTTTTAGTTTTCCCAGTGTAGAGCAAATCACATTGTGAGCAGAGAATATATTATACTAAATTGAAAAAATACACGTAAATCATTGTTTCACAAGGAGGGAGAGCTTGGGGCCTTGGATAGTGAGGAAAGAGGAGATAAAAGGGCAGGTGCTGCATCCCCTGCACGTACATGGAAAGTTGTTTTTGGAAGCAGTGTATAAGATGATTTGAGGTATAGACCAGCTTGTTGCAGAGTGGATGGTCCCTTTGGAATGCAGAATGGGGAGGTCAGGGGAGATGTGTTTGGGTGGTCGTGTCATGCTGGAGCTGGCAGGAATGGTGGAGAAAGACCTTTTGAATGTGGAAGCTCATGGGATGGAAGGTACAAGGGGTAACCTATCGTGGTTCTGAGGGAGGGAAAGGGGTCATGGCAGAAATTCAGGAAATAGAACTGACATAGTCAAGGGCCCTGTCAACCACAGCGGAGGGAATCTTCGGTTGAGGATCAAGGAAGACATATTAGAAGCACTAGTATGAAAGCTAGCATCATCAGTACTGATGCAACGGAGATGGAGAAACTGGGAGAATGGAATGGAGTCCTTAGAGGAAGTAGGGTGTAGTCAAGGTAGCTATGGGAATCAGTGGCCTTATAATGAATGTTCATAGATAGCCTATTCCCAGAAATGGAAACAGAGAAGTCAGGGAAGGGAAGGGAAGAGTCGGAGAGGTAACAGGTGAAAGTGCAGAAAAGAGTAGAAATTAGAAGCAACATTGATGGAGTTTCCCATTTCAGGGAGAAGAGCAGGAAACTGCACTGATACAGTCATCAATGTATGGGGAAAAGAGGTGAGGGAGGGACCTGAGTTGGGTTGGAACAAGAAATGTTCCACATATCCCACATAAAGATAAGCATAGCTAGGTCCCATGTGAGCACCCATGGCAACACCTTTTATTTGGAGGAAGAGAGTGGCATTCAAGGAGAAGTTAAAAACAAAAAACTGCGGATGCTGGAAATCCAAAACAAAAACAGAATTACCTGGAAAAACTCAGCAGGTCTGGCAGCATCGGCGGAGAAGAAAAGAGTTGACGTTTCGAGTCCTCATGACCCTTCAACAGAACTAGGTGAATCCAAGGAAGGGGTGAAATATATGCTGGTTTAAGGTGGCGGGGGGACTGAATATTTTCTGCTCTCTTGCCCACATGTCTGTCCTTGGCTTGCTGCATTGTTCCAGTGAAGCCCAACGCAAACTGGAGGAACAACACCTCATCTTCCGACTAGGCACTTTACAGCCTTCTGGACTGAATATTGAATTCAACAACTTTAGGTCTTGAGCTCCCTCCTCCATCCCCACCCCCTTTCTGTTTCTTCCTCTTTCCTTTTGTTTTTTCCAATAAATTATATAGATTTTTCTTTTCCCACTTATTTCTATTATTTTAAAATATTTTTAAATCTTTTATGCTCCCCCCACCCCCACTAGAGCTATACCTTGAGTGCCCTACCATCCATTCTTAATTAGCACATTCGTTTAGATAATATCACCAACTTCAACATCTCTGTGTTCTTTTGTTCTGTTGTCTGTGACATTTTTTGATGATCTGCTTCTTTCACTGTTTGTTTGTCCCTACAACAACACCACACCCCACCTCCACTTCTCCCCCCCCTCCCCCCACCTTAAACCAGCTTATATTTCATCCCTTCCTTGGATTCACCTAATTCTGTTGAAGGGTCACGAGGACTCGAAACGTCAACTCTTTTCTTCTCCGTTGATGCTGCCAGACCTGCTGAGTTTTTCCAGGTAATTCTGTTTTTGTTCAAGGAGAAGTTGTTCACTGCGAGAACCAAGCTCAGCCAGACGGAGGAGGGTTATTGTGGATGGGAACTGGTTTGCTCTTGTATTAGAGTTTCTATGTATAATAGTCAAGTTCTCAACCATATTAGAACAGAGACTCTGTTGCATCTCATTACATAAATATTCCTTCCAATGTGTAATCCAGGAAACACAAGGGAGAAAATGCAAAATATAATCATTGGCAAAAATAATGACGTCAACACACTAAATGATTCAAGGAAATCCTCAGGGCAGGACTGCATCCCACACATTGGAAGCTTGAACAAGAATAGAGATGAAGAACTTCAGTTACATCGATAGATTGGAGACGTTGGGATTGTTTTCCTTAGAGAAGAGAAGGTTGAGAGGAGATTTGATGGAGGTATTCGAAATTATGAGGGGTCTGGATGGAGTAGATGGGGAGAAACTGTTTCTATTGATGGAAGGATTGAGAGCTGGAGGTCACAGATTTAAGATAATTACCAACTGAAGCAATGGCAACATGGGGATAAACCTTTTCATGCAGTGAGTGGCAGGGATCTGGAATGCATTCCCTGAGAGTGTAGTGGAGGCAGGGTCAATTGAGGCATTCAAGAGAGAATTGGATTATTATCTGAAAAGGAAGAATGTGCAGGGTACATGTGTAGGGTGGCACTAGGTAAATTGCTCCAGCAGAGAGCCGGCACAGACACAACGGGCCATATGGCCTCAGTCTGTGCTGTAACAATTCTATGATTTTTTGGATCCTAAGTGTATAACCAGGGAGTAAAGGCACAGGGTTGCTGTGGATCATATTTACAGTAAGAACAGTGAAGAAGCAAACAGTGCCTCTATTCCTGCTCCCACAACGGTGCTGGACAGAATTCCACTGCTGTGATATCTCACCCTTCAGGATGTTCAGTATCAATCCAAGCGCAAGCCCACTGGAGGGAGCGCTGGGCACGAACAATGTGTCATCTCCAATTGAGATGTTTATCACATCTTCAGATAATTGAGGTATGTAGTTTTTCAGGTCCTCAAGAGTTATAATCCCACCTGTGGAGCAGGAACGGAATTTAATACAATTATGCCAAATAAATGTTTCAAACATACAGAAGAGTGAATGTGAACTCATTATTACAATAGCAGCCAACCCTCCTCTCCAGCACAGGGAAGGATGTCTTCATTCCAGGAACATAGGAACTAGGAGCAGGAGTAGGCCATTTGGCCTATCGAGCCTGCTCTGCCATTCAAACAAATTATAGCTGATCATTAGCTCTGCACTATTTTCCACAGGCTGCAGGATGCAGTAGCGACCCGCCCTGAGAACGTGAACCTCCTGAGACATGGGTGTTCAAACATGTAGGGATAGCTGGTTCCCGTAGACCCTCTGTTGGGGGCCTCGCCTCCATCCAGTTGTACCTCAATGACCACCCCCTCTGTCCTAGAGAAGGGATGTAGCTGCGGAGAAGGCAGCTGGTGCTTCTGTTAGTGTTGCAGCTGCAGCATTTTGCAGGGGAAAGCCTCCTATCCTAAGCCCTCAGAAGAGGGGGACAGTATATCTGCATAAGCTCTGAGGGCTGACAGCAGGGAAGTGCTGAGGGTGCGTAAAGTGCTGATCAGATGGTGTGCCTTCCAAGCAGTTGGCATTTGTCTGTCAAGCAGTGATAGCAGGCTCTGGGAGGAATGCTTTGAACAAAATGGCCTCAACCAGCCATTTCTGCAGCTCCTCAGCGTAACTGACAAAACCTTCCCAGCTGTTACTTTCACTGAGGAAGCTCTTCCCACTCTACACTCACCTTCCCCACCTCAGGCTCAGTGTGGGGCTGTTCCACTGTTGAGAAAGAGGGAACCCAAGCAGAAATTCTCCTTATTACCTTTTCAAATACTTCAGTCATAATTCCCCCTCAGGCGCAGTGGTTCCCCAATGCAGTCAGAATCACATCAGGATCCTGACAACTTCATTTTCTGTGGTTTTCCCATCCCCAAACTCTCTTCCGTCAACCTGGGAAAGTTCTATCCAATGTGACAGAACTGCAAAAACAGTTATATACATTTGCCTGCATGCCTGAGGATATTTTAAAATATCATTCTTGGCATGCAGGCAGCACTAGAATCTCTTGTCCGTCTCTTATTGTCCTTGACAAGACGTTGGTAGACCCTCTTGAACTGCTGCAGTCTCTGTATTGAAGTTGCTCACAGTGCTGTGAGGTAGGAAGTTCAGGATTTTGACCCAGTGATTAAGAAATATGTCCAATTTAATATTGATCAGAATTTCCTGTTCGGTGTGTGGGGGGTGGGGGTGGGCCCTGCTCGCTGATGCATAAAGTGATGCGCGGTGACATAGGTTGTGCGTCCCGATGTCACCGCGCATCATTCCGATCTTTCGTTAGGTGGGCATGCACTGGAGTCAGGTGCGCGCCCGCCAAACTGTCAAAGGCCTGTTAAGGCCATGAAAAAACTATTTAACCAACTGGACAGTGCTGCCTGTCCAACCTTAAGGTTGATGGGCAGGCGAAGAGCCCAGGCGGCCTTCGCATTTTTCATGAAACCTCATCCACGGGCGGGATGAGATTTCATGAAGGGTTTATTACATTTTTAATAAAAAATTTTCAAACATTTCATAAACATGTCCCAGCTCATGTGACGCTGTCACATAAGGGGAGATATGTAAATGATTTTCAACTTTCTTTACTTTAACCTTTAAAACTGAAGTTAATCTCCTTGAGACAGCTCTGTGCCTCAGGGAGACTTCTGCGCTCTTTCGCATCCATGCTCCCTCCTCCCCCCGTCTGCACAGGTAGCGCTGAGCACTACCGGGTGCGCATATCTTGGAGCGGACCGTAATTGGCCCACTCATGTAAACTGACGGCGCACTGCCAATCGCAGGCGGCAATCGGCTCCCCACCCGCCCACTCCAGCACTCGCACCCACTCCAGACCCACCCGCCCAACAGGGAGAAAATTCTCCCACTTGTGTGTGACTTGGAAGGGAAACTTGGAGGTGATGGTGTTCCTTTGTACCTGCTGCTGTTGTCTTTCTAAGTGGTGGAAATTTTCTGGTGGCAGCTGGCCAGGTGTCTCAATGTAATTATTGAAAACTTCAAAATTTGGTTTCCATGTGAGAATTATTAAGGGACAATAGATCTCAATTCAAACTAATGATACTCATCAAAATTGGAGAAAAGTTCAGGATAAGAAAAAGACATCCAGCCCAGTGAATCTCATTGTTCTAACACCACAGATTCATTTGTAAACAACCATATTTTGAATGTGCCTAATGTTTTTGTCTCCATTAATCCAGCTGCAGTTTGTTACCACTATTTTTAATTTATACCCTCTTTCGTATGTTCCTGCATTACTGTGAAATAGTAACCTGTGTTTACCTTGTCTACACCATTTCATAATTTAATCACCATCTCTAGACTATAGAACTCAAGTTTCTTCAGCTTTTCTCATAATTCATCCCCTTAATACCTGTGATCACTTATCATTGCTGTTATCAGTGCAAAGATAGAATAGGCCAATTCTGTGATCTATCTGATAATCATACAGGAAAGATTGTGGCAAGGGCAGGAAATATTGTAATATTTTACCAGATCTCCTACCAAGCTCAATACAGAAAGAATTTGGAAGGTTCAGGGGGCAAGTGAAAAAGGAAATAAGAGAGGGAAAGAAAGACGATAAGAAGAGGCCGTCAGGTAACATAGAAAGGAATTCACAAGTATTCTTCTGGGAAAAAATATAAAAAGATTGTAAGGGGAGATTTGGGGCTGATTAAGGACCAAAAAGAGGATCTACACATGGAGCCAGAGGACATGACTGAGGTACTAAATTAATTCTTTGCATCAGTCTTTACCAAGGAAAAATATGCTGCCCAAACCATAGGGAAAGAGGAGATGGTTGGGACATGGGATGGCCTAAAATTGATAAAGAGGAGGTATTGGAGAGGGTGGCTGCACTTAAAGTTGATATGTCATCAGGACCAGACAGGATGCATCCAAGGGTAACAAGGAAAGTAATGGAGGAAATTGCAGAGGTACTGGCTCAGAGGATCTTCCAATCCTCCTTAGATGCAGGGGTGATGCCAGAGGATTGGAGAATTGCAAATATTACCCTTGTTTGAAAAGCAGCCTAAGGATAAACTCAGCAACTGCAGGCTGGTCAGCTTATCTTCATTGGTGGGAAAGCATTTAAAAACAATGATCCAGGACAAAATTAACTGTCTCTTGGAAAAGAGTGGATTTATTTAAGGAAAGCCAGCATGGATTGGTTAAAAGCTAATCATGTTTAACTTACAATTAAGCTTTTTGATGAGATAACAGAGAACGTAGATGAGGCTAATGTGGTTGATGTGAAGCACATAAACTTCCAAAAGGTATTTGATAAAGTGCCAAATAATTAGCTTGTCAGCTAAGTTGAAGTCATGCAGTGAAAATGACAGTGACAGAATGGATGTGAAGTGATAGAAAATAGAAAGTAGTGGTGAATGGGGGCAGAAATTTGCCCTTGTCAGGCGGGCTCGGCGGGGTTGGGTGGGGGTGGTCAGGAAGCTGACCGCAAACAGGGCCGCACTGCGATTTCACGCTGGTGAGCCAATTTAGGCCTGTCCAGCGTGAAACGTGAGCAGCAACGCTCAGCGCTGCCTATGTTGGGGGGGGGGAGGTGGGGGGAGGAGGGCAAGTGTGAACATCCCACCTGCGTGTGGGTGCACAGAGCGGCCTCAGGGAGATGAACAATTTTCAAAATAAAAAAAAAGATCGTAAAAATGTTATAAAGCATGTCCCCTGATGTGACTCTGTCACATGAGCAGGGACATGTTATTAAATAAATTTTAAAATTTTAATTTGATTTTTATTTGCTGTTGGAAATCTCACCCCGCCCATGGATGAGGTTTCCAAAAAATGCAAAGGCCGTTTGGCCTTTTCTCCTGCACAACCGTAAGGTTGGATGGACAGCAAAAAATTTCTTTTCATTACCTCTTTAGTGGCCTTAACAGGCCTTTTAATTATCGGCAGGCACGTCGCTCACTCAGGCGCACGCCCGCCAACCGAAATATTGCGTTGACGTCAGGACATTAACCCAACATTATCGCGCATCATTTTACGCTCGATCAGGTGGGCATGTGCCCGCCCACTACCGCCAAGCTAAAAATTCAGCACCGGTTGTCTTTTGGGCCGCAACAAGGTATACAATGGTGTTCCCCCAGAGCTTGGTACAAGGACGGCCACTTTCTTGGATGATATTGATGACCTAGACTTGGGTTTGCAGCGGACACTTTCAAAATTTCCAGATGACACAACATTTTGAAATATTGTGAACTGTGAAAATAGTCTTCAAAATAGCATAGACAGGCTGGCTGGTGGAATGGGCAGACACCTAGCAGAGAAATGGGAAGTGATATATTTTATTAGGAAAAATAGGAGAGTAATATAAAGTAAAGGGTACAATTCTAAAGGGGTTATGGGAACAGGGAGGAATGGGGTAAATGTGCACAATTTCTTTAACTGGATATGGCAGATTGAGGAAATGATTAAAAATGTATATAGACATGAATTTTCCGCTCCCCTACAGGCGGGTTTGTAGGTGTGGGGTGAGCAGAGGCTCCTTGGACAGGCTTCCTGCTGGGTTCCTCTTCACCCCGATCTCTCTGCAATTTTGCATTGGAGCAGGTGAGTCCTCGGATGGATTGTCTGCCCTGCCCCAGTTGAAGCCCTCAAGTGGCCAATTACTGACTGCTTAAGGGCCATTTCCCACCCAGCCTCAATTTGTAGGTTGGTGGGAGGAGTTCCCAGATATGGGGGAAGTCTGAAATTAACCTGATTCAGGCCCCGGGCGGGAAGGGGGGATGGGGACCTGCATCAAAAGCACCCTTTTAATATAGGGGACCCACTGCCCACCCCAGGCCACCCTAAAGGTCTGGTAAGCTCAGGACCTTTTTCACCACTTGGCCCCCGTCCCCCAGCCTCTCCTCCCCCACTCCAACCCCCACGGTCCATCCCCCCAGCCCTCCCCTACCCTCCCCGCCCTGAGACCCCCAAAACCTACCTCTTCCTGGAATCCTGGAACTTGGGCTCCAAGGACTGAATGCAGTCCCAGTTCTGTTCACTACAGCTTCTGGCACTGCAGGGAATAGAGAATTGCCAGCCATTCAGATTGGCCAATAGCTGTCTTAGGCAGGATTTCCTCCCTAATGAGGGGCTGCAGTCAATTAACACTCATTGGGGCATGAAATCACTGCAGAGCGGACACTAATGGAAGGGTATGTTCCCCATCAACTCTTCAGATGGCAGGGGAGGAAACCTCACCATCCTAAAAATCCTGACCATGAGATTCTGGGCTCTAGAAATAAAGGCACAAGCCCGGATTTTCACCAAGTTGGGATTACTCAGGAACCCTTTAAAATGGCAGGCAGGTCCCGATTCCAGGATTCCCAACCCCATTCCCAGGCTGTGCGATTTTCAGGACTGCCAGCTGGTTCCGATCAAAAACCCACAGCTGGAACTCCTGAACCGGCCAGCTCCATTGAGGAGATAGGCATATTCTACTTCTCCACAATTTTCATTGAGTCGGACCAGAGAATGTTTTCCCTGGGGTTCAGGTGTTTCATCAGAGTAATGGATGCCTGGGATCTCACCCAAGAATACATAGAGGCTTGACTGAGAGCCCAGAAATTCATTAGCCTGTTGAAACACTTGAGCCCCAGGGAAAATATTGCTTGGCTGACAGCTCTGTCTAATCTCATATGTAATTTTCACAATGTTTATTTACACAAGATAAAGAGGTTACAAGTGCTTACAATTTCTGCTATTGATACTTTAAAGTCTCTGGATGATTGATACGCTTATTGGGCTGTAGTGAAAGGACTTCTTCACATTGTGGAGGGAAAGAGTGAATGACTTTAAGAAGTTTTTTATGGGTATTATTATCACCATAGGGTTCATTGGTTCTGTACAGTGTATAGCGGATTGATGAACATGGAAGTGCAAAAGCACTTTCTGTTTTTATTTCAGATCTCCTATCCACTGTATTTCAGTTTTATTACTGTTGTTCCTTTGTTGTTGCTGGGTTAAAATCCTGGAACTCCCTCCCTAACAGCACTGTGGGTATACCTACACCACATGGACAGTAGCAGTTCAGGAAGGCAGCTCACCACCACCTTCTCAAGGGCATTAAGGAATAGGCAACAAATGCTGGTCTTTCCAATGATGCTGGTGTCCCATAAATGAATTTTAAAAAAACCTTTTCAGCTACGTGTGCAGGGTTAATACAAAGAACTGTTAACTTATCCAAAGTGGGCAGCTTCCCTTTTTCCTTCATTTTTCCCTTGTGCTTTTCTCCCTCTCTCTTGCCCACTAGAGATTATTTCACAGAGCACATTGAAGGTCTCTATGGACTCATTTGATAACCATTGCTCTTCTGTAGATACTGATGCAAAGTAATTATTTAGCATGCCTGCTATTTTCTTATTTTTACTGATAGTGTCACTGTTGTCAATCTTCAAGGGCCCACATCACTCCTGTCCTCTTTTTCCTAGTCGAATTGTAAAATGTTTCTGTATTGATTTTGATATCCCTTGCAAGTTTTTTCATACTTCCTCTCAAGTGCAATTAGGGATGGACGGTAAATGCAAGCAATGCCCACATTGATAAATGATGATAAAAAGTCCTTCCCTTACCTGCATTCTTGATATCGTTCACTATCTGTTGGGAGAGAGATCCATTATAAAATGCATCAAGTCCTTCATCTGCCAGAACCTGATAGGTTGCAGCTAATTTTGGAAATCTGATGATTTCATTTTCCTGGAGTATTTTACCATCAGAATTACAGAGTATTTCACTGTTGAGAGAAATACAAGATGTTCAGTAGCTCTATTTGTAACAGTACTTCCAAATATGTTCATTGTCACATCATAGTGTTACAAATGCTAGGCTTTACAAGACTGCTTGGTTTTAAAATGTCCCTTTTAACTTAAGATAGGGCAGTCAATTCCAGAAGCAACCCAACTTGGAGATATGCCCATGTGATCTGGTTTCCAAGTGGAGAGAAATTCAAACAGAAACCCTTTGAAATGGGGTGACAGTTTTAAGACCTTTACACACTATCTCATAGCAGATGGGGATGTTAGAGATTTAAGGAATGGGATGTCAACAAGGTGACCTCACTGGTGAAAATTAGATCCTGAAAACCTGGGTTGAATGGAACAATTTTCAAAAGACACTGGAAATTTTGATCTAGCTTGGCAGGGAGAAGTGATCCTGCTGGAGATCTATGAGCTACTATGGAACTGTTCCTGTGAGGATATGTACCTACCAATAGTGCAGTGCACTGTGATGGGGTTTCCTAAGGCATATTTTAGTTGCATTAGTTAGTTAGTTAATACAAATACTCTTTCTTTAGTTGCATGTATTGTTTGCTTGTTAATTAATGTTTAATCTATGTTGATTTTGATTTTTTTGATGGAGTAATGGTCTTAAGACATGAAATCTTATCTTTTCATAATTTCCAGCATTCTCTGAGAAAGTCGTCTCTTTTAAAAAGCTATCAGTCTCTATGAGGATCATAACAAATTGTGGGTGTTACAATCCTGTTAGGGACCGTTATGATTTAAAGGTAAATCTGAACACTCAGTGATTAACCGGTAGACCTACGCCATAAGATTTCATATTTTTAAATGAAAACAAAATTAATTCTACATAAAACAAATTAAACAAAGCAAGAACTATTGACACTGTAGTTTATAATTACTTATGCTATGAACTCAGTTCCACTTTTCACTTCCCCCCATACATTACAAGAGTCTTGAAAGTTCATTCATTTCTTCACAGACCCACCCAAAGTTTCATCACAGCCCTCCAGAATTCACTTTAATTCTCCTCAGAATTCCAGCTATTCTCCGAGGTCTAAGATTTTATGGGAATCCTTCCTAAACAAACCTCTAGCTTTCCTTTAAATACCTCACAACTAAATATGCCTTGGTTCCATGTTCTGGTTGCCAACAGATACCCAACTGCCTTCTCACAACCTTCCAATTAACTTTGCTGACTGCTTTCAGCCACAAGATTGAGTGAGGACCACTGTAGATTTCTTCCCCTAGCTGAAAGCTGGGACAATCTTCTAGTTGCTTTCCCCTCATGAAATCCAAACTGAGCTTGAGCTGCACTCACATTCCACGAGGTGAATGATAAAGTTATTATTTTCCTTGCTTAACTGCAGGCCTGACTAACAATCATCGCCTTAGGACCTCCCTCAACTTAGTGATCCACAATCTACGGCAAATAAAAAGTGCAATTGGCTTCTGTGAGAAAGCACCCAGCTAAATTAAACAAAATAATCTTCTACCCCCCACAGCCCATCTCTATGACAATGCAGCATGCTTTGGGATGTCTTCAAACAGAAATGTAAATTAATTATTTTACCTTCAATTCAAGTCTTCCGCTCTGTAACCCTTATGAATAATTTATATTTCTAATGGATGTTATGTCCCTCTCTCCAGACTCCCTGGCTCCACAAAAAAAAACTCAAGTTTTACAGAACTGCTTTCAGCTTCCATTCAGCTGGAAGCTACAAACATCAGGGAGCAGGAGAGCTGGCTCTCTGCATCTTTGGTTTGCATCTTTGGAGTGGTTGAGGCAAAAATTATAGCATCTAGGGGGAGGCTAGACAAGCATATACTGGAGAAGGGAATAGAGAATGATGCTGATAGTTAGACAAGGAAGGATGGGAGGAGGCATTAGTGGAACATAATATTTGATTGGACTGGTTGGGCTGAATGGCCTGTATATTATATGAATTCAATGTAAAAGAATCTCATGGGTTATGAAATACAGTTTTGCCTAAAAATATTCAGCAGACAATCTCAAGAGTGAAAAGTCCAGTTTTACAATTCATGTCAAGTGCCAGTAAGCAAGGGGTGTTATTCTCAGCTGAGAGCCACGTTTCTCTATCTTACCATAAAGATTGGTCTTTCTCAATGTCTTCCTTATATTTCTTTACAGCATCTGCAAGGGCCTGGCTAATGGGGAATCCCTCTTTGGCAAGTTTGATGCTTGGCTCAAACAACCGTTTCCATGGTAACCGTCCATGCCGTTGATGTGCCAGTTGGTATCCTCGGATTTCACCAGGAACTACTATGGACAATCCTCCTGTGGGTAGATACAAAAATAAGTAACAAACTAGTTTCGAAAATTAAAACCCTTCCTTTTCAGTGCGCTCGTTTACAAGAGTTATCTGGTCCTGTTTACCTCACTAAGTAATGATTAGACTGAAGGAAGAACTTGCTTATTATACATAGCTAAGATGCCTCAAATGAATCACAATTTCCACCCTGACATCAACTCTTGCTGCTTCTGCCAAACAATGTGCACTGAGATGATCTTCCTTACAGTTTTCTCCCTTTACCATTTGTCATGAACTTTTGCATATTTATCTGAGCTGTTGAGACCGTGGACTGTGATCAGTTGATGATCAATAAGATCATGGCTGACCTGTCTGTGTTACTAATTCCACATTCCCTGATAACCTTTGATTCCCCTGCCTAACACGAATCTATCTACCTCTGTCTTAAAAATACTCAATGACCCCGCCTCCACCATCTTCTGAGGCAGAGAGTTCCAAAGTCGCACAGCCCTCAGAGAGAAAAATTCTCCTCAACTCTGTCCTAAAAGGGCGACCCCTCATTTTATAACAGTGCCCCCTAGTTATGGTGGGAACTGGTGGACACTTACCTTTCTCTCCAGTTCCCGGGACGTAGTCTCAGGAGCTCCGTGCAGTGCCTCTTCCAGCAACTGCAGCACTGTTGCTGGAGGGACTGGAGAGTTACTGATCAATCTGATTGGTTAGCAGCTCTTGAAGGCTGAACTTCCTCCTGAATGAAGGAGGGGGAGAAGTCCCACCTTATGCCAATCAATGCTGGTAGGAGTGTAAAATGGCAGTGGAGCTGTTGGAGTTGGTGGGGATGTATTTGAACCCCCACCATCCTAAAAATTCAGGCCATAGAATCATAGGATGGTTACAACACAGAAGGAGGCCATTCATCCCATTATGTTCATGCTGGTTCTCTGAAAGACCGCATGGAATAAAAGGGTCAGTAGCAGCATGGATACAAAATTGCTTGACTGACAAGAAACAGAGAGTAATGATGGACAGTTGTTTTTCAGACTGGAGGGAGGTGTATAGTGGGGTTCCCCAGGGGTTTGTCTTTGGAACCCTGCTTTTCTCAATCTACAATAATGACCTAGACCTTGGTTTACAGGGCACAGTTTCAAAATCTGTGGATGATTCAAAGCTTTAAAGCTTGGAATTATTGTGAGCTGTGAGTAGGATAATGTAGAACTTCAAAAGGACATGGACAAGTTAGTAGAATGGGTGGACAGGTAGTAGATGAAATTTAATGCAGAGAAATGTGAGTTAGGAAGAATGTGGAGAGACAATTTAAAATAAAAGATACGTTTCTAAACTGGGTGCAGGAGTAGAGAGACTTGGGTGTATATGTACATAAATCATTGAAGGTGGGAGGACAGATTGAGAGAGGAGTTAATAAAGTGTATGGCATCCTGGGCTTTATAAACAAGGGTATAGAGCACAAAAGCAAGGAAGCTATGATAAACCTGTACAAAACACTGGTTCAGCCTCAACTGGAGTACTGAATGGAATTTAATTGCTCCCCCAGGACAAGTTTGGTGGCAGGAGCATTTAGTCAAGTGGGAGACGGTGGATGGGGAATCCACTGCCTTCCCACCTCAGCCCTGATTAAGTCTGTAATGACTTGACAGTCTGGACAGGTTTTAACAAGAAACAAATAAACTTTATTACAGAGAGCTTTTCAGGTGCTACATGCTTGATCAGGACTCTCGTCAGGAAACCCCACCCCCTAACTGCCCGCACTTAGGGCTCATTTGTCGGAGCCTCCAAGAACATCACGTGACCTCTGATAAGACAGCAGGACAGGCTATACCTTCAGTTACTACAAGGCCTGTGGCAGTAAGGCCTGTGGACAACCTTACTGCCTCACAATGAATATCCCTTAAAGGCCTTAACCCCTCACCGCTGGTACTAACCCAATGGCAGGCGGGGAAATCGCTATGCGGGAAGCCCAAAAAGTAAACCCTGTTAAGGTTGCTTGTGGGCTTCCAGGTGGATTGGTGGGGTCGGGTAGAATTCAAAGGCACCCAGTAGCTGATCAAGGAACCTAGCATCTGGTAGAGGGAGCTGAGAGCCACACCCTGCCCTTGCTGCCAACCCCCTTCCCCCTTGCCTATGATCCCTACCCCACGATCCCTCTGCAGCTATCACTCACCTGTGCCTGGGTCCATTGGCAATCCGAACCTCAGGTGGATACAGTACCAGCTGTCTTGTTTTTTGTTTCAATGATGCACACAGGCCATTGTAGCTGAGCTAACTTTATTGATAACACATTTTCCTAACATAAACTCATATCTGCAGTATCTGAACTCTATCAAGACAGGCTCCAAAATGTGCTATTTAACCTTCAACCCCCAGGTCAGGTGACCCCATATATAGTACAGAGTATTGTATAGTACCTAATACTGGAGTCCACAACCACAATCAGCTATTATCATAACAGCAGCCCTTCCCAGTGGCACTGATGAGCAATGAAGAGCTTCCAGATTCTGACTGGCCAATAGCTCTTGGTGAGCAGGGTTGCCCCCCACCCCCATCCTCCCCCCATAGAGCCCTGGAACCCCAGGAAGGCCCACCATTGCCCAGTTAAGTGCCTGATTGACACTTAATTCAGTAAGGTTTCCCAAAACTGAGAAACGCAGAGCTCTTATTGGCCTCCAGCCAACAGGTGAGCCCCATTGGTCCATTAAATACCATCTGCCCAGCCTTGAGTAACACAGTTTAAGAAGGATGTGAAAGCATTAGAGAGGGTGCAGAAAAGATTTACTGGAATGGCTCCAGTAATGAGGGTCTTCAGTTACATGGATAGATTGGAGAAGCTGAGGCTGTTCTTAGAGAAGAGAAGGTTAAGAGAAGATTTGATAGAGGTGTTCAAAACCATGAGGGGTCTGGATGGAGTAGATAGGGAGAAACTGTTCCATTGGTGGAAGGTTTCAGGACCAGAGGGCACAGGTTTAAGGTGATTAGTAAAAGAAGCAACGGCGACATGAAAAGCCGACTTTGACAGGGAGTGATTAGTATCCGGAATGCACTGTCTGACAGTGTGGCGGAGGCAGGGTCAAGGCCCTGAAAAAAGAATTGGGTAATTACCTAAAGAGAAACAATTTTCAGGATTACAGGGAGAAGGTGGGGAGGTAGGATTTGATAAATTGTTCTTGCAGAGAGCCAGCACAGACATGACGGGCCAATTAGCTGTAACCATTCTATGATTCTGTATGAGGGACCAGGAAAAGGCCAAAAATACGGCAGTGATGGACATACACCACCTGTGAACAGCATTGATATCAGACTCACTAAACCCATTTACACTCACCAAGCTGTATAGAGTCCACCGCTCCACAGAATTACAGCTTATTTTCAGAAACCTGGAGGCTCCCACGGTGAAGTAGAAAGTTTATCTATTGAGAGCTGAATCAAATCAACCAGAAGCTCTCAGCTTTGATCCATGGTCTGCACAGGGCGAGTCAAATCTCAGCTGATGCAGTAATAGCATTGCTGTAATTGGCCTAAGTACCCTGGGTTTGGAAAAGATACACATCCAGGGTACCCACTATTGATTGTCATCCAGCAATCCCTCATAGTTAAATAAGATGCTGACATGCATTGTCAAGGCTAACACACCAATAATGCCCCTCTTTGCCAAGTTATCAGAAGGTATCTGTGGGGCTGAACTGGAGAAAGTAATCAAAGGTTTAATGAGAAATGGGAAACAGGGAGAAAGCAGTATATATTCGGTCAGTTTTTGGAATCCCAAAGCATTTTAGTCAGAAGCTTGTGCTTTTGAATTCAAACTTCACTATGTGGGGGTGGGTGGGCCAGGGATCAACAATAATGTAACTCTTTTGAGTACAAACACGTTTCCATCTGTTCCTATTCAGATGAAGTGACATTGTTTCATAGTTTGCATTGTGCGATTTGAACTCTTGATCTTGGGATTACAAGCCCAGTACCATAACCACTTGGCTATTTAGGCCAAGCCCCAGAAATGATACAAGCATTGTGGGCATTACTGTAGGGTTAATGCATCATGGCTGCTGAGGAAGCATTTTTTCACCTGTAGCATCCTTAACATGTGGCCACACACAAGCTGAATGCAATTGGAGTAACTCTTTCGAGTACAAACACGTTTCCATCTGTTCCTATTCAGATGAAGTGACATTATTTCATAGTTTGCCATTGTGAGAATGAACTCTTGATCTTGGGGTTAAAAACCCAGGACCATAAACACTTGGCTATTTAGGCCAAGCAATAATGTATTGATTACAATCCTAGTGTTTACCTTTACGAGACATATCATCTGTCTTATTGACAAACATATCCTTTGATGCATTGTCAGGGGCCACTTCTCTGGAATGAATAGTTTCTACTTTTCCTGAAAAATAAGAAAAAAAGGTATTGTTCCAAACAATTAGGATCACAGAGTGGGAGTTCTGTATCAAACATTCACAGCAAGAGTTGGAGTGCAGCATGGGAAGATAAAGCAGCAAACATTTGTTTAAGTCCCATTTCAGGCATAGTGAGGTAGGCAGCAAGCAAACTTCATGCTGCCTTGCTTACCAACATGACTGTGGCATGCAACCCATCGAGGAACATGCTGTTGACTGTCTGCATATTCAGCAGGGGGCCCAGATGTGTTCATATCTAGAATTACTTCTCGCTAGCCTGTGCTTGCAATGGCAGCTTGTCTTTCTTAAAGGGGAACTGCATCAACCTGCAGCAGCTTGTTGACCTGACCTGTGTCAGAAAGGCTTTGATGGAAGGAAGAAGATTGCCAGTTGAGCTGAAACCAGCCAGAGAGAGGTCTTCCAGGCTCTCTGACGCTATACTGGAGGACTTCAATCAGAAGGCAAAAGGAGGAGAGACACAAAGGCCAGGATCTTTTTGTTCATTCTGGAAACAAGTTGGCAGATGGCGGGAGCATAAAATCGGGTGGGATGGCAGGTGTTGCTGTGCCCCTTACCTTCCTGCTACCATTGTATTTCATCAGAGACATGGGATGTGGTGGCCAGCGTACCCTCTCTTAGACCAATGGAGGCCTTTAAGTGGCCAATTACTAGCCACTTAAGGGACTCTTCCTACCACTGCTAATATTCTATCGGTGGTAGGTGTAGCCCATGCCATATGCTGAGGTTGACACTTATACCCTGGAGTCCTGCCTGTGGGCTCAGGGAGTGGGATCCCTCTTGTTTGGGTACCTTGTACTCCATGGAGGCCCCTCCCCTCCCACCTGCTACATGGGTTGCCCCTACAGGATGGCCTCCCCCCCTCACCAGGGCTTGCCTGATGGACCCTCAAGGCCTCCAACCCCACTCATCTGGACTCTGGGTCTGCTCCAGGGTCACTGGTCTGTACTGTTACATTCCCAAAAGTGCCCACCACAGGGGTCACGGACAAAGTCTATTTGGTTAGAGATCAGAACCATGAGAGATACCATTACACTAACGGGTGTATTCTACACACCACCAAATAGTGAAGAAAGATATAGAGGAGAAAATTTGAAGAGAAATTATAGAGAGGGGCAAATGGGGAACTTTATCCAAATATATACTGGGATAGTACTAGTGTAAAGGGCAGGGTGGGGATAAAGTTTCTAAAGTGTGTTCATGAGAATTTCCTAACGCAGTATGTTTCCAGTCCAATGAAGAAAGAATCATTGCTCGATCTGATTCTTAGAATGAGGTGGTCTAAGTGGATCAAGTGTCAGCGGGAGATCATTTAGGGAGAGTAGGATAAGAGACTAGCAGCTAACATAAAATTAAATCCAAAAGTCTTCTACAGGCATATAAATAGTAAAAGGCTAACGAGAGGAGGAGTGGGATCAATGTGGAATGCAAAAGGGGATCTGTGCGTGCCCCCGCTCGCTGACCCGAAATTTCTTCCCAATATGCTTAATCCCATTTAGGTTCCTGAATCCCTGGAATTCCATACCAGTGAAGTCAGTGCCATTTTCCGAGACAATGGGCTGCATCCTCTGGTTGATGAGCAGGGGTCGGGGCCCGCTCGCTGACACGTAAAATGACACGCGGTGACATTGGGCGTGCATCCCGATGTCACCCCACATCATTTAGATTCTCAGTTTTGTGGGCACGGAGCTGAGTTGGCTGTGTGCCAACCAACCGCTCAACGGCTGATTAAGGACATTAAGAAAGTTTTTAAAATGATTAATGGACCTGCCTGTCCAACCTTAAGCTTGTGTGACCGTGTCAGGGGACATGTGAGGAATATTTGTTTCTGTCCTTGATGAATTTTTGACTCTTGAGCTGATCTCCCTGAGGCAGCACTTTGCCTCAGGGAGATCTGTGCACTCTATCGTGCGCATGCGCAAAAGAGCACACTCCTGGCCCAGGGAATCCCCCCCCACCCGCTCAGGGAGCGCATAGCACTCCCTGGTGCATGACACGCTGGGCGGGCCTTAATTGGTCTGCCCACGTAAAATGGCTGCCGATCAGGAACCCGCATGCTCAGGCCCGCTCCCGCACAACCCTCCCCAACGGGGGGAAAATGCTGCACAATGACTTCTGATAGACCATGTATGCAAGAACATTGGCACAGCTTTTCAATAGTTGCACATGATGTCGGTGTCTAATTTCATACACACCCATCCACTTTGAGCGTCAATGATCACTAAAAACATGGTACCTAAAAATGGACCAACATAACCAATATGTAGTTTAACCCAGGGTTGACCAGGCCACTCCCACAGCAGTGGAGCTGAAATGGGCAACATCTGCTGTTGCTGACACTGGAGACAGTGTTTAATCATTTTTTCTATATCACTGCCCACACTTATATAGCTTCACGCAAGCATCTTCATTTTCGAAATGGCTGGATGCACACTTGGAGCTCTGTCAAATGTGGTTCTCTTCCTTGTGAAGGGATGATGACTCTTGATCCCCACTGCAGGATTCCATCTTGACAACTTAATTCAGTTTTATGAGCATAGAATGGTTTTAACTCTTCAGAGATTTGACCATCCTTGCAATACCCTTTCTCAGACTCTTGATAAAATTAGATCTCGGTTTGTCCAATGTTTTATCTGCTTCGCACAGACCAGCAAGGCATCCAGGAAATTCAACACAAGTACAACTTCTTGTGGCACTGGGGCATGTATAACACTATCTGGCAAAGGAAGACAAATGAAGGCATCTGCATTTGCTATATGCATACCAGACGGTGCATAAAGGTCTACTCATATGCCGACAAAATCAAAGCCCATTGTTGAATTCTGGCAGAGGCTTTCAGTGGAATTGCTTTATCTTCACTAAATAAACCCAACAGTGGCTTATGATCTGATACTATGGTGAAATGTCAACCATGCAAATATTGATGGAATTTCTTTACTCCAAATATTACAGATAAACCTTCCTTTTCAAGTTGCGAGTTACTCTTCTCGGGTGCAGAGAGGGTTCTGGAGATATATCCTATTGGCCCTTTGGAACCATCTTCCATCCTGTGTGACAACACCGCTCCCAAACCACAAGGAGATGCATCACAGGTTAATATTAATTCCTTTGACGGGTCATAAGGTACTAGTAGACATGATGAGTGTAAAAGATTCTTGACTTTTATGAAGGCTGCTTGTTGTGCCTCCCATGACCACCTGTGGTTCTTCTTCAATAATAAGTGTAAAGAGCTAATGCTATAGACAAATTTGGCAAGAAGTGACTGTAATTATTTATCATGCCCAAAAAAGACTTGAGCATCCACTCAATGACCCAAATATATGACTTCAGCTTGGAAAATACAATTCTCTTTTTTCAAACATACACCAACCTCTAAAAAACTCCTTAAAATCTCTGCTCGGTTGGCCATCTGTTTGGATTCTGTCAATTCTGTGATCATCCAGGTAGGTACACTACACCTGGGGGAAGTCCTTGTAGTAGACTTTGTATAGTTCTTTGAAAAATTGTAAAGGCACCAAAAGGTAGGCATGTATATTGATACAGGCCCTTGCGCGTGTTGATGGTTACATACCCACTAAATGTGCTGTCTAGCTCTAGTTGTTGGTATGCTTCACTCAAGTCCAGCTTGGTGCAGGATCTTCCTCCTTTTTATTGGGCCTGGAGTCACATGGAGGCTAGACCAGGTAAGGACAGCAGATTTCCTTCCCTAACGGGCATTAGTGAACCAGATGGGTTTTCACGACAATTGGCAATGGTCTCATGGTCATCATCAGACTTTTAATTCCAGATTTTCATTGAATTCAAATTTTACCATCTGCCATGGAGGGATTTGAACCCGGTCCCCAGTGCATTACCCTGGGTCTATGGAACACTAGTCCAGTGACAATATCACTATGCAAGCTTAGCGTACAGATCTTCAATCCTTGGGATTGGATATTTGTCTAATTTAGCAGCCCTGTTCATGGTTAATTTGTAGTCCCCACAAATGTGAATAGTTTGATCAGGTTTCATCACAGGGTCTATGGGCGCTGCCCATTCTGAAAGCTGGTCTGGCTGGATGATGCCCAGCTTCTCTAAGCGGCACAATTCTACATCCACCTTTTCCTTTCGGGTTTAAGGCACAGGTCTGACCTTAAAGTACTGGGGTGTTGCCTCCGAACCTATGTATATTTTTGCTTGTGGGCCTTTGATCTTTCGCAACTCATCTCGGAATCCGCTGTCATACTTTTTTAATATCTCAGGAATGGCCCTGTCCTGGCTTCAAAAATTTCTGACGTGTTGAGCTTAATTTCTTTTAACTAATCGCGGCCCAGAAGACTAGGTCCTTCACCTGTTACAATGATCACAGGAAGCTGGGCTGTTTGTTGCCTATAGGACACAGGTACTGTGGCGATGCCTTGTACCTATATTAACTCTCCAGTGTATGTCTTCAGCTGAGATGTGGTTTTCTCCAGATTCAGTGGCTGGGTACCTTCACTTAGGTATTTAAATGTGTGTTCTCCCACCAGTGTGGTCAATGCTCCCATAACAACCTCCATGACTAGAGGCTTCCCATTCACTTGAAGGGTGACGGTGATTGGTTCAGTTTTTACTGCTTTGACATTGTTTACAGAATAAATATCAGTATCAGCAGCTTCTGGTTCAGTTATACTGTGCGCTTCAGTCCTCTTGGTCTGCTGTCTGATTGGCTGTCTTGATATTTCCCTGTATTGCTTTATAACATGCTCTTTTTTGTGACAGTAGTGGCATTCTGCCTCTTTAAATCTGCAGGTTTCCAGTACATTGTTACCCCCACATCAGTAACAATTTAATTTCTGAATTGCTGGTGATATGCTTCCAGTATTCCTTTAAGTTTTTCGAGCAGTAGAGACTGTTCCCCATTTCGTGGCTGTCTCCCTGGTTTTTGTGCCATGCTCAGTGGTAGGTTCCCACCACTACTGAAGAACGGCGCCATTTTGCACACTTTGAAATGCCTGCAAGTCCGGCTCAGCACTCTCCATAGCTAGCGCTATTTCCATGGCGCACTTCAGGTCAATATTAACTTCTACAAGTAATCGGTGCTGAATGGCATCGTGAATGTCGCAAACCAAGCGATCTCGCAACATGTCATTGAGAGTACCTCCGAAGTCGCAGTGCTCAGTCAGCAAAGCCTTGAGTTCACAATATACGTTGCGATCGATTCACCCGGGCCCTTATTCTAGAGTTGAGCTTGAATCCTTGCATGATCACCGATGGCTTAGGCTGGAAATGTGCCTTCACGAGGTCCACTAGCTCATTAACAGATCTGGAATTAGGCGCGTTAGGGGCCATCAGATTATGGATGAGGTTTATGTCTTTTTCCCACAGACACCTAGAAGAATTGCTTTCTGCTTTTCCTTTGCTGTCATTTCGCTTGCCACAAAGTAGAAACCTAGGCGCTCTATATACTGCCTGCAGTCTTCCATGGGCGAGTTGTACAGGTTGATTCTGCCAAAGAGTGGCATGATTGGTGAATATACTTTTATTTCCTCCCTTAAAAAGTGAAATACTCACATTCGCGAAGTGAGGTACAGCATCAGAGCTATTTATGCTTACAGCCAGTTGTAATAAACTTGGTGTACTGGCCAGGTTTCTTGTTAAAGCACCTGATGGAGCTACCTGCTTGAATACGGTCCACAACTAGAATGCTCCGCCCCTAAGATTAGTCGTGCTTAGGGCTAATTCGTCCGTACAGTCACATGATCCCCAAAACAGTATGAAAGGTTTTACTTATAAACACTACAAGAAATTTGATCAAATAGGTTTTAATGGAAGTCTTAAAGGAAGTGTGGCAGAGTGGTTTAAGAAGATAATTCAAGGGGACTAGGCAGCTGAAAGCAGCTGTCAGTGCTAGAGTGAAAGAAATCAGAGATATGCAAGAGTTGAGATTTGAAGGAGTGTGGAGTTTTTGGAGGCTTGTAGGTCTGAAGGATATTACAGGAGTATGGAGGGATTTGAAAATAAGCATGAGAATTTTAAACTCAAGGTATTGCTGACTGGGAAACTATGTAGG
Organism: Carcharodon carcharias; assembly: GCF_017639515.1. NCBI lineage: Eukaryota > Metazoa > Chordata > Chondrichthyes > Lamniformes > Lamnidae > Carcharodon > Carcharodon carcharias. The sequence goes on from NC_054479.1 coordinate 67,425,151, forward strand.
TGTGAACTGTGTTGTGCTACACATTTAAGTGAGTGTGTTTATGTTTTCTGTATACCTTGGAGGGGAAATGATGTAATGCATCATGTGACTCAGATTCAACTTCAGTCTGCTGTGAGGGAGCAACCAGATTAGATGTGTGAACAAGCTCTCCTACTTTGTGATGCTGCCACCAATTCCTTAACCGCTTAATAAATGAGCCTGTTTATTCCGATCCCCATGCTGTGTGCAGTCATGAGTCCACCTCAGAATAAGGTAGCAATGGTGTCATCTATAGCTGAAGCTTTCTGCTCTCAACCTAACAAGCAAATTTGTGGAATGACAGCAAGGATACAGATGGAGCAACGAGGTACCGACCTGTGTGTGCATTGTAAATAGTCATGAAGAAGCCTCCTCCAATCCCCATGCTGTGTGCATTCATGAGTCCATTACAGAGCAAGGAAGCAATGGCAGCATCTACAGCAGAGGCATTCTGCCTCAGAATATCCCTGCAATGAAATCAGTGAGAGATTTAGGAATATAGGAACAGGAGGAGACCTTTAGACCCTCGAGTCTGTTCCTCCATTTAACAAGATCATGATTGATCATAGCTTCATCTGCAGCTGAGGAGTTCTGCCTCAGACTATCCCTGTGATGAAATCAGTGTGAGATTAGAATCTGTTTGATTTGTTGACAGAGCCATCGGTTAACAAGTTGTTTCCTGTTCTTTATTGGTCTAAATAAATCACTCCTTCAATAACAGGATCTTTGGGCAAGTATAATACTAAACTATATAGACCAACAAGTCCCATTAGGTTTGATCTCCAAACTGTACCTAGTTGATTTCAACTGGGACCCTGGTTGGGGATTCAGTCCCCTGTATTGGGGACGTGAGAAATCATTTTGGGTTCCTGCTTCTCTTGGATATTCACTGATCCTGGCTGGAAAATGCCTCCCCAGCCCAACAGCTGCCAACACTTATTCTCACACATGGAGAACGGAAACAGAGAGCCCAGCTCATCCAGTCTGATAAAGATACATTTCTCATAGCTGATTTACTCACTTCTGGAGGATTCCTTCTTGATAATCTTCTGATAAATTGAGGTGGGGGAGTGGAGGGGGAGGTTGACGAGGTAGGGGGGTGGTGGGGGTGTTGGAGAGGTAGGGGGGCGGTGGTGGGGGTGTTGGGGAGGTGGGGGAGTGGTGAGGTTGTTGGGGAGGTACGGGGGTGTTGGGGGTGTTGGGGAGGTGTGGTGTGGTGGGGGGTTGGGGAGGTTTGGTGTGGTGGGGGGTTGGGGAGGTGTGGTGTGGTGGGGGTGTTGGGGAGGTGGGGGAGTGGTGGGGTTGTTGGGGAGGTACGGGGGTGGTGGGTGTGTTGGGGAGGTGTGGTGTGGTGGGGTGTTGGGGAGGTGTGGTGTGGTGGGGGGTTGGGGAGGTGTGGTGTGGTGGGGGGTTGGGGAGGTGTGGTGTGGTGGGGGGTTGGGGAGGCGGGAGCATCGTTAGCTCAGTTGGCTAGACAGCTAGCATGTGGACCAGGTTAACGCCAACAGCACAGGCCTTGATCCCTGTTCCAACTGATCTAGACTTGGGGCTTACCTCTTGGCTTTATCTGGGGTAAAAAAAATCACAGCCCCTTGTCATGTTTCAGTGAACAATCACCAAGGACCTTCCTTCAGACAGAAAACCAAAGAAAAAGAAATTGAGGAACTCTGGCTCCATCAAGGACAGAATCAGAGGAACTCAGGGTCAGTGGTTATCAGTGAAAATAAAAAGACTTCAAAGCAACCTGGGCTTCACATGTCCACCTCTAGGGGACTTGAAGTGGCCTCTACCCAGTCACTGGTGCAATGCAGGAGATCCCAGGGACACATTCCCACCATCTGCCTTTCCCTATAGTTTGGTACTTGCTCAGCGCTTGGCTATAACACTCAATGTCACCCAATCAGAATTTACTGATTTACCTGATCCTTCCTTTAGCTGTTTTTTAGACTTATTGTGACTTGAAGGCCTTGGTCCTTCAACTTAAAACAGAAAAGAAAGGAGAGCCCAGGAGAGGCTTTTAAAGTCTCCAGAACACAAAATAGGACAGAGTGTTTGGAAAGGGCTAGGAATCTAACTACAAGCACATCAGATAAAGGGACGACAATGAGAAAGGGGATGGGAAATACAGGGCTGAAGGTGTTGTATCTGAATGCACTCAGTATATGAAATAAGGTAAATGAGCTTGTGGCGCAGATTGAAATTGGCAGGTATGATGTGGTGGGCATCACGGAGACATAGACGCAAGGGGATCAGGACTGGGAGTAAATATCCGAGGTTATACATCCTATCGAAAAGATAGGCAGGTTGGCAAAGGGGTTGGGGTTGCTTTGTTAGTAAGAAATGTAATTAAATCGATAGCAAGAAATGGCATAGGGTCAGATAATGTAGAATCTGTGTGGGTAGTTGAGGAACCGCATAGGTCAAAAGACCGTAACGGGAGTTATGTACAGGCCTTCGAACAGTAGTCAGGATGTGGGGCACAAGATACACCAGGAGATAGAAAAGGCGTGTAAGAAAGGCAAGGTTACAGTGATCATGGGGGATTTCAATATACAGGTAGACTGGGAAAATCAGGTTGGTAGTGGATCCCAAGAAAAGGAATTTGTGGAATGTCTACGAGATGGCTTTTTGGAGCAGCTTGTGGTGGAGCCCACTAGGGAACAGGCAATTCTAGATTTAGTGATGTGTAATGAGGCAGATTTGATAAGGGAGCTTAAGGTGAAGGAACCCTTTGGAGGAAGTGACCATAATATGATCGAATTTACCCTGCAATTTGAGAGGAAAAAGCTGGAATCAGAAGTAACGGTATTACAGTTGAATAAAGGCAACTACAGAGGCATGAGGGAGGAGCTGGCCAGAATTGACTGGGAGATGAGCCTAGCAGGAAAGACAGTGGAACAGCAATGGCAGGAGTTTCTGGGAGTAACTTGGGAGACACAGCAAAAATTCATCCCTAGGAAGAAGAAGAATACTAAAGGGAGGACGAGGCAACCATGGCTGACAAGGGAAGGCAGGGACAGCATAAAAGCTGAAGAGAAAGCATACAATGTGGCGAAGAGCAGTGGGAAACCAGGGGATTGGGAAGCCTACAAAGACCAACAGAGGACAACTGAAAAGGAAATAAGGAGGGAGAAGATTAAATATGAGGGTAAACTAGCCAGTAATATAAAAGAAGATTGCAAGAGTTTTTTTTAGATATATAAAGAGTAAGAGAGAGGAAAAAGTGGACATTGGGCCGCTGGAAAATGACGCTGGAGAAGTAGTGGGGAAGAAAGAAATGGCGGAGGAACTGAATAGGTACTTTGAGTCAGTCTTCACGGTGGATGACACGAGTAACATCCCCAAAGTTCAAGAGGGCAGAGGTGAGTATGCTGGCCATTACCAAGGAGAAGGTGTTAGGAAAACTGAAAGGTCTGAAGGTGGACCAGATGGATTACACCCCAGAGTTCTGAAGGTGATAGCTAAAGAGATAGTGGAGGCGTTAGTGGTGATCTTTCAGGAATCATTAGTGTCAGGGAAGGTCCCAGAGGACTGGAAAATCGCTAATGTAACCCCCCTGTTTAAGAAAGGAGTGAGGCAAAAGACAGGAAATTACAGGCCGATTAGCCTGACCTCGGTCATTGGTAAGATTTTAGAGTCCATTATTCAGGATGAAATTTCAGAATTCTTGGAAGTGCATGGTAAAATAGGGCAAAGTCAACATGGTTTCATCAAGGGGAGGTCATGCCTGACAAATCTGTTAGAATTCTTTGAGGAGGTAACGAGTAGGTTAGACAAAGGAGAGCCAATGGATATTATCTACTTGGACTTCCAGAAGGCCTTTGACAAGGTGCCGCATAGGAGGCTGCTCAGTAAGATAAGAGCCCATGGTGTTAGAGGCAAGGTACTGGCATATATAGAAGATTGGCTGTCTGGCAGGAGAGTGGGGATAAGGGGGTCCTTCTCAGGATGGCAGCCGGTGACTAGTGGAGTTCCGCAGGGGTCAGTGTTGGGACCACAACTTTTCACTTTAAACATTAATGATCTAGATGAAGGAACTGAGGGCATCCTGGCTAAGTTTGCAGATGATACAAAGGTAGGTGGAGGGACAGGTAGTATTGAGGAGGCGGGGAGGCTACAGAAGGATTTGGACAGGTTAGAAGAATGGGCAAAGAAGTGGTAGATGGAATACAACGTGGGGAAGTGTGAGGTCATGCACTTTGGTAGGAAAAATAGAGGCATGGACTATTTTCTAAATGGGGAGAGAATTCAGAAATTTGGAGTGCAAAGGCACTTGGGAGTCCTAGTCCAGGATTCTCTTAAGGTTAACTTGCAGGTTGAGTCGGTAGTTAGGAAGGCAAATGCAATGTTGGCATTTATTTCGAGAGGACTAGAATATAAAAGCAGGGATGTGCTGCTGAGGCTTCATAAGGCTCTGGTCAGACCACATTTAGAATATTGTGAGCAATTTTTAGCCCCGTTTCTCAGGAAGGATGTTCTGGCCCTGGAGACGGTCCAGAGGAGATGCACGAGAATGATCCCAGGAATGAAAGGCTTAACATATGAGGAATGTTTGAGGACTCTGGGTCTATAGTCGATGGAGTTTAGAAGGATGAGGGGGGGATCTGATTGAAACTTACAGAATACTGAAAGGCCTGGATAGAGTGTGTGTGGGGAAGATGTTTTCATTAGTAGGAGAGACTTGGACCCGAGGACACAGCCTCAGAGTAAAGGGAAGACCTTTTAGAACAGAGATGAGAAGAAACTTCTTTAGCCAGAGAGTGGTGAATCTATGGTCTTCTGGTCTTATGGTCTTATAACTTGTTTTCCAAATCATTTTATTTTTAAATAATGAATTTCCCCATGTTTACTCAGACTGCAGTGTTTGTGCACAAAGTGAAGGTCCTTTATTTCATATCGTAAACTGGTCATCTACCTATTTGTATACAGTTAGGAGTCTCCTGGACAGCAATAGCCGAATCCTGAAACTAGGAGGATCCTTTCTCAATGGCTTCTTCCTTATCTCAAGTCAACAGAGCTCCATGACTCAACTGTGTCTCCCATCCATTCCCCCACTCACCAGCCTGCTCACTCAGGCTGCTCAATGCCAGACCCTTCAAACCAAACCACCGACTTAACATCCAACAAATATCAAGAGAATGGGCAATTGGTTTTAACGTTCAATGAATGGAATATGAAAAAATTGAGCTAGTTTCTTTAGCATACAGGAGTTTACTGGGTGATTTGAGAAAATCACAGAGCACACAAAGAAACCATTCAGCCATTGTGCCTGTGCTGGCTCTTTGAACAAGTTGTCCAGTTAGTTCAGTTCCTCTGATCTTCTCCATAGAAACTACAATATTCCCCCTTCAGGTATATATTTAGTTCCCTTTTGAAGGTTCGTAGATAGATGTTTAAAATTACAAAGAGATGTGTCAGAATAGATATAAACAGTGATTGAAGAGTCTATGATGAAGGGACATACATATAGGAATAAATTTGAGAAATTTAAGAAAGAGATCAGGAGAAATCTTTTTACACAATAGGTTGTGAGGCTGTGGAATGGATTATCAGTTATTAACTAAAACTGAGATCATATGTCATTATTTAAGAACAGGTTAGATAGTTTGATTGAAGAAAAAAGAGAAAAGGGATACAGGACCAAGTTTACACATGGGATTAGGAATACAGATCACCTGAAGGTTAAACATCAATATGGGCTGGTTGGGATGAACAGCTGTATCCTTGTAATTCCCTCAAAATGTTTGCGTTATTCCTCTGACAGACATTGTGGACCAAGGCCCTTAAACAGACACTCACCTGCCAATCTCTGAACATCTCTCTGCATCTGCTGCAACAACAGCTCTCTCAAAGGAATAAGCTGGCACTTCTTTGGACTTCAGCCCAAAGTACAGGCTTAAGAAGAAGATGAGGGTCTCCATTATCATAACTACAAAAGCAATGAGTCCTTTTGATCTATTACCCATTTTTCTAAAAGGAAAGAAAAGATGAGGTTCAGGTCTGGATGTGAGCTCCAAGAGGATATCAGAAATGGCTATCATAGGCAGCCTTCAAATTAGATTAGAACACTTGATAGATAAAAATCCACTATGGTTCTGTTACTAAGCCCCACATTTGTAATTTTTTAATATATTAATTTAGGGGATTGGGCTTCGCTAGCTAGGCCAACATTTATTGCCCATAGTAAAGCTGCTTAAAAACATTAGTCAGATAATTAGCAAGTTTAATATTTTGTTCTCAATTTCTTCTGTAAGCTTTAAAGAAGTTTATTTGATTATGGCATTTTGTTTGACCCTTTTGGTGCCAAACTAGTTTGGGTGATGAGCTGACCTGCAACACAAAGCAGTGATGACCCTCTGGTTTAGAAGCCAGTAAGTATTATTAAATCAGTAGGTAAGATGTGGAGCACACTGGTCCAGTAGGAAAACAGATTTTAACCCATAGCTTTTGGCTCTGCCATTATAGCAATGTATTGAGTAGGCATTGGCACTTCCCAACCTGGGAAAATTTGCAACAAAATGAAACTGATGAGTCACTCAGTGCTGCACACACTGTCCTTGTGGCTAGTTACTGAAAGTGGAATGCCTCTAAACTGAGTAATAGAAATCAGCATGGCGAGTTTTTAGTGTTAATATTACTCCAGAATTGGACTCAACATAAGCAGGTATAGATTGCAAAATTTAGTTCCACTGTGCAAGTTGTTTTAGTGCCAAAACAGCGCAATGTTGATTCCGCTCACTTCAGGAGTAGCTCGCACTCAACAACACCGTCGCATGGGTGTTAGCACCAGCGTTACAAATGTGTGCTGGCACTTTACAGGATAGCAAGTTGTGACGTCAGTCAGCGTCTAATACTGATTTGATGCAAGCCCTGTCCCCTTGAGCCTTGTCACCCTCATTATTGTCCTCTCTTAAACATGTAAAGCTGAGAATGCATTCCGCAGTATGAAGGACCCCGTTTTTAAAGGGGTCTTCGTCAACTTGCAGGTTAGTTGCTGATTAATCTGTACCGGCTCTCTGATTTTGGAGAAGTGTCTTGAGGAGTTGGTTATAAATGGTGAAGTCTATAGGGAGTGCTGCTGCATCAAGGAAATTCATTTCTTGTGATATCAAGGGCTCTGGGAACACCACCCACTTCCAATGATGGGTGCTATATTTGCAGCCACCCTTGGGCTGCAGCATTAGAAGGAGATAGTGCAAAGGCAGCAAATAAGAAGACAAATTGCTCACAGAGGGAAGTGAAGGAGGGGGAGAAGAGCTCTCAGCTGAAGGCCATATCCATCTCGAGTCTTCTGGGACACTGAAGCCAGGAACAGTGTGCTCATCACCTGTGATTCACGAAGGAGACACTCACAGAACTCTAGCAACTTTTGAAACCAACACTTGATGGCACTGCCAGTAGCTGTGTCGGTGGCCCTGACCCTGAATTTATTTGCATTAGGATTCTTCCAGGCTGGATAAGATGACATATCTAACATCTCCCAGCTCACCATCCACAATGCTACTTCAGAGGGGTGACAGAGACTCTTCATACCAGGAGCGAGGACTTCATTGTGTCACCTCTGAACACAGAGTAACAGGTGGATTGGGCATGCGGCTTTGCAGGCTCCCATCAAATGCACACCTATTGCTTTATAAGGCACCATATCTCAATGCTGAGATGTAATGCAACTGTAAAGATTACTACTGACTGAATGGGCAGTTGGAGTGTGACCAGGCTCAGCACATCATGCCAAACCAGCGGGAAACTGCTGTGCTACATGTGCTATCTACTCTACACTTGTTCTCTGCATAAGCGACCCACGTGTGGCCAGCATGTGTATACTGAGAGTCAGGCTGGTATGTGAAACATCATCAACAAATGATTGGGATGCTGAAACAATGGTTCCACTGCCGCAGTCATTCTGGAGGATCCCTGCAGTACCTGTCGGAGTGGGTGTCCCAATTCGCGGTGGTCTGCTACATCATCCACAACCATTGTGAGGGCACAATCCTTATCAGATTCGGCATTCACCATAGGAGAAGCTGAGGAGGAGGAAGGGAAGAGGCAGCTGGTACATTCATATTCTGTGTGGATAACCGTGAGCTCCTCAATCAAGTTTGGTTCCTGTGAATACAACCCCAAATCTACATTGTACAAAAATCCCACACCTTACCATCCCTCAGTTACAGACTCTCACTGTGTCCAGTTGGCTACATTCCCGAAATAAAGGCAGCACAAAACAATGATTTCTTAACAACTTTATAAAAAAAGTCCAATATTCCATGCAAACTCAACTAGCTAAGCACATGCATTCCTTTAAGGGCTGCCTTTCGGGTGCCTTTGCTTGTCTCAGTGCTACCCAGAGGCTGCTGACTTTCACTGGGGAAACTGCAGATGGCCTGGCAGGATGGCCTCAAGCACCTCTAGCCTTATAAAGCCCGGCTTCAGGCTGTACCAACTTGGCCCGGGCTGGTCTGGCTAGCTGACAGGCAACAGCAAGGACATTGGGAGTGTGAGTGGTGAGAACATGAATGCTATCATTCTGAGAGGGGACAACAGGATTGTCCACGAGCACTGCCCCAGGGTGGTGGCTCAGCAATCCCAGGAATAAGTTGGAGGACAGACTACTGGGCTGCTGTGAGTTGCTGAAAAGCCCTTTGAACATAGGGGAACAGTACTGTCCTTGGTAACACTGGGAAACCGTCCTGTGATTGGTAACACAGGGGAACAGTCTTGTCCTTGGTAAAACTAGGGAACAGTCCTGTGATTGGTAACACTGGGGAACAGTCCTGTCAATGGTAACACTGGAGAACAGTCCTGTGATTGGTAACAGTGGAGAACAGTCCTGTGATTGGTAACACTGGGGAACAGTCCTGTCCTTGGTAACACTGGGGAACAGTCCTGTCCTTGGTAACACTGGAGAACCGTCCTGTGATTGGTAACACTGGAGAACAGTCCTGTCCTTGGTAACACTGGGGAACAGTCCTGTCCTTGGTAACAGTGGGGAACAGTCCTGTCCTTGGTAACACTGGAGAACAGTCCTGTGATTGGTAACACTGCAGAACAGTCCTGTTCTTGGTAACACTGGAGAACAGTCCTGTGATTGGTAACACTGAGAATAGTCCTGTGATTGGTAACAATGGAGAACAGTCCTGTGATTGGTAACACTGGAGAACCATCCTGTGATTGGTAACACTGGAGAACAGTCCTGTGATTGGTAACACTGGAGATGAGTCCTGTCCTTGGTAACACTGGAGAATAGTCCTGTGATTGGTAACACTGGAGAACCGTCCTTTGATTGCTAACACTGGAGAACAGTCATGTGAAGGGTAACACTGGGGAACAGTCCTGTCCTTGGTAACATTGGGGAACAGTCCTGTCCTTGGTAACACTGGGGAACAGTCCTGTGATTGGTAACACTGGAGAACAGTCCTGACAATGGTAACAATGGAAAACAGTCCTGTGATTGGTAACACTGGAGAACAGTTCTGTTCTTGGTAACACTGGGGAACAGACCTGTCCTTGGTAACACTGGGGAACAGTCCTGTCCTTGGTAACACTGGGGAAGAGTCCTGTGATTGGTAACACTGGAGAACAGTCCTGTGATTGGAAACACTGGAGAACAGTCCTGTGATTGGTAACACTGGAGAACAGTCCGGTCCTTGGTAACACTGGGGAACAGTCCTGCCCTTGGTAACAGTGGGGAACAGTCCTGTCCTTGGTAACACTGGAGAACAGTCCTGTGAATGGTAAAACTGGAGAACAGTCCTGTGATTGGTAACACTGGAGAACAGTCCTGTCCTGGGTAACACTGGAGAACAGTCCTGTGATTGCTAACACTGGAGAATCGTTCTGTGATTGGTAAAACTTGGGAACAGTCCTGTGATTGGTAACACTGGGGAAAAGTCGTGCCCTTGTTAACACTGGAGAACAGTCCTGTGACTGGTAAAACAGGAGAAGAGTCCTGTGATTGGTAACACTGGGGAACAGTCCTGCCCTTGGTAACACTGGAGAACAGTCCTGTGATTGGTAACACTGGACAACAGTCCTGTGATTGGTAACACAGGGGAACAGTCCTGCCCTTGGTAACAATGGAGAACAGTCCGGTGATTGGTAACACTGGGGAACAGTCCTGTCCTTGGTAACAGTGGGGAACAGTCCTGTCCTAGGTAACACTGGAGAACAGTCCTGTGATTGGTAACACTGGAGAACAGTCCTGTCCTTGGTAACGCTGGAGAATAGTCATGTGATTGGTAACACTGGAGAACCGTCCTGTGATTGGTAACACTGGAGAACAGTCCTGTCCTTGGTAACACTGGGGAACAGTCCTGTCCTTGGTAACACTGGGGAAGAGTCCTGTCCTTGGTAACACTGGGGAACAGTCCTGTGATTGGTAACACTGGAGAACAGTCCTGTCAATGGTCACACTGGAAAGCAGTCCTGTGATTGTAACACTGGAGAACAGTCCTGTTCTTGGTAACACTGGGGAACAGTCCTGTCCTTGGTAACACTGGGGAACAGTCCTGTCCTTGGTAACACTGGAGAACAGTCCTGTGATTGGTAACACTGGAGAATAGTCCTGTGATTGGAAACACTGGAGAACAGTCCTGTGATTGGTAACACTGGAGAACAGTCCTGTCCTTGGTAACACTGGGGAACAGTCCTGCCCTTGGTAACACTGGGGAACAGTCCTGTCCTTGGTAACATTGGAGAACAGTCCTGTGATTGGTAAAACTGGAGAACAGTCCTGTGATTGGTAACACTGGAGAACAGTCCTGTCCTGGGTAACACTGGAGAACAGTCCTGTGATTGCTAACACTGCAGAATAGTCCTGTGATTGGTAACACTGGGGAACAGTCCTGTGATTGGTAACACTGGAGAACCGTCCTGTGATGGGTAACACTGGAGAACCGTCCTGTGATTGGTAACACTGGAGAACAGTCCTGTCCTTGGTAACACAGGAGAACCGTCTTGTGATTGGTAACACTGGAGAACCGTCCAGTGATTGGTAACACTGGAGAACACTCCTGTGATTGGTAACACTGGAGAACAGTCCTGACCTTGGTAACACTGGAGAACAGTCCTGTGATTGGTAACACTGGAGAACAGTCCTGTGATTGGTAACACTGGAGAACAGTACTGTGATTGGTAACACTGGGGAAAATTCCTGGCCTTGGTAACACTGGAGAACAGTCCTGTGACTGGTAACACTGGAGAATAGTCCTGTGATTGGTAACACTGGACAACAGTCCTGTGATTGGTAACACTGGGGAACAGTCCTGTCCTTGGTAACACCTGGGAACAGTCCTGTCCTTGGTAACACAGGAGAACAGTCCTGTGAATGGTAAAACTGGAGAACAGTCCTGTGATTGGTAACACTGGAGAACAGTCCTGTCCTGGGTAACACTGGAGAACAGTCCTGTGATTGCTAACACTGGAGAATCGTTCTGTGATTGGTAAAACTTGGGAACAGTCCTGTGATTGGTAACACTGGAGAACCATCCTGTGATGGGTAACACTGGAGAACAGTCCTGTGATTGGTAACACTGGAGAACAGTCCTGTCCTTGGTAACACTGGAGAACCGTCCTGTGATTGGTAACACTGGAGAACCGTCCTGTGATTGGTAACACTGGAGAACACTCCTGTGATTGGTAACACTGGAGAACAGTGCTGACCTTGATAACATTGGAGAACCGTCCTGTGATTGGTAACACTGGAGAACAGTCCTGTGATTGGTAACAAAGGAGAACAGTCCTGTGATTGGTAACACTGGAGAACAGTCCTGTGATTGGTAACACTGGGGAAAAGTCCTGCCCTTGGTAACACTGGAGAACAGTCCTGTGACTGGTAACACTGGAGAACAGTCCTGTGATTGGTAACACTGGGGAAAAGTCGTGCCCTTGTTAACACTGGAGAACAGTCCTGTGACTGGTAAAACAGGAGAAGAGTCCTGTGATTGGTAACACTGGGGAACAGTCCTGCCCTTGGTAACACTGGAGAACAGTCCTGTGATTGGTAACACTGGACAACAGTCCTGTGATTGGTAACACAGGGGAACAGTCCTGCCCTTGGTAACAATGGAGAACAGTCCGGTGATTGGTAACACTGGGGAACAGTCCTGTCCTTGGTAACAGTGGGGAACAGTCCTGTCCTAGGTAACACTGGAGAACAGTCCTGTGATTGGTAACACTGGAGAACAGTCCTGTCCTTGGTAACGCTGGAGAATAGTCATGTGATTGGTAACACTGGAGAACCGTCCTGTGATTGGTAACACTGGAGAACAGTCCTGTCCTTGGTAACACTGGGGAACAGTCCTGTCCTTGCTAACACTGGGGAAGAGTCCTGTCCTTGGTAACACTGGAGAACAGTCCTGTCAATGGTCACACTGGAAAGCAGTCCTGTGATTGGTAACACTGGAGAACAGTCCTGTTCTTGGTAACACTGGGGAACAGTCCTGTCCTTGGTAACACTGGGGAACAGTCCTGTCCTTGGTAACACTGGAGAACAGTCCTGTGATTGGTAACACTGGAGAATAGTCCTGTGATTGGAAACACTGGAGAACAGTCCTGTGATTGGTAACACTGGAGAACAGTCCTGTCCTTGGTAACACTGGGGAACAGTCCTGCCCTTGGTAACACTGGGGAACAGTCCTGTCCTTGGTAACATTGGAGAACAGTCCTGTGATTGGTAAAACTGGAGAACAGTCCTGTGATTGGTAACACTGGAGAACAGTCCTGTCCTGGGTAACACTGGAGAACAGTCCTGTGATTGCTAACACTGCAGAATAGTCCTGTGATTGGTAACACTGGGGAACAGTACTGTGATTGGTAACCCTGGAGAACCGTCCTGTGATGGGTAACACTGGAGAACCGTCCTGTGATTGGTAACACTGGAGAACAGTCCTGTCCTTGGTAACACAGGAGAACCGTCTTGTGATTGGTAACACTGGAGAACCGTCCAGTGATTGGTAACACTGGAGAACACTCCTGTGATTGGTAACACTGGAGAACAGTCCTGACCTTGGTAACACTGGAGAACAGTCCTGTGATTGGTAACACTGGAGAACAGTCCTGTGATTGGTAACACTGGAGAACAGTACTGTGATTGGTAACACTGGGGAAAATTCCTGGCCTTGGTAACACTGGAGAACAGTCCTGTGACTGGTAACACTGGAGAATAGTCCTGTGATTGGTAACACTGGACAACAGTCCTGTGATGGGTAACACTGGGGAACAGTCCTGTCCATGGTAACACCTGGGAACAGTCCTGTCCTTGGTAACACTGGAGAACAGTCCTGTCCTTGGTAACACTGCAAAACAGTTCTGTCCTTGGTAACAGTGGGGAACAGTCCTGTCCATGGTAACACTGGAGAACAGTCCTGTGAATGGTAACACTGGAGAACAGTCCTGTGATTGGTAACACTGGAGAATAGTCCTGTGATTGGTGACACTGTGGAGCAGTCCTGACCTTGGTGACACTGGAGAACCGTCCTGTGATTGGTAACACTGGAGAACAGTCCTGTGATTGGTAACACTGGAGAACAGTCCTGTCCTTGGTAACGCTGGAGAATAGTCATGTGATTGGTAACGCTGGAGAACGGTCCTGTGATTGGTAACACTGGAGAACAGTCCTGTCCTTGGTAACACTGGGGAACAGTCCTGTCCTTGGTAACACTGGGGAAGAGTCCTGTCCTTGGTAACACTGGGGAACAGTCCTGTGATTGGTAACACTGGAGAACAGTCCTGTCAATGGTCACACTGGAAAGCAGTCCTGTGATTGGTAACACTGGAGAACAGTCCTGTTCTTGGTAACACTGGGGAACAGTCCTGTCCTTGGTAACACTGGGGAACAGTCCTGTCCTTGGTAACACTGGAGAACAGTCCTGTGATTGGTAACACTGGAGAACAGTCCTGTCCTTGGTAACTTTGGAGAACAGTCCTGTGATTGGTAACACTGGAGAACAGTCCTGTCCTGGGTAACACTGGAGAACAGTCCTGTGACAGCTAACACTGCAGAATAGTCCTGTGATTGGTAACACTGGGGAACAGTCCTGTGATTGGTAACACTGGAGAACCGTCCTGTGATGGGTAACACTGGAGAACAGTCTTGTGATTGGTAACACTGGAGAACAGTCCTGTCCTTGGTAACACTGGAGAAATGTCCTGTGATTGGTAACACTGGAGAACACTCCTGTGATTGGTAACACTGGAGAACAGTCTTGCCCTTGGTAACACTGGAGAACATTCCTGTGATTGGTAACACAGGAGAACAGTCCTGTGATTGGTAACACTGGAGAACAGTACTGTAATTGGTAACACTGCAGCAAAGTCCTGCCCTTGGTAACACTGGGGAACAGTCCTGCCCTTGGTAACAATGGAGAACAGTCCTGTGATTGGTAACACTGGAGAACAGTCCAGTCCTGGGTAACACAGGGAAACCGTCCTGTGATTGGTAACACTGGAGAACAGTGCTGTGATTGGTAACACTGGAGAACCGTCCTGTGATTGGTAACACTGGAGAACCATCCTGTGATTGGTAACACTGGAGAACAGTCCTGTGATTGGTTACACTGGAGAACCGTCCTATCATTGGTAAAACTGGACAACCGTTCTGTGAGTCTTAACACTGGAAAACCGTCCTGTCCTTGGTAACACTGGAGAACAGTCCTGTGATTGGTAACACTGGAGAACAGTCCTGTGATTGGTAACACTGGAGAACAGTCCTCTCCTTGGTAACACTGGGGAACAGTCCTGTCCTTGGTAACAGTGGGGAACAGTCTTGTCCTTGGTAACACTGGAGAACCATCCTGTGATTGGTAAAACTGGAGAACCGACCTGTGATTGGTAACACTGGAGAACAGTCCTGTCATTGGTAACACTGGAGAACATTCCTGTGATTGGTAACACTGGAGAACCGACCTGTGATTGGTAACGCTTGGGAACAGTTCTGTGATTGGTAACACTGGAGAACCGTCCTGTGATTGGTAACACTGGAGAAAAGTCCTGTGATTGGTAACACTGGAGAACAGTCCTGTCCTTGGTGACACTGGAGAACTGTCCTGTGATTGGTAACACTGGAGAACAGTCCTGTGATTGGTAACACTGGAGAACAGTCCTGTGATTGGTAACACTGGGGAACAGTCCTGCCCGTGGTAACGCTGGAGAACAGTCCTGTGATTGGTAACACTGGAGAACAGTCCTGTGATTGGTAATGCTGGAGAACAGTCCTGTCCTTGGTAACAATAGGGAACAGTACTGTGATTGGTAACACAGGAGAACAGTCCAGTGATTGGTAACACTGGAGAACAGTCCTGTGATTGGTAACACTGGAGAACAGTCCTGTGATTGGTAACACTGGGGAACAGTCCTGCCCGTGGTAACGCTGGAGAACAGTCCTGTGATTGGTAACACTGGAGAACAGTCCTGTGATTGGTAATGCTGGAGAACAGTCCTGTCCTTGGTAACAATAGGGAACAGTACTGTGATTGGTAACACAGGAGAACAGTCCAGTGATTGGTAACACTGGAGACACGTCCTGTGACAGGTAACACTGGAGAACAGTCCTGTGATTGGTAACACTGAAGAACCATCCTGTGATTGTTAACACTGGAGAACATTCCTGTGATTGGCAACACTGGTGGACCGTCCTATGATTGTTAACACTGTAGAACAGTTCGGTGATTGGTAACACTGGAGAACCGTCCTGTCCTTGGTAACAATGGAGAAAATCCTGTGATTGGTAACACTGGGTAACAGTCCTGCCATTGGGAACACTGGAGAACTGTCCTGTCCTTGGTAACACTGGAGAACCGTCCTGTGTTTGCTAACACTGGAGAACAGTCCTGTGATTGGTAACCCTGGAGAACCGTCCTGTGATTGGTAACACTGGAGAATAGTCCTGTGATTGGTAACACTGGAGAACCGTCCTGTGATTGGTAACACTGGAGAATAGTCCTGTGATTGGTAACAATGGAGAACCGTCCTGTGATTGGTAACACTGGAAAACAGTCCTATGATTGGTAACACTGGAGAGCAGTCCAGTGATTGGTAACACTGGAGAACCGTCCTGTGATTGGTAACACTGGAGAACAGTCCTGTCAATGGTCACACTGGAAAGCAGTCCTGTGATTGGTAACACTGGAGAACAGTCCTGTTCTTGGTAACACTGGGGAACAGTCCTGTCCTTGATAACACTGGAGAACAGTCCTGTGATTGGTAACACTGGAGAACAGTCCTGTGATTGGAAACACTGGAGAACAGTCCTGTGATTGGTAACACTGGAGAACAGTCCTGTCCTTGGTAACACTGGGGAACAGTCCTGCCCTTGGTAACACTGGGGAACAGTCCTGTCCTTGGTAACATTGGAGAACAGTCCTGTGATTGGTAACACTGGAGAACAGTCCTGTCCTGGGTAACACTGGAGAACAGTCCTGTGACAGCTAACACTGCAGAATAGTCCTGTGATTGGTAACACTGGGGAACAGTCCTGTGATTGGTAACACTGGAGAACCGTCCTGTGATGGGTAACACTGGAGAACAGTCTTGTGATTGGTAACACTGGAGAACAGTCCTGTCCTTGGTAACACTGGAGAAATGTCCTGTGATTGGTAACACTGGAGAACAGTCCTGTGATTGGTAACACTGGAGAACAGTCCTGTCCTTGGTAACATTGGAGAACAGTCCTGTGATTGGTAACACTGGAGAACAGTCCTGTCCTGGGTAACACTGGAGAACAGTCCTGTGACAGCTAACACTGCAGAATAGTCCTGTGATTGGTAACACTGGGGAACAGTCCTGTGATTGGTAACACTGGAGAACCGTCCTGTGATGGGTAACACTGGAGAACAGTCTTGTGATTGGTAACACTGGAGAACAGTCCTGTCCTTGGTAACACTGGAGAAATGTCCTGTGATTGGTAACACTGGAGAACACTCCTGTGATTGGTAACACTGGAGAACAGTCTTGCCCTTGGTAACACTGGAGAACATTCCTGTGATTGGTAACACAGGAGAACAGTCCTGTGATTGGTAACACTGGAGAACAGTACTGTAATTGGTAACACTGCAGCACATTCCTGCCCTTGGTAACACTGGGGAACAGTCCTGCCCTTGGTAACAATGGAGAACAGTCCTGTGATTGGTAACACTGGAGAACAGTCCAGTCCTGGGTAACACAGGGAAACCGTCCTGTGATTGGTAACACTGGAGAACAGTGCTGTGATTGGTAACACTGGAGAACAGTCCTGTGATTGGTAACACTGGAGAACCATCCTGTGATTGGTAACACTGGAGAACAGTCCTGTGATTGGTTACACTGGAGAACCGTCCTATCATTGGTAAAACTGGACAACCGTTCTGTGAGTCTTAACACTGGAAAACCGTCCTGTCCTTGGTAACACTGGAGAACAGTCCTGTGATTGGTAACACTGGAGAACAGTCCTGTGATTGGTAACACTGGAGAACAGTCCTCTCCTTGGTAACACTGGGGAACAGTCCTGTCCTTGGTAACAGTGGGGAACAGTCTTGTCCTTGGTAACACTGGAGAACCATCCTGTGATTGGTAAAACTGGAGAACCGACCTGTGATTGGTAACACTGGAGAACAGTCCTGTCATTGGTAACACTGGAGAACATTCCTGTGATTGGTAACACTGGAGAACCGACCTGTGATTGGTAACGCTTGGGAACAGTTCTGTGATTGGTAACACTGGAGAACCGTCCTGTGATTGGTAACACTGGAGAAAAGTCCTGTGATTGGTAACACTGGAGAACAGTCCTGTCCTTGGTGACACTGGAGAACTGTCCTGTGATTGGTAACACTGGAGAACAGTCCTGTGATTGGTAACACTGGAGAACAGTCCTGTGATTGGTAACACTGGGGAACAGTCCTGCCCGTGGTAACGCTGGAGAACAGTCCTGTGATTGGTAACACTGGAGAACAGTCCTGTGATTGGTAATGCTGGAGAACAGTCCTGTCCTTGGTAACAATAGGGAACAGTACTGTGATTGGTAACACAGGAGAACAGTCCAGTGATTGGTAACACTGGAGAACAGTCCTGTGATTGGTAACACTGGAGAACAGTCCTGTGATTGGTAACACTGGGGAACAGTCCTGCCCGTGGTAACGCTGGAGAACAGTCCTGTGATTGGTAACACTGGAGAACAGTCCTGTGATTGGTAATGCTGGAGAACAGTCCTGTCCTTGGTAACAATAGGGAACAGTACTGTGATTGGTAACACAGGAGAACAGTCCAGTGATTGGTAACACTGGAGACACGTCCTGTGAAAGGTAACACTGGAGAACAGTCCTGTGATTGGTAACACTGAAGAACCATCCTGTGATTGTTAACACTGGAGAACATTCCTGTGATTGGCAACACTGGTGAACCGTCCTATGATTGTTAACACTGGAGAACAGTTCGGTGATTGGTAACACTGGAGAACCGTCCTGTCCTTGGTAACAATGGAGAAAATCCTGTGATTGGTAACACTGGGGAACAGTCCTGCCATTGGGAACACTGGAGAACTGTCCTGTCCTTGGTAACACTGGAGAACCGTCCTGTGTTTGCTAACACTGCAGAACAGTCCTGTGATTGGTAACCCTGGAGAACCGTCCTGTGATTGGTAACACTGGAGAATAGTCCTGTGATTGGTAACACTGGAGAACCGTCCTGTGATTGGTAACACTGGAGAATAGTCCTGTGATTGGTAACAATGGAGAACCGTCCTGTGATTGGTAACACTGGAAAACAGTCCTATGATTGGTAACACTGGAGAGCAGTCCAGTGATTGGTAACACTGGAGAACCGTCCTGCGATTGGTAACACTGGAGAGCAGTCCTGCGATTGGTAACACCTGGGAACCGTCCTGTCCTTGGTAACACTGGAGAACAGTCCTGTGATTGGTAATGCTGGAGAGCAGTCCTGTGATTGGTAACACTGGGGAACCGTGCTGTGATTGGTTTCACTGGGGAACAGTCCTGTCCTTGGTAACACTGGGGAAGAGTCCTGTCCTTGGTAACACTGGGGAACAGTCCTGTGATTGGTAACACTGGAGAACAGTCCTGTCAATGGTCACACTGGAAAGCAGTCCTGTGATTGGTAACACTGGAGAACAGTCCTGTTCTTGGTAACACTGGGGAACAGTCCTGTCCTTGATAACACTGGAGAACAGTCCTGTGATTGGTAACACTGGAGAACAGTCCTGTCAATGGTCACACTGGAAAGCAGTCCTGTGATTGGTAACACTGGAGAACAGTCCTGTTCTTGATAACACTGGGGAACAGTCCTGTCCTTGATAACACTGGAGAACAGTCCTGTGATTGGTAACACTGGAGAACAGTCCTGTGATTGGAAACACTGGAGAACAGTCCTGTGATTGGTAACACTGGAGAACAGTCCTGTCCTTGGTAACACTGGGGAACAGTCCTGCCCTTGGTAACACTGGGGAACAGTCCTGTCCTTGGTAACATTGGAGAACAGTCCTGTGATTGGTAACACTGGAGAACAGTCCTGTCCTGGGTAACACTGGAGAACAGTCCTGTGTCAGCTAACACTGCAGAATAGTCCTGTGATTGGTAACACTGGGGAACAGTCCTGTGATTGGTAACACTGGAGAACCGTCCTGTGATGGGTAACACTGGAGAACAGTCTTGTGATTGGTAACACTGGAGAACAGTCCTGTCCTTGGTAACACTGGAGAAATGTCCTGTGATTGGTAACACTGGAGAACACTCCTGTGATTGGTAACACTGGAGAACAGTCTTGCCCTTGGTAACACTGGAGAACATTCCTGTGATTGGTAACACAGGAGAACAGTCCTGTGATTGGTAACACTGGAGAACAGTACTATGATTGGTAACACTGCAGCAAATTCCTGCCCTTGGTAACACTGGAGAACAGTCCTGTGACTGGTGACACTGGAGAACAGTCCTGTGATTGGTAACACTGGGGCACAGTCCTCTAATTTGTAACACTGGGGAACAGTCCTGCCCTTGGTATCAATGGAGATCAGTCCTGTGATTGGTAACACTGGGATACCGTCCTGTGATTGGTAACAATGGGGAACAGTCCTGCCCTTGGTAACAGGGGAGAATAGTCCTGTGATTGGTAACACTGGAGAACAGTCCAGTCCTGGGTAACACAGGGAAACCGTCCTGTGATTGGTAACACTGGAGAACAGTGCTGTGATTGGTAACACTGGAGAACCGTCCTGTGATTGGTAACACTGGAGAACCATCCTGTGATTGGTAACACTGGAGAACAGTCCTGTGATTGGTTACACTGGAGAACCGTCCTATCATTGGTAAAACTGGACAACCGTTCTGTGAGTCTTAACACTGGAAAACCGTCCTGTCCTTGGTAACACTGGAGAACAGTCCTGTGATTGGTAACACTGGAGAACAGTCCTATGATTGGTAACACTGGAGAACAGTCCTCTCCTTGGTAACACTGGGGAACAGTCCTGTCCTTGGTAACAGTGGGGAACAGTCTTGTCCTTGGTAACACTGGAGAACCATCCTGTGATTGGTAAAACTGGAGAACCGACCTGTGATTGGTAACACTGGAGAACAGTCCTGTCATTGGTAACACTGGAGAACATTCCTGTGATTGGTAACACTGGAGAACCGACCTGTGATTGGTAACGCTTGGGAACAGTTCTGTGATTGGTAACACTGGAGAACCGTCCTGTGATTGGTAACACTGGTGAAAAGTCCTGTGATTGGTAACACTGGAGAACAGTCCTGTCCTTGGTGACACTGGAGAACTGTCCTGTGATTGGTAACACTGGAGAACAGTCCTGTGATTGGTAACACTGGAGAACAGTCCTGTGATTGGTAACACTGGGGAACAGTCCTGCCCGTGGTAACGCTGGAGAACAGTCCTGTGATTGGTAACACTGGAGAACAGTCCTGTGATTGGTAATGCTGGAGAACAGTCCTGTCCTTGGTAACAATAGGGAACAGTACTGTGATTGGTAACACAGGAGAACAGTCCAGTGATTGGTAACACTGGAGAACAGTCCTGTGATTGGTAACACTGGAGAACAGTCCTGTGATTGGTAACACTGGGGAACAGTCCTGCCCGTGGTAACGCTGGAGAACAGTCCTGTGATTGGTAACACTGGAGAACAGTCCTGTGATTGGTAATGCTGGAGAACAGTCCTGTCCTTGGTAACAATAGGGAACAGTACTGTGATTGGTAACACAGGAGAACAGTCCAGTGATTGGTAACACTGGAGAACCGTCCTGTGATGGGTAACACTGGAGAACAGTCTTGTGATTGGTAACACTGGAGAACAGTCCTGTCCTTGCTAACACTGGAGAAATGTCCTGTGATTGGTAACACTGGAGAACACTCCTGTGATTGGTAACACTGGAGAACAGTCTTGCCCTTGGTAACACTGGAGAACATTCCTGTGATTGGTAACACAGGAGAACAGTCCTGTGATTGGTAACACTGGAGAACAGTACTGTGATTGGTAACACTGCAGCAAATTCCTGCCCTTGGTAACACTGGAGAACAGTCCTGTGACTGGTGACACTGGAGAACAGTCCTGTGATTGGTAACACTGGGGCACAGTCCTCTAATTTGTAACACTGGGGAACAGTCCTGCCCTTGGTAACAATGGAGATCAGTCCTGTGATTGGTAACACTGGGATACCGTCCTGTGATTGGTAACAATGGGGAACAGTCCTGCCCTTGGTAACAGGGGAGAATAGTCCTGTGATTGGTAACACTGGAGAACAGTCCAGTCCTGGGTAACACAGGGAAACCGTCCTGTGATTGGTAACACTGGAGAACAGTGCTGTGATTGGTAACACTGGAGAACCGTCCTGTGATTGGTAACACTGGAGAACCATCCTGTGATTGGTAACACTGGAGAACAGTCCTGTGATTGGTTACACTGGAGAACCGTCCTATCATTGGTAAAACTGGACAACCGTTCTGTGAGTCTTAACACTGGAAAACCGTCCTGTCCTTGGTAACACTGGAGAACAGTCCTGTGATTGGTAACACTGGAGAACAGTCCTGTGATTGGTAACACTGGAGAACAGTCCTCTCCTTGGTAACACTGGGGAACAGTCCTGTCCTTGGTAACAGTGGGGAACAGTCTTGTCCTTGGTAACACTGGAGAACCATCCTGTGATTGGTAAAACTGGAGAACCGACCTGTGATTGGTAACACTGGAGAACAGTCCTGTCATTGGTAACACTGGAGAACATTCCTGTGATTGGTAACACTGGAGAACCGACCTGTGATTGGTAACGCTTGGGAACAGTTCTGTGATTGGTAACGCTGGAGAACCGTCCTGTGATTGGTAACACTGGTGAAAAGTCCTGTGATTGGTAACACTGGAGAACAGTCCTGTCCTTGGTGACACTGGAGAACTGTCCTGTGATTGGTAACACTGGAGAACAGTCCTGTGATTGGTAACACTGGAGAACAGTCCTGTGATTGGTAACACTGGGGAACAGTCCTGCCCGTGGTAACGCTGGAGAACAGTCCTGTGATTGGTAACACTGGAGAACAGTCCTGTGATTGGTAATGCTGGAGAACAGTCCTGTCCTTGGTAACAATAGGGAACAGTACTGTGATTGGTAACACAGGAGAACAGTCCAGTGATTGGTAACACTGGAGAACAGTCCTGTGATTGGTAACACTGGAGAACAGTCCTGTGATTGGTAACACTGGGGAACAGTCCTGCCCGTGGTAACGCTGGAGAACAGTCCTGTGATTGGTAACACTGGAGAACAGTCCTGTGATTGGTAATGCTGGAGAACAGTCCTGTCCTTGGTAACAATAGCGAACAGTACTGTGATTGGTAACACAGGAGAACAGTCCAGTGATTGGTAACACTGGAGACACGTCCTGTGAAAGGTAACACTGGAGAACAGTCCTGTGATTGGTAACACTAAGAACCATCCTGTGATTGTTAACACTGGAGAACATTCCTGTGATTGGCAACACTGGTGAACCGTCCTATGATTGTTAACACTGGAGAACAGTTCGGTGATTGGTAACACTGGAGAACCGTCCTGTCCTTGGTAACAATGGAGAAAATCCTGTGATTGGTAACACTGGGTAACAGTCCTGCCATTGGGAACACTGGAGAACTGTCCTGTCCTTGGTAACACTGGAGAACCGTCCTGTGTTTGCTAACACTGGAGAACAGTCCTGTGATTGGTAACCCTGGAGAACTGTCCTGTGATTGGTAACACTGGAGAATAGTCCTGTGATTGGTAACACTGGAGAACCGTCCTGTGATTGGTAACGCTGGAGAATAGTCCTGTGATTGGTAACAATGGAGAACCGTCCTGTGATTGGTAACACTGGAAAACAGTCCTATGATTGGTAACACTGGAGAGCAGACCAGTGATTGGTAACACTGGAGAACCGTCCTGCGATTGGTAACACTGGAGAGCAGTCCTGCGATTGGTAACACCTGGGAACCGTCCTGTCCTTGGTAACACTGGAGAACAGTCCTGTGATTGGTAATGCTGGAGAGCAGTCCTGTGATTGGTAACACTGGGGAACCGTGCTGTGATTGGTAACACTGGAGAACAGTCTTGTGATTGGTAACACTGGAGAACAGTCCTGTGATTGGCAACACTGGAAAACCATCCTGTGATTGTTGACACTGGGGAACCGTCCTGCGATTGGTATTAATGGAGAGCAGTCCTGTGATTGGTAACACTGGAGGACTGTCCTGTGATTGGTAACACTGGAGAACCGTCCTGTGATTGGCAACACTGGAGAACAGTCCTGTGATTGGTAACACTGGGGAACAGTCCTATCCTTGGTAACACTGGAGAACAGTCCTGTGATTCGTAACACTGGAGCATTTCCTCTGATTGGTAACACTGGAGAACAGTCCTGTGTTTGGTAATGCTGGAGAACAGTCCGTTCCTTGGTAACTCTGGCGAACAGTCCGGTCCTTGTTAACAGAGTAGAACAGTCCTGTGATTGGTAACACTGGAGAACATTCCTGTGACTGTTAACACTGGCGAACAGTGCTGTCCTTGGAAACAATGGAGAACAGTCCTGTGATTGGTAACACTGGAGAACAGTCCTGTCCTTGGTAACACTGGAGAACATTCCTCAGATTGGTAACACTGGAGAACTGACCTGTGATTGGTAATGCTTGGGAACAGTTCTGTGATTGGTAACACTGGAGAACCGTCCTGTGATTGGTAACACTGGAGAACAGTCCTGTGATTGGTAACACTGGAGAACAGTCCTGTCCTTGGTGACACTGGAGAACCGTCCTGTTATTGGTAACACTGGAGAACAGTCCTGTGATTGGTAACACTGGGGAACTGTCCTGCCCGTGGTAACGCTGGAGAACAGTCCTGTGATTGGTAACACTGGAGAACAGTCCTGTGATTGGTAACACTAAGAACCATCCTGTGATTGTTAACACTGGAGAACATTCCTGTGATTGGCAACACTGGTGAACCGTCCTATGATTGTTAACACTGGAGAACAGTTCGGTGATTGGTAACACTGGAGAACCGTCCTGTCCTTGGTAACAATGGAGAAAATCCTGTGATTGGTAACACTGGGGAACAGTCCTGCCATTGGGAACACTGGAGAACTGTCCAGTCCTTGGTAACACTGGAGAACCGTCCTGTGTTTGCTAACACTGGAGAACAGTCCTGTGATTGGTAACCCTGGAGAACTGTCCTGTGATTGGTAACACTGGAGAACCGTCCTGTGATTGGTAACACTGGAGAATAGTCCTGTGATTGGTAACAATGGAGAACCGTCCTGTGATTGGTAACACTGGAAAACAGTCCTATGATTGGTAACACTGGAGAGCAGACCAGTGATTGGTAACACTGGAGAACCGTCCTGCGATTGGTAACACTGGAGAGCAGTCCTGCGATTGGTAACACCTGGGAACCGTCCTGTCCTTGGTAACACTGGAGAACAGTCCTGTGATTGGTAATGCTGGAGAGCAGTCCTGTGATTGGTAACACTGGGGAACCGTGCTGTGTTTGCTAACACTGGAGAACAATCCTGTGATTGGTAACCCTGGAGAACTGTCCTGTGATTGGTAACACTGGAGAACCGTCCTGTGATTGGTAACACTGGAGAATAGTCCTGTGATTGGTAACAATGGAGAACCGTCCTGTGATTGGTAACACTGGAAAACAGTCCTATGATTGGTAACACTGGAGAGCAGACCAGTGATTGGTAACACTGGAGAACCGTCCTGCGATTGGTAACACTGGAGAGCAGTCCTGCGATTGGTAACACCTGGGAACCGTCCTGTCCTTGGTAACACTGGAGAACAGTCCTGTGATTGGTAATGCTGGAGAGCAGTCCTGTGATTGGTAACACTGGGGAACCGTGCTGTGATTGGTAACACTGGAGAACAGTCTTGTGATTGGTAACACTGGAGAACAGTCCTGTGATTGGCAACACTGGAAAACCATCCTGTGATTGTTGACACTGGGGAACCGTCCTGAGATTGGTATTAATGGAGAGCAGTCCTGTGATTGGTAACACTGGAGGACTGTCCTGTGATTGGTAACACTGGAGAACCGTCCTGTGATTGGCAACACTGGAGAACAGCCCTGTGATTGGTAACACTGGGGAACAGTCCTATCCTTGGTAAAACTGGAGAACAGTCCTGTGATTCGTAACACTGGAGCATTTCCTGTGATTGGTAACGCTGGAGAACAGTCCTGTGTTTGGTAATGCTGGAGAACAGTACTTTCCTTGGTAACTCTGGCGAACAGTCCGGTCCTTGTTAACAGAGTAGAACAGTCCTGTGATTGGTAACACTGGAGAACAGTGCTGTCCTTGGAAACAATGGAGAACAGTCCTGTGATTGGTAACACTGGAGAACAGTCCTGTGATTGGTAACACTGGAGAACATTCCTCAGATTGGTAACACTGGAGAACTGACCTGTGATTGGTAATGCTTGGGAACAGTTCTGTGATTGGTAACACTGGAGAACCGTCCTGTTATTGGTAACACTGGAGAACAGTCCTGTGATTGGTAACACTGGGGAACAGTCCTGCCCGTGGTAACGCTGGAGAACAGTCCTGTGATTGGTAACACTGGAGAACAGTCCTGTGATTGGTAATGCTGGAGAACAGTCCTGTCCTTGGTAACAACAGGGAACAGTACTGTGATTGGTAACACAGGAGAACAGTCCAGTGATTGGTAACACTGGAGACACGTCCTGTGAAAGGTAACACTGGAGAACAGTCCTGTGATTGGTAACACTGAAGAACCATCCTGTGATTGTTAACACTGGAGAACAGTCCTGTGATTGGCAACACTAGTGAACTGTCCTATGATTGTTAACACTGGAGAACAGTTCGGTGATTGGTGACACTGGAGAACCGTCCTGTCCTTGGTAACAATGGAGAAAATCCTGTGATTGGTAACACTGGGGAACAGTCCTGCCCTTGGGAACACTGGAGAACTGTCCTGTCCTTGGTAACACTGGAGAACCGTCCTGTGTTTGCTAACACTGGAGAACAGTCCTGTGATTGGTAACCCTGGAGAACCGTCCTGTGATTGGTAACACTGGAGAACAGTCCTGTGATTGGTAACCCTGGAGAACCGTCCTGTGATTGGTAACACTGGAGAACAGTCCTGTGATTGGTAACACTGGAGAACCGTCCTGTGATTGGTAACAATGGAGAACCGTCCTGTGATTGGTAACACTGGAAAACAGTCCTGTGATTGGTAACACTGGAGAGCAGTCCTGTGATTAGTAACACTGGAGAACAGTCCTGTGATTGGTGACACTGGAGAACCGTCCTGCGATTGGTAACACTGGAGAGCAGTCCTGCGATTGGTAACACCTGGGAACCGTCCTGTCCTTGGTAACACTGGAGAACAGTCCTGTGATTGGTAACGCTGGAGAGCAGTCCTGTGATTGGTAACACTGGGGAACCGTGCTGTGATTGGTAACACTGGAGAACAGTCCTGTGATTGGTAACACTGGAAAACCATCCTGTGATTGTTGACACTGGGGAACCGTCCTGCGATTGGTAATAATGGAGAGCAGTCCTGTGATTGGTAACACTGGAGGACTGTCCTGTGATTGGTAACACTGGAGAACCGTCCTGTGATTGGTAACACTGGAGAACAGTCCTGTGATTGGTAACACTGGGGAACAGTCCTATCCTTGGTAACACTGGAGAACAGTCCTGTGATTGGTAACACTGGAGCACATCCTGTGATTGGTAACGCTGGAGAACAGTCCTGTGTTTGGTAATGCTGGAGAACAGTCCTTTCCTTGGTAACTCTGGCGAACAGTCCGGTCCTTGTTAACAAAGGAGAACAGTCCTGTGATTGGTAACACTGGAGAACATTCCTGTGACTGTTAACACTGGTGAACAGTTCTGTCCTTGGAAACAATGGAGAACAGTCCTGTGATTGGTAACACTGGAGAACAGTCCTGTCCTTGGTAACACTGGAGAACATTCCTCTGATTGGTAACACTGGAGAACCGACCTGTGATTGGTAACACTTGGGAACAGTTCTGTGATTGGTAACACTGGAGAACCGTCCTGTGATTGGTAACACTGGAGAACAGTCCTGTGATTGGTAACACTGGAGAACAGTCCTGTGATTGGTAACACTGGAGAACAGTCCTGAGATTGGTAACACTGGGGAACAGTCCTGCCCGTGGTAACGCTGGAGAACAGTCCTGTGATTGGTAACACTGGAGAACAGTCCTGTGATTGGTAATGCTGGAGAGCAGTCCTGTCCTTGGTAACAACAGGGAACAGTACTGTGATTGGTAACACAGGAGAACAGTCCAGTGATTGGTAACACTGGAGTCACGTCCTGTGAAAGGGAACATTGGAGAACAGTCCTGTGATTGGTAACACTGAAGAACCATCCTGTGATTGTTAACACTGGAGAACAGTCCTGTGATTGGCAACACTGGAAAACAGTCCTGTGATTGGTAACACTGGAGAGCAGTCCGGTGATTGTTAACACTGGGGAAAATTCCTGTGATCGGAAACACTGCAGAGCAGTCCTGTGATTAGTAACACTGGAGAACAGTCTTGTGATTGGTAACACTGGAGAACCGTCCTGCGATTGGTAACACTGGAGAGCAGTCCTGCGATTGGTAACACCTGGGAACCGTCCTGTCCTTGGTAACACTGGAGAACAGTCCTGTGATTGGTAACGCTGGAGAGCAGTCCTGTGATTGGTAACACTGGGGAACCGTGCTGTGACTGATAAAACTGGAGAACAGTCTTGTGATTGGTAACACTGGAGAACAGTCCTGTGATTGGCAACACTGGAGAACCATCCTGTGATTGTTGACACTGGGGAACCGTCCTGCGATTGGTAATAATGGAGAGCAGTCCAGTGATTGTTAACACTGGGGAAAATTCCTGTGATCGGAAACACTGCAGAGCAGTCCTGTGATTAGTAACACTGGAGAACAGTCTTGTGATTGGTAACACTGGAGAACCGTCCTGCGATTGGTAACACTGGAGAGCAGTCCTGCGATTGGTAACACCTGGGAACCGTCCTGTCCTTGGTAACACTGGAGAACAGTCCTGTGATTGGTAACGCTGGAGAGCAGTCCTGTGATTGGTAACACTGGGGAACCGTGCTGTGACTGGTAACACTGGAGAACAGTCTTGTGATTGGTAACACTGGAGAACAGTCCTGTGATTGGCAACACTGGAGAACCGTCCTGTGATTGGTAACACTGGAGAATAGTCCTGCGATTGGTAATAATGGAGAGCAGTCCTGTGATTGGTAACACTGGAGGACTGTCCTGTGATTGGTAACACTGGGGAACAGTCCTATCCTTGGTAACACTGGAGAACAGTCCTGTGATTGGTAACACTGGAGCACATCCTGTGATTGGTAACACTGGAGAACAGTCCTGTGTTTGGTAATGCTGGAGAACAGTCCTTTCCTTGGTAACTCTGGCGAACAGTCCGGTCCTTGTTAACAAAGGAGAACAGTCCTGTGATTGGTAACACTGGAGAACATTCCTGTGACTGTTAACACTGGCGAACAGTTCTGTCCATGGAAACAATGGAGAACAGTCCTGTGATTGGTAACACTAGAGAAGAGTCCTATCCTTGGTAACACTGGAGGACAGACCTCCGATTGGTAACACTGGAGAACAGTCCAGTCCCTGGTATCACTGGGAAACCGTCCTGTGATTGGTAACACTGGAGAACAGTTCGGTGATTGTTAACGCTGTTGAACAGTACAGTCCTTGGTAACACTGGGGAACCGTCCTGTGATTGGTAACACTGGAGAACAGTCCTGTGATTGGTAACAAAGGAGTACAGTCCTGTGATTGGTAACACCCGGGAACAGTCCTGAGATTGGTAACTCTGGAGAACAGTCCTATGATTGGTAACACAGGAGAACAGTCCTGTGATTGGTAACACTGGCGAAAAGTCCTGCCCTTGGTAACACTGGAGAACAGTCCTGTGACTGGTAACACTGGAGAATAGTCCTGTGATTGGTAACACTGGGGAATAGTCCTGCCCTTGGTAACAGTGGAGAACAGTCCTGTGATTGGTAACAGTGGAGAACAGTCCTCTGATTGGTAACACTGGGGAACAGTCCTGCCCTTGGTAACAATGGAGTACAGTCCTGTGATTGGTAACGCTGGAGAACAGTCCTGTGTTTGGTAACACAGGAGAACAGTCCAGTGATTGGTAACACTGGAGAACAGTCCTGTGATTGGTAACACTGGAGAACAGTCCTGTGATTGGTAACACTGGGGAACAGTCCTGCCCGTGGTAACGCTGGAGAACAGTCCTGTGATTGGTAACACTGGAGAACAGTCCTGTGATTGGTAATGCTGGAGAACAGTCCTGTCCTTGGTAACAATAGGGAACAGTACTGTGATTGGTAACACAGGAGAACAGTCCAGTGATTGGTAACACTGGAGACACGTCCTGTGAAAGGTAACACTGGAGAACAGTCCTGTGATTGGTAACACTAAGAACCATCCTGTGATTTTTAACACTGGAGAACATTCCTGTGATTGGCAACACTGGTGAACCGTCCTATGATTGTTAACACTGGAGAACAGTTCGGTGATTGGTAACACTGGAGAACCGTCCTGTCCTTGGTAACAATGGAGAAAATCCTGTGATTGGTAACACTGGGGAACAGTCCTGCCATTGGGAACACTGGAGAACTGTCCTGTCCTTGGTAACACTGGAGAACCGTCCTGTGTTTGCTAACACTGGAGAACAGTCCTGTGATTGGTAACCCTGGAGAACTGTCCTGTGATTGGTAACACTGGAGAACCGTCCTGTGATTGGTAACACTGGAGAATAGTCCTGTGATTGGTAACACTGGAGAATAGTCCTGTGATTGGTAACAATGGAGAACCGTCCTGTGATTGGTAACACTGGAAAACAGTCCTATGATTGGTAACACTGGAGAGCAGACCAGTGATTGGTAACACTGGAGAACCGTCCTGCGATTGGTAACACTGGAGAGCAGTCCTGCGATTGGTAACACCTGGGAACCGTCCTGTCCTTGGTAACACTGGAGAACAGTCCTGTGATTGGTAATGCTGGAGAGCAGTCCTGTGATTGGTAACACTGGGGAACCGTGCTGTGATTGGTAACACTGGAGAACAGTCTTGTGATTGGTAACACTGGAGAACAGTCCTGTGATTGGCAACACTGGAAAACCATCCTGTGATTGTTGACACTGGGGAACCGTCCTGCGATTGGTATTAATGGAGAGCAGTCCTGTGATTGGTAACACTGGAGGACTGTCCTGTGATTGGTAACACTGGAGAACCGTCCTGTGATTGGCAACACTGGAGAACAGTCCTGTGATTGGTAACACTGGGGAACAGTCCTATCCTTGGTAACACTGGAGAACAGTCCTGTGATTCGTAACACTGGAGCATTTCCTGTGATTGGTAACGCTGGAGAACAGTCCTGTGTTTGGTAATGCTGGAGAACAGTCCTTTCCTTGGTAACTCTGGCGAACAGTCCGGTCCTTGTTAACAGAGTAGAACAGTCCTGTGATTGGTAACACTGGAGAACATTCCTGTGACTGTTAACACTGGCGAACAGTGCTGTCCTTGGAAACAATGGAGAACAGTCCTGTGATTGGTAACACTGGAGAACAGTCCTGTCCTTGGTAACACTGGAGAACATTCCTCAGATTGGTAACACTGGAGAACTGACCTGTGATTGGTAATGCTTGGGAACAGTTCTGTGATTGGTAACACTGGAGAACCGTCCTGTGATTGGTAACACTGGAGAACAGTCCTGTGATTGGTAACACTGGAGAACAGTCCTGTCCTTGGTGACACTGGAGAACCGTCCTGTTATTGGTAACACTGGAGAACAGTCCTGTGATTGGTAACACTGGGGAACTGTCCTGCCCGTGGTAACGCTGGAGAACAGTCCTGTGATTGGTAACACTGGAGAACAGTCCTGTGATTGGTAACACTAAGAACCATCCTGTGATTGTTAACACTGGAGAACATTCCTGTGATTGGCAACACTGGTGAACCGTCCTATGATTGTTAACACTGGAGAACAGTTCGGTGATTGGTAACACTGGAGAACCGTCCTGTCCTTGGTAACAATGGAGAAAATCCTGTGATTGGTAACACTGGGGAACAGTCCTGCCATTGGGAACACTGGAGAACTGTCCAGTCCTTGGTAACACTGGAGAACCGTCCTGTGTTTGCTAACACTGGAGAACAGTCCTGTGATTGGTAACCCTGGAGAACTGTCCTGTGATTGGTAACACTGGAGAACCGTCCTGTGATTGGTAACACTGGAGAATAGTCCTGTGATTGGTAACAATGGAGAACCGTCCTGTGATTGGTAACACTGGAAAACAGTCCTATGATTGGTAACACTGGAGAGCAGACCAGTGATTGGTAACACTGGAGAACCGTCCTGCGATTGGTAACACTGGAGAGCAGTCCTGCGATTGGTAACACCTGGGAACCGTCCTGTCCTTGGTAACACTGGAGAACAGTCCTGTGATTGGTAATGCTGGAGAGCAGTCCTGTGATTGGTAACACTGGGGAACCGTGCTGTGTTTGCTAACACTGGAGAACAATCCTGTGATTGGTAACCCTGGAGAACTGTCCTGTGATTGGTAACACTGGAGAACCGTCCTGTGATTGGTAACACTGGAGAATAGTCCTGTGATTGGTAACAATGGAGAACCGTCCTGTGATTGGTAACACTGGAAAACAGTCCTATGATTGGTAACACTGGAGAGCAGACCAGTGATTGGTAACACTGGAGAACCGTCCTGCGATTGGTAACACTGGAGAGCAGTCCTGCGATTGGTAACACCTGGGAACCGTCCTGTCCTTGGTAACACTGGAGAACAGTCCTGTGATTGGTAATGCTGGAGAGCAGTCCTGTGATTGGTAACACTGGGGAACCGTGCTGTGATTGGTAACACTGGAGAACAGTCTTGTGATTGGTAACACTGGAGAACAGTCCTGTGATTGGCAACACTGGAAAACCATCCTGTGATTGTTGACACTGGGGAACCGTCCTGAGATTGGTATTAATGGAGAGCAGTCCTGTGATTGGTAACACTGGAGGACTGTCCTGTGATTGGTAACACTGGAGAACCGTCCTGTGATTGGCAACACTGGAGAACAGCCCTGTGATTGGTAACACTGGGGAACAGTCCTATCCTTGGTAAAACTGGAGAACAGTCCTGTGATTCGTAACACTGGAGCATTTCCTGTGATTGGTAACGCTGGAGAACAGTCCTGTGTTTGGTAATGCTGGAGAACAGTACTTTCCTTGGTAACTCTGGCGAACAGTCCGGTCCTTGTTAACAGAGTAGAACAGTCCTGTGATTGGTAACACTGGAGAACAGTGCTGTCCTTGGAAACAATGGAGAACAGTCCTGTG
The DNA here is from genome assembly GCF_017639515.1 of Carcharodon carcharias. Classification (NCBI taxonomy): domain Eukaryota; kingdom Metazoa; phylum Chordata; class Chondrichthyes; order Lamniformes; family Lamnidae; genus Carcharodon; species Carcharodon carcharias. The sequence continues at coordinate 67,458,034 of NC_054479.1, forward strand.
ATTGGTAACACTGGAGAACAGTCCTGTGATTGGTAACACTGGAGAACATTCCTCAGATTGGTAACACTGGAGAACTGACCTGTGATTGGTAATGCTTGGGAACAGTTCTGTGATTGGTAACACTGGAGAACCGTCCTGTTATTGGTAACACTGGAGAACAGTCCTGTGATTGGTAACACTGGGGAACAGTCCTGCCCGTGGTAACGCTGGAGAACAGTCCTGTGATTGGTAACACTGGAGAACAGTCCTGTGATTGGTAATGCTGGAGAACAGTCCTGTCCTTGGTAACAACAGGGAACAGTACTGTGATTGGTAACACAGGAGAACAGTCCAGTGATTGGTAACACTGGAGACACGTCCTGTGAAAGGTAACACTGGAGAACAGTCCTGTGATTGGTAACACTGAAGAACCATCCTGTGATTGTTAACACTGGAGAACAGTCCTGTGATTGGCAACACTAGTGAACTGTCCTATGATTGTTAACACTGGAGAACAGTTCGGTGATTGGTGACACTGGAGAACCGTCCTGTCCTTGGTAACAATGGAGAAAATCCTGTGATTGGTAACACTGGGGAACAGTCCTGCCCTTGGGAACACTGGAGAACTGTCCTGTCCTTGGTAACACTGGAGAACCGTCCTGTGTTTGCTAACACTGGAGAACAGTCCTGTGATTGGTAACCCTGGAGAACCGTCCTGTGATTGGTAACACTGGAGAACAGTCCTGTGATTGGTAACCCTGGAGAACCGTCCTGTGATTGGTAACACTGGAGAACAGTCCTGTGATTGGTAACACTGGAGAACCGTCCTGTGATTGGTAACAATGGAGAACCGTCCTGTGATTGGTAACACTGGAAAACAGTCCTGTGATTGGTAACACTGGAGAGCAGTCCTGTGATTAGTAACACTGGAGAACAGTCCTGTGATTGGTGACACTGGAGAACCGTCCTGCGATTGGTAACACTGGAGAGCAGTCCTGCGATTGGTAACACCTGGGAACCGTCCTGTCCTTGGTAACACTGGAGAACAGTCCTGTGATTGGTAACGCTGGAGAGCAGTCCTGTGATTGGTAACACTGGGGAACCGTGCTGTGATTGGTAACACTGGAGAACAGTCCTGTGATTGGTAACACTGGAAAACCATCCTGTGATTGTTGACACTGGGGAACCGTCCTGCGATTGGTAATAATGGAGAGCAGTCCTGTGATTGGTAACACTGGAGGACTGTCCTGTGATTGGTAACACTGGAGAACCGTCCTGTGATTGGTAACACTGGAGAACAGTCCTGTGATTGGTAACACTGGGGAACAGTCCTATCCTTGGTAACACTGGAGAACAGTCCTGTGATTGGTAACACTGGAGCACATCCTGTGATTGGTAACGCTGGAGAACAGTCCTGTGTTTGGTAATGCTGGAGAACAGTCCTTTCCTTGGTAACTCTGGCGAACAGTCCGGTCCTTGTTAACAAAGGAGAACAGTCCTGTGATTGGTAACACTGGAGAACATTCCTGTGACTGTTAACACTGGTGAACAGTTCTGTCCTTGGAAACAATGGAGAACAGTCCTGTGATTGGTAACACTGGAGAACAGTCCTGTCCTTGGTAACACTGGAGAACATTCCTCTGATTGGTAACACTGGAGAACCGACCTGTGATTGGTAACACTTGGGAACAGTTCTGTGATTGGTAACACTGGAGAACCGTCCTGTGATTGGTAACACTGGAGAACAGTCCTGTGATTGGTAACACTGGAGAACAGTCCTGTGATTGGTAACACTGGAGAACAGTCCTGAGATTGGTAACACTGGGGAACAGTCCTGCCCGTGGTAACGCTGGAGAACAGTCCTGTGATTGGTAACACTGGAGAACAGTCCTGTGATTGGTAATGCTGGAGAGCAGTCCTGTCCTTGGTAACAACAGGGAACAGTACTGTGATTGGTAACACAGGAGAACAGTCCAGTGATTGGTAACACTGGAGTCACGTCCTGTGAAAGGGAACATTGGAGAACAGTCCTGTGATTGGTAACACTGAAGAACCATCCTGTGATTGTTAACACTGGAGAACAGTCCTGTGATTGGCAACACTGGAAAACAGTCCTGTGATTGGTAACACTGGAGAGCAGTCCGGTGATTGTTAACACTGGGGAAAATTCCTGTGATCGGAAACACTGCAGAGCAGTCCTGTGATTAGTAACACTGGAGAACAGTCTTGTGATTGGTAACACTGGAGAACCGTCCTGCGATTGGTAACACTGGAGAGCAGTCCTGCGATTGGTAACACCTGGGAACCGTCCTGTCCTTGGTAACACTGGAGAACAGTCCTGTGATTGGTAACGCTGGAGAGCAGTCCTGTGATTGGTAACACTGGGGAACCGTGCTGTGACTGATAAAACTGGAGAACAGTCTTGTGATTGGTAACACTGGAGAACAGTCCTGTGATTGGCAACACTGGAGAACCATCCTGTGATTGTTGACACTGGGGAACCGTCCTGCGATTGGTAATAATGGAGAGCAGTCCAGTGATTGTTAACACTGGGGAAAATTCCTGTGATCGGAAACACTGCAGAGCAGTCCTGTGATTAGTAACACTGGAGAACAGTCTTGTGATTGGTAACACTGGAGAACCGTCCTGCGATTGGTAACACTGGAGAGCAGTCCTGCGATTGGTAACACCTGGGAACCGTCCTGTCCTTGGTAACACTGGAGAACAGTCCTGTGATTGGTAACGCTGGAGAGCAGTCCTGTGATTGGTAACACTGGGGAACCGTGCTGTGACTGGTAACACTGGAGAACAGTCTTGTGATTGGTAACACTGGAGAACAGTCCTGTGATTGGCAACACTGGAGAACCGTCCTGTGATTGGTAACACTGGAGAATAGTCCTGCGATTGGTAATAATGGAGAGCAGTCCTGTGATTGGTAACACTGGAGGACTGTCCTGTGATTGGTAACACTGGGGAACAGTCCTATCCTTGGTAACACTGGAGAACAGTCCTGTGATTGGTAACACTGGAGCACATCCTGTGATTGGTAACACTGGAGAACAGTCCTGTGTTTGGTAATGCTGGAGAACAGTCCTTTCCTTGGTAACTCTGGCGAACAGTCCGGTCCTTGTTAACAAAGGAGAACAGTCCTGTGATTGGTAACACTGGAGAACATTCCTGTGACTGTTAACACTGGCGAACAGTTCTGTCCATGGAAACAATGGAGAACAGTCCTGTGATTGGTAACACTAGAGAAGAGTCCTATCCTTGGTAACACTGGAGGACAGACCTCCGATTGGTAACACTGGAGAACAGTCCAGTCCCTGGTATCACTGGGAAACCGTCCTGTGATTGGTAACACTGGAGAACAGTTCGGTGATTGTTAACGCTGTTGAACAGTACAGTCCTTGGTAACACTGGGGAACCGTCCTGTGATTGGTAACACTGGAGAACAGTCCTGTGATTGGTAACAAAGGAGTACAGTCCTGTGATTGGTAACACCCGGGAACAGTCCTGAGATTGGTAACTCTGGAGAACAGTCCTATGATTGGTAACACAGGAGAACAGTCCTGTGATTGGTAACACTGGCGAAAAGTCCTGCCCTTGGTAACACTGGAGAACAGTCCTGTGACTGGTAACACTGGAGAATAGTCCTGTGATTGGTAACACTGGGGAATAGTCCTGCCCTTGGTAACAGTGGAGAACAGTCCTGTGATTGGTAACAGTGGAGAACAGTCCTCTGATTGGTAACACTGGGGAACAGTCCTGCCCTTGGTAACAATGGAGTACAGTCCTGTGATTGGTAACGCTGGAGAACAGTCCTGTGTTTGGTAACACAGGAGAACAGTCCAGTGATTGGTAACACTGGAGAACAGTCCTGTGATTGGTAACACTGGAGAACAGTCCTGTGATTGGTAACACTGGGGAACAGTCCTGCCCGTGGTAACGCTGGAGAACAGTCCTGTGATTGGTAACACTGGAGAACAGTCCTGTGATTGGTAATGCTGGAGAACAGTCCTGTCCTTGGTAACAATAGGGAACAGTACTGTGATTGGTAACACAGGAGAACAGTCCAGTGATTGGTAACACTGGAGACACGTCCTGTGAAAGGTAACACTGGAGAACAGTCCTGTGATTGGTAACACTAAGAACCATCCTGTGATTTTTAACACTGGAGAACATTCCTGTGATTGGCAACACTGGTGAACCGTCCTATGATTGTTAACACTGGAGAACAGTTCGGTGATTGGTAACACTGGAGAACCGTCCTGTCCTTGGTAACAATGGAGAAAATCCTGTGATTGGTAACACTGGGGAACAGTCCTGCCATTGGGAACACTGGAGAACTGTCCTGTCCTTGGTAACACTGGAGAACCGTCCTGTGTTTGCTAACACTGGAGAACAGTCCTGTGATTGGTAACCCTGGAGAACTGTCCTGTGATTGGTAACACTGGAGAACCGTCCTGTGATTGGTAACACTGGAGAATAGTCCTGTGATTGGTAACACTGGAGAATAGTCCTGTGATTGGTAACAATGGAGAACCGTCCTGTGATTGGTAACACTGGAAAACAGTCCTATGATTGGTAACACTGGAGAGCAGACCAGTGATTGGTAACACTGGAGAACCGTCCTGCGATTGGTAACACTGGAGAGCAGTCCTGCGATTGGTAACACCTGGGAACCGTCCTGTCCTTGGTAACACTGGAGAACAGTCCTGTGATTGGTAATGCTGGAGAGCAGTCCTGTGATTGGTAACACTGGGGAACCGTGCTGTGATTGGTAACACTGGAGAACAGTCTTGTGATTGGTAACACTGGAGAACAGTCCTGTGATTGGCAACACTGGAAAACCATCCTGTGATTGTTGACACTGGGGAACCGTCCTGCGATTGGTATTAATGGAGAGCAGTCCTGTGATTGGTAACACTGGAGGACTGTCCTGTGATTGGTAACACTGGAGAACCGTCCTGTGATTGGCAACACTGGAGAACAGTCCTGTGATTGGTAACACTGGGGAACAGTCCTATCCTTGGTAACACTGGAGAACAGTCCTGTGATTCGTAACACTGGAGCATTTCCTGTGATTGGTAACGCTGGAGAACAGTCCTGTGTTTGGTAATGCTGGAGAACAGTCCTTTCCTTGGTAACTCTGGCGAACAGTCCGGTCCTTGTTAACAGAGTAGAACAGTCCTGTGATTGGTAACACTGGAGAACATTCCTGTGACTGTTAACACTGGCGAACAGTGCTGTCCTTGGAAACAATGGAGAACAGTCCTGTGATTGGTAACACTGGAGAACAGTCCTGTCCTTGGTAACACTGGAGAACATTCCTCAGATTGGTAACACTGGAGAACTGACCTGTGATTGGTAATGCTTGGGAACAGTTCTGTGATTGGTAACACTGGAGAACCGTCCTGTGATTGGTAACACTGGAGAACAGTCCTGTGATTGGTAACACTGGAGAACAGTCCTGTCCTTGGTGACACTGGAGAACCATCCTGTTATTGGTAACACTGGAGAACAGTCCTGTGATTGGTAACACTGGGGAACTGTCCTGCCCGTGGTAATGCTGGAGAACAGTCCTGTGATTGGTAACACTGGAGAACAGTCCTGTGATTGGTAATGCTGGAGAACAGTCCTGTCCTTGGTAACAACAGGGAACAGTACTGTGATTGGTAACACAGGAGAACAGTCCAGTGATTGGTAACACTGGAGACACGTCCTGTGAAAGGTAACACTGGAGAACAGTCCTGTGATTGGTAACACTGAAGAACCATCCTGTGATTGTTAACACTGGAGAACAGTCCTGTGATTGGCAACACTAGTGAACTGTCCTATGATTGTTAACACTGGAGAACAGTTCGGTGATTGGTGACACTGGAGAACCGTCCTGTCCTTGGTAACAATGGAGAAAATCCTGTGATTGGTAACACTGGGGAACAGTCCTGCCCTTGGGAACACTGGAGAACTGTCCTGTCCTTGGTAACACTGGAGAACCGTCCTGTGTTTGCTAACACTGGAGAACAGTCCTGTGATTGGTAACCCTGGAGAACCGTCCTGTGATTGGTAACACTGGAGAACAGTCCTGTGATTGATAACCCTGGAGAACCGTCCTGTGATTGGTAACACTGGAGAACAGTCCTGTGATTGGTAACACTGGAGAACCGTCCTGTGATTGGTAACACTGGAGAATAGTCCTGTGATTGGTAACACTGGAGAACCGTCCTGTGATTGGTAACACTGGAGAATAGTCCTGTGATTGGTAACAATGGAGAACCGTCCTGTGATTGGTAACACTGGAAAACAGTCCTATGATTGGTAACACTGGAGAGCAGTCCAGTGATTGGTAACACTGGAGAACCGTCCTGCGATTGGTAACACTGGAGAGCAGTCCTGCGATTGGTAACACCTGGGAACCGTCCTGTCCTTGGTAACACTGGAGAACAGTCCTGTGATTGGTAATGCTGGAGAGCAGTCCTGTGATTGGTAACACTGGGGAACCGTGCTGTGATTGGTAACACTGGGTAACAGTCCTGTCCTTGGTAACACTGGGGAAGAGTCCTGTCCTTGGTAAAACTGGGGAACAGTCCTGTGATTGGTAACACTGGAGAACAGTCCTGTCAATGGTCACACTGGAAAGCAGTCCTGTGATTGGTAACACTGGAGAACAGTCCTGTTCTTGGTAACACTGGGGAACAGTCCTGTCCTTGGTAACTCTGGGGAACAGTCCTGTCCTTGGTAACACTGGAGAACAGTCCTGTGATTGGTAACACTGGAGAACAGTCCTGTGATTGGAAACACTGGAGAACAGTCCTGTGATTGGTAACACTGGAGAACAGTCCTGTCCTTGGTAACACTGGGGAACAGTCCTGCCCTTGGTAACACTGGGGAACAGTCCTGTCCTTGGTAACATTGGAGAACAGTCCTGTGATTGGTAACACTGGAGAACAGTCCTGTCCTGGGTAACACTGGAGAACAGTCCTGTGACAGCTAACACTGCAGAATAGTCCTGTGATTGGTAACACTGGGGAACAGTCCTGTGATTGGTAACACTGGAGAACCGTCCTGTGATGGGTAACACTGGAGAACAGTCTTGTGATTGGTAACACTGGAGAACAGTCCTGTCCTTGGTAACACTGGAGAAATATCCTGTGATTGGTAACACTGGAGAACACTCCTGTGATTGGTAACACTGGAGAACATTCCTGTGATTGGTAACACAGGAGAACAGTCCTGTGATTGGTAACACTGGAGAACAGTACTGTGATTGGTAACACTGCAGCAAATTCCTGCCCTTGGTAACACTGGAGAACAGTCCTGTGACTGGTGACACTGGAGAACAGTCCTGTGATTGGTAACACTGGGGCACAGTCCTCTAATTTGTAACACTGGGGAACAGTCCTGCCCTTGGTAACAATGGAGATCAGTCCTGTGATTGGTAACACTGGGATACCGTCCTGTGATTGGTAACAATGGGGAACAGTCCTGCCCTTGGTAACAGGGGAGAATAGTCCTGTGATTGGTAACACTGGAGAACAGTCCAGTCCTGGGTAACACAGGGAAACCGTCCTGTGATTGGTAACACTGGAGAACAGTGCTGTGATTGGTAACACTGGAGAACCGTCCTGTGATTGGTAACACTGGAGAACCATCCTGTGATTGGTAACACTGGAGAACAGTCCTGTGATTGGTTACACTGGAGAACCGTCCTATCATTGGTAAAACTGGACAACCGTTCTGTGAGTCTTAACACTGGAAAACCGTCCTGTCCTTGGTAACACTGGAGAACAGTCCTGTGATTGGTAACACTGGAGAACAGTCCTGTGATTGGTAACACTGGAGAACAGTCCTCTCCTTGGTAACACTGGGGAACAGTCCTGTCCTTGGTAACAGTGGGGAACAGTCTTGTCCTTGGTAACACTGGAGAACCATCCTGTGATTGGTAAAACTGGAGAACCGACCTGTGATTGGTAACACTGGAGAACAGTCCTGTCATTGGTAACACTGGAGAACATTCCTGTGATTGGTAACACTGGAGAACCGACCTGTGATTGGTAACGCTTGGGAACAGTTCTGTGATTGGTAACACTGGAGAACCGTCCTGTGATTGGTAACACTGGTGAAAAGTCCTGTGATTGGTAACACTGGAGAACAGTCCTGTCCTTGGTGACAGTGGAGAACTGTCCTGTGATTGGTAACACTGGAGAACAGTCCTGTGATTGGTAACACTGGAGAACAGTCCTGTGATTGGTAACACTGGGGAACAGTCCTGCCCGTGGTAACAATGGAGTACAGTCCTGTGATTGGTAACGCTGGAGAACAGTCCTGTGTTTGGTAACACAGGAGAACAGTCCAGTGATTGGTAACACTGGAGAACAGTCCTGTGATTGGTAACACTGGAGAACAGTCCTGTGATTGGTAACACTGGGGAACAGTCCTGCCCGTGGTAACTCTGGAGAACAGTCCTGTGATTGGTAACACTGGAGAACAGTCCTGTGATTGGTAATGCTGGAGAACAGTCCTGTCCTTGGTAACAATAGGGAACAGTACTGTGATTGGTAACACAGGAGAACAGTCCAGTGATTGGTAACACTGGAGACACGTCCTGTGAAAGGTAACACTGGAGAACAGTCCTGTGATTGGTAACACTAAGAACCATCCTGTGATTGTTAACACTGGAGAACATTCCTGTGATTGGCAACATTGGTGAACCGTCCTATGATTGTTAACACTGGAGAACAGTTCGGTGATTGGTAACACTGGAGAACCGTCCTGTCCTTGGTAACAATGGAGAAAATCCTGTGATTGGTAACACTGGGGAACAGTCCTGCCATTGGGAACACTGGAGAACTGTCCTGTCCTTGGTAACACTGGAGAACCGTCCTGTGTTTGCTAACACTGGAGAACAGTCTTGTGATTGGTAACCCTGGAGAACTGTCCTGTGATTGGTAACACTGGAGAACCGTCCTGTGATTGGTAACACTGGAGAATAGTCCTGTGATTGGTAACAATGGAGAACCGTCCTGTGATTGGTAACACTGGAAAACAGTCCTATGATTGGTAACACTGGAGAGCAGACCAGTGATTGGTAACACTGGAGAACCGTCCTGCGATTGGTAACACTGGAGAGCAGTCCTGCGATTGGTAACACCTGGGAACCGTCCTGTCCTTGGTAACACTGGAGAACAGTCCTGTGATTGGTAATGCTGGAGAGCAGTCCTGTGATTGGTAACACTGGGGAACCGTGCTGTGTTTGCTAACACTGGAGAACAATCCTGTGATTGGTAACCCTGGAGAACTGTCCTGTGATTGGTAACACTGGAGAACCGTCCTGTGATTGGTAACACTGGAGAATAGTCCTGTGATTGGTAACAATGGAGAACCGTCCTGTGATTGGTAACACTGGAAAACAGTCCTATGATTGGTAACACTGGAGAGCAGACCAGTGATTGGTAACACTGGAGAACCGTCCTGCGATTGGTAACACTGGAGAGCAGTCCTGCGATTGGTAACACCTGGGAACCGTCCTGTCCTTGGTAACACTGGAGAACAGTCCTGTGATTGGTAATGCTGGAGAGCAGTCCTGTGATTGGTAACACTGGGGAACCGTGCTGTGATTGGTAACACTGGAGAACAGTCTTGTGATTGGTAACACTGGAGAACAGTCCTGTGATTGGCAACACTGGAAAACCATCCTGTGATTGTTGACACTGGGGAACCGTCCTGTCCTTCGTAACAATGGAGAAAATCCTGTGATTGGTAACACTGGGGAACAGTCCTGCCATTGGGAACACTGGAGAACTGTCCTGTCCTTGGTAACACTGGAGAACCGTCCTGTGTTTGCTAACACTGGAGAACAGTCCTGTGATTGGTAACCCTGGAGAACTGTCCTGTGATTGGTAACACTGGAGAACCGTCCTGTGATTGGTAACACTGGAGAATAGTCCTGTGATTGGTAACAATGGAGAACCGTCCTGTGATTGGTAACACTGGAAAACAGTCCTATGATTGGTAACACTGGAGAGCAGACCAGTGATTGGTAACACTGGAGAACCGTCCTGCGATTGGTAACACTGGAGAGCAGTCCTGCGATTGGTAACACCTGGGAACCGTCCTGTCCTTGGTAACACTGGAGAACAGTCCTGTGATTGGTAATGCTGGAGAGCAGTCCTGTGATTGGTAACACTGGGGAACCGTGCTGTGTTTGCTAACACTGGAGAACAATCCTGTGATTGGTAACCCTGGAGAACTGTCCTGTGATTGGTAACACTGGAGAACCGTCCTGTGATTGGTAACACTGGAGAATAGTCCTGTGATTGGTAACAATGGAGAACCGTCCTGTGATTGGTAACACTGGAAAACAGTCCTATGATTGGTAACACTGGAGAGCAGACCAGTGATTGGTAACACTGGAGAACCGTCTTGCGATTGGTAACACTGGAGAGCACTCCTGCGATTGGTAACACCTGGGAACCGTCCTGTCCTTGGTAACACTGGAGAACAGTCCTGTGATTGGTAATGCTGGAGAGCAGTCCTGTGATTGGTAACACTGGGGAACCGTGCTGTGATTGGTAACACTGGAGAACAGTCTTGTGATTGGTAACACTGGAGAACAGTCCTGTGATTGGCAACACTGGAAAACCATCCTGTGATTGTTGACACTGGGGAACCGTCCTGCGATTGGTATTAGTGGAGAGCAGTCCTGTGATTGGTAACACTGGAGGACTGTCCTGTGATTGGTAACACTGGAGAACCGTCCTGTGATTGGCAACACTGGAGAACAGTCCTGTGATTGGTTACACTGGGGAACAGTCCTATCCTTGGTAAAACTGGAGAACAGTCCTGTGATTCGTAACACTGGAGCATTTCCTGTGATTGGTAACGCTGGAGAACAGTCCTGTGTTTGGTAATGCTGGAGAACAGTCCTTTCCTTGGTAACTCTGGCGAACAGTCCGGTCCTTGTTAACAGAGTAGAACAGTCCTGTGATTGGTAACACTGGAGAACATTCCTGTGACTGTTAACACTGGCGAACAGTGCTGTCCTTGGAAACAATGGAGAACAGTCCTGTGATTGGTAACACTGGAGAACAGTCCTGTCCTTGGTAACACTGGAGAACATTCCTCAGATTGGTAACACTGGAGAACTGACCTGTGATTGGTAATGCTTGGGAACAGTTCTGTGATTGGTAACACTGGAGAACCGTCCTGTGATTGGTAACACTGGAGAACAGTCCTGTGATTGGTAACACTGGAGAACAGTCCTGTCCTTGGTGACACTGGAGAACCGTCCTGTTATTGGTAACACTGGAGAACAGTCCTGTGATTGGTAACACTGGGGAACAGTCCTGCCCGTGGTAATGCTGGAGAACAGTCCTGTGATTGGTAACACTGGAGAACAGTCCTGTGATTGGTAATGCTGGAGAACAGTCCTGTCCTTGGTAACAACAGGGAACAGTACTGTGATTGGTAACACAGGAGAACAGTCCAGTGATTGGTAACACTGGAGACACGTCCTGTGAAAGGTAACACTGGAGAACAGTCCTGTGATTGGTAACACTGAAGAACCATCCTGTGATTGTTAACACTGGAGAACAGTCCTGTGATTGGCAACACTAGTGAACTGTCCTATGATTGTTAACACTGGAGAACAGTTCGGTGATTGGTGACACTGGAGAACCGTCCTGTCCTTGGTAACAATGGAGAAAATCCTGTGATTGGTAACACTGGGGAACAGTCCTGCCCTTGGGAACACTGGAGAACTGTCCTGTCCTTGGTAACACTGGAGAACAGTCCTGTGTTTGCTAACACTGGAGAACAGTCCTGTGATTGGTAACCCTGGAGAACCGTCCTGTGATTGGTAACACTGGAGAACAGTCCTGTGATTGGTAACCCTGGAGAACCGTCCTGTGATTGGTAACACTGGAGAACAGTCCTGTGATTGGTAACACTGGAGAACCGTCCTGTGATTGGTAACACTGGAGAATAGTCCTGTGATTGGTAACAATGGAGAACCGTCCTGTGATTGGTAACACTGGAAAACAGTCCTGTGATTGGTAACACTGGAGAGCAGTCCTGTGATTAGTAACACTGGAGAACAGTCCTGTGATTGGTGACACTGGAGAACCGTCCTGCGATTGGTAACACTGGAGAGCAGTCCTGCGATTGGTAACACCTGGGAACCGTCCTGTCCTTGGTAACACTGGAGAACAGTCCTGTGATTGGTAACGCTGGAGAGCAGTCCTGTGATTGGTAACACTGGGGAACCGTGCTGTGATTGGTAACACTGGAGAACAGTCCTGTGATTGGTAACACTGGAAAACCATCCTGTGATTGTTGACACTGGGGAACCGTCCTGCGATTGGTAATAATGGAGAGCAGTCCTGTGATTGGTAACACTGGAGGACTGTCCTGTGATTGGTAACACTGGAGAACCGTCCTGTGATTGGTAACACTGGAGAACAGTCCTGTGATTGGTAACACTGGGGAACAGTCCTATCCTTGGTAACACTGGAGAACAGTCCTGTGATTGGTAACACTGGAGCACATCCTGTGATTGGTAACGCTGGAGAACAGTCCTGTGTTTGGTAATGCTGGAGAACAGTCCTTTCCTTGGTAACTCTGGCGAACAGTCCGGTCCTTGTTAACAAAGGAGAACATTCCTGTGATTGGTAACACTGGAGAACATTCCTGTGACTGTTAACACTGGTGAACAGTTCTGTCCTTGGAAACAATGGAGAACAGTCCTGTGATTGGTAACACTGGAGAACAGTCCTGTCCTTGGTAACACTGGAGAACATTCCTCTGATTGGTAACACTGGAGAACCGACCTGTGATTGGTAACACTTGGGAACAGTTCTGTGATTGGTAACACTGGAGAACCGTCCTGTGATTGGTAACACTGGAGAACAGTCCTGTGATTGGTAACACTGGAGAACAGTCCTGTGATTGGTAACACTGGAGACCAGTCCTGAGATTGGTAACACTGGGGAACAGTCCTGCCCGTGGTAACGCTGGAGAACAGTCCTGTGATTGGTAACACTGGAGAACAGTCCTGTGATTGGTAATGCTGGAGAGCAGTCCTGTCCTTGGTAACAGCAGGGAACAGTACTGTGATTGGTAACACAGGAGAACAGTCCAGTGATTGGTAACACTGGAGTCACGTCCTGTGAAAGGGAACATTGGAGAACAGTCCTGTGATTGGTAACACTGAAGAACCATCCTGTGATTGTTAACACTGGAGAACAGTCCTGTGATTGGCAACACTGGAAAACAGTCCTGTGATTGGTAACTCTGGAGAGCAGTCCGGTGATTGTTAACACTGGGGAAAATTCCTGTGATCGGAAACACTGCAGAGCAGTCCTGTGATTAGTAACACTGGAGAACAGTCTTGTGATTGGTAACACTGGAGAACCGTCCTGCGATTGATAACACTGGAGAGCAGTCCTGCGATTGGTAACACCTGGGAACCGTCCTGTCCTTGGTAACACTGGAGAACAGTCCTGTGATTGGTAACGCTGGAGAGCAGTCCTGTGATTGGTAACACTGGGGAACCGTGCTGTGACTGATAAAACTGGAGAACAGTCTTGTGATTGGTAACACTGGAGAACAGTCCTGTGATTGGCAACACTGGAGAACCATCCTGTGATTGTTGACACTGGGGAACCGTCCTGCGATTGGTAATAATGGAGAGCAGTCCAGTGATTGTTAACACTGGGGAAAATTCCTGTGATCGGAAACACTGCAGAGCAGTCCTGTGATTAGTAACACTGGAGAACAGTCTTGTGATTGGTAACACTGGAGAACCGTCCTGCGATTGGTAACACTGGAGAGCAGTCCTGCGATTGGTAACACCCGGGAACCGTCCTGTCCTTGGTAACACTGGAGAACAGTCCTGTGATTGGTAACGCTGGAGAGCAGTCCTGTGATTGGTAACACTGGGGAACCATGCTGTGACTGGTAACACTGGAGAACAGTCTTGTGATTGGTAACACTGGAGAACAGTCCTGTGATTGGCAACACTGGAGAACCATCCTGTGATTGTTGACACTGGGGAACCGTCCTGCGATTGGTAATAATGGAGAGCAGTCCTGTGATTGGTAACACTGGAGGACTGTCCTGTGATTGGTAACACTGGAGAACCGTCCTGTGATTGGTAACACTGGAGAACAGTCCTGTGATTGGTAACACTGGGGAACAGTCCTATCCTTGGTAACACTGGAGAACAGTCCTGTGATTGGTAACACTGGAGCACATCCTGTGATTGGTAACGCTGGAGAACAGTCCTGTGTTTGGTAATGCTGGAGAACAGTCCTTTCCTTGGTAACTCTGGCGAACAGTCCGGTCCTTGTTAACAAAGGAGAACAGTCCTGTGATTGGTAACACTGGAGAACATTCCTGTGACTGTTAACACTGGTGAACAGTTCTGTCCTTGGAAACAATGGAGAACAGTCCTGTGATTGGTAACACTGGAGAACAGTCCTGTCCTTGGTAACACTGGAGAACATTCCTCTGATTGGTAACACTGGAGAACCGACCTGTGATTGGTAACACTTGGGAACAGTTCTGTGATTGGTAACACTGGAGAACCGTCCTGTGATTGGTAACACTGGAGAACAGTCCTGTGATTGGTAACACTGGAGAACAGTCCTGTGATTGGTAACACTGGAGACCAGTCCTGAGATTGGTAACACTGGGGAACAGTCCTGCCCGTGGTAACGCTGGAGAACAGTCCTGTGATTGGTAACACTGGAGAACAGTCCTGTGATTGGTAATGCTGGAGAGCAGTCCTGTCCTTGGTAACAACAGGGAACAGTACTGTGATTGGTAACACAGGAGAACAGTCCAGTGATTGGTAACACTGGAGTCACGTCCTGTGAAAGGGAACATTGGAGAACAGTCCTGTGATTGGTAACACTGAAGAACCATCCTGTGATTGTTAACACTGGAGAACAGTCCTGTGATTGGCAACACTGGAAAACAGTCCTGTGATTGGTAACACTGGAGAGCAGTCCGGTGATTGTTAACACTGGGGAAAATTCCTGTGATCGGAAACACTGCAGAGCAGTCCTGTGATTAGTAACACTGGAGAACAGTCTTGTGATTGGTAACACTGGAGAACCGTCCTGCGATTGGTAACACTGGAGAGCAGTCCTGCGATTGGTAACACCTGGGAACCGTCCTGTCCTTGGTAACACTGGAGAACAGTCCTGTGATTGGTAACGCTGGAGAGCAGTCCTGTGATTGGTAACACTGGGGAACCGTGCTGTGACTGATAAAACTGGAGAACAGTCTTGTGATTGGTAACACTGGAGAACAGTCCTGTGATTGGCAACACTGGAGAACCATCCTGTGATTGTTGACACTGGGGAACCGTCCTGCGATTGGTAATAATGGAGAGCAGTCCAGTGATTGTTAACACTGGGGAAAATTCCTGTGATCGGAAACACTGCAGAGCAGTCCTGTGATTAGTAACACTGGAGAACAGTCTTGTGATTGGTAACACTGGAGAACCGTCCTGCGATTGGTAACACTGGAGAGCAGTCCTGCGATTGGTAACACCTGGGAACAGTCCTGTGATTGGTAACGCTGGAGAGCAGTCCTGTGATTGGTAACACTGGGGAACCGTGCTGTGACTGGTAACACTGGAGAACAGTCTTGTGATTGGTAACACTGGAGAACAGTCCTGTGATTGGCAACACTGGAGAACCATCCTGTGATTGTCGACACTGGGGAACAGTCCTGCGATTGGTAATAATGGAGAGCAGTCCTGTGATTGGTAACACTGGAGGACTGTCCTGTGATTGGTAACACTGGAGAACAGTCCTGTGATTGGTAACACTGGGGAACAGTCCTATCCTTGGTAACACTGGAGAACAGTCCTGTGATTGGTAACACTGGAGCACATCCTGTGATTGGTAACACTGGAGAACAGTCCTGTGTTTGGTAATGCTGGAGAACAGTCCTTTCCTTGGTAACTCTGGCGAACAGTCCGGTCCTTGTTAACAAAGGAGAACAGTCCTGTGATTGGTAACACTGGAGAACATTCCTGTGACTGTTAACACTGGCGAACAGTTCTGTCCATGGAAACAATGGAGAACAGTCCTGTGATTGGTAACACTAGAGAAGAGTCCTATCCTTGGTAACACTGGAGGACAGACCTCCGATTGGTAACACTGGAGAACAGTCCAGTCCCTGGTATCACTGGGAAACCGTCCTGTGATTGGTAACACTGGAGAACAGTTCGGTGATTGTTAACGCTGTTGAACAGTACAGTCCTTGGTAACACTGGGGAACCGTCCTGTGATTGGTAACACTGGAGAACAGTCCTGTGATTGGTAACAAAGGAGTACAGTCCTGTGATTGGTAACACCCGGGAACAGTCCTGAGATTGGTAACTCTGGAGAACAGTCCTATGATTGGTAACACAGGAGAACAGTCCTGTGATTGGTAACACTGGCGAAAGGTCCTGCCCTTGGTAACACTGGAGAACAGCCCTGTGACTGGTAACACTGGAGAATAGTCCTGTGATTGGTAACACTGGGGAATAGTCCTGCCCTTGGTAACAGTGGAGAACAGTCCTGTGATTGGTAACAGTGGAGAACAGTCCTCTGATTGGTAACACTGGGGAACAGTCCTGCCCTTGGTAACAATGGAGTACAGTCCTGTGAATGGTAACACTGGGAAACCGTCCTGTGATTGGTAACACTGGGGTACAGTCCTGCCCTTGGTAACACTGGAGAACAGTCCTGTGATTGTTAACACTTGAGAACAGTCCAGTCCTTGGTAACACAGGGAAAGCGCCCTGTGATTGATAACACTGGAGAACAGTCCTGTGATTGGTAATGCTGGAGAACAATCCAGTCCTTGTTAACAATGGGGAACAGTCCTGTGATTGGTAACACAGGAGAACAGTCCAGTGATTGGTAACACTGGAGAACAGTAATTTGATTGGTAACAATGGGGAACCATGCTGTGATTGTTAACACTGGAGAACAGTCCTGTGATTGGTAACACTGGAGAACCGTCCTGTCCTTGGTAACAATGGAGAAAATCCTGTTATTGGTAACACTGGGGAACAGTCCTGCCCTTGGGACCACTGGAGAACTGTCCTGTCCTTGGTAACACTGGAGAACAGTCCTGTGATTGGTAACACTGGAGAACAGTCCTGTGATTGGAAACCTTGGAGAACCGTCCTGTGATTGGTAACACTGGGATACCGTCCTGTGATTGGTAACAATGGGGAACAGTCCTGCCCTTGGTAACAGGGGAGAACAGTCCTGTGATTGGTAATACTGGAGAACAGTCCAGTCCTGGGTAACACAGGGAAACCGTCCTGTGATTGGTAACACTGGAGAACAGTGCTGTGATTGGTACACTGGAGAACTGTCCTGTGATTGGTAACACTGAAGAACCATCCTGTGATTGTTAACACTGGAGAACCGTCCTATCACTCTTAAAACTGGAGAACCGTTCTGTGAGTTTTAACACTGGAAAACCGTCCTGTCCTTGGTAACACTGGAGAACAGTCCTGTGATTGGTAACACTGGAGAACAGTCCTGTGATTGGTAACACTGGAGAACAGTCCTCTCCTTGGTAACACTGGGGAACAGTCCTGTGATTGGTAACACTGGAGAACAGTCCTGTGATTGGCAACACTGGAGAACCATCCTGTGATTGTTGACACTGGGGAACCGTCCTGCGATTGGTAATAATGGAGAGCAGTCCAGTGATTGTTAACACTGGGGAAAATTCCTGTGATCGGAAACACTGCAGAGCAGTCCTGTGATTAGTAACACTGGAGAACAGTCTTGTGATTGGTAACACTGGAGAACCGTCCTGCGATTGGTAACACTGGAGAGCATTCCTGCGATTGGTAACTCCCGGGAACCGTCCTGTCCTTGGTAACACTGGAGAACAGTCCTGTGATTGGTAACGCTGGAGAGCAGTCCTGTGATTGGTAACACTGGGGAACCGTGCTGTGACTGGTAACACTGGAGAACAGTCTTGTGATTGGTAACACTGGAGAACAGTCCTGTGATTGGCAACACTGGAGAACCATCCTGTGATTGTTGACACTGGGGAACCGTCCTGCGATTGGTAATAATGGAGAGCAGTCCTGTGATTGGTAACACTGGAGGACTGTCCTGTGATTGGTAACACTGGAGAACCGTCCTGTGATTGGTAACACTGGAGAACAGTCCTGTGATTGGTAACACTGGGGAACAGTCCTATCCTTGGTAACACTGGAGAACAGTCCTGTGATTGGTAACACTGGAGCACATCCTGTGATTGGTAACGCTGGAGAACAGTCCTGTGTTTGGTAATGCTGGAGAACAGTCCTTTCCTTGGTAACTCTGGCGAACAGTCCGGTCCTTGTTAACAAAGGAGAACAGTCCTGTGATTGGTAACACTGGAGAACATTCCTGTGACTGTTAACACTGGTGAACAGTTCTGTCCTTGGAAACAATGGAGAACAGTCCTGTGATTGGTAACACTGGAGAACAGTCCTGTCCTTGGTAACACTGGAGAACATTCTTCTGATTGGTAACACTGGAGAACCGACCTGTGATTGGTAACACTTGGGAACAGTTCTGTGATTGGTAACACTGGAGAACCGTCCTGTGATTGGTAACACTGGAGAACAGTCCTGTGACTGGTAACACTGGAGAACAGTCCTGTGATTGGTAACACTGGAGACCAGTCCTGAGATTGGTAACACTGGGGAACAGTCCTGCCCGTGGTAACGCTGGAGAACAGTCCTGTGATTGGTAACACTGGAGAACAGTCCTGTGATTGGTAATGCTGGAGAGCAGTCCTGTCCTTGGTAACAACAGGGAACAGTACTGTGATTGGTAACACAGGAGAACAGTCCAGTGATTGGTAACACTGGAGTCACGTCCTGTGAAAGGGAACATTGGAGAACAGTCCTGTGATTGGTAACACTGAAGAACCTTCCTGTGATTGTTAACACTGGAGAACAGTCCTGTGATTGGCAACACTGGAAAACAGTCCTGTGATTGGTAACACTGGAGAGCAGTCCGGTGATTGTTAACACTGGGGAAAATTCCTGTGATCGGAAACACTGCAGAGCAGTCCTGTGATTAGTAACACTGGAGAACAGTCTTGTGATTGGTAACACTGGAGAACCGTCCTGCGATTGGTAACACTGGAGAGCAGTCCTGCGATTGGTAACACCTGGGAACCGTCCTGTCCTTGGTAACACTGGAGAACAGTCCTGTGATTGGTAACGCTGGAGAGCAGTCCTGTGATTGGTAACACTGGGGAACCGTGCTGTGACTGATAAAACTGGAGAACAGTCTTGTGATTGGTAACACTGGAGAACAGTCCTGTGATTGGCAACACTGGAGAACCATCCTGTGATTGTTGACACTGGGGAACCGTCCTGCGATTGGTAATAATGGAGAGCAGTCCAGTGATTGTTAACACTGGGGAAAATTCCTGTGATCGGAAACACTGCAGAGCAGTCCTGTGATTAGTAACACTGGAGAACAGTCTTGTGATTGGTAACACTGGAGAACCGTCCTGCGATTGGTAACACTGGAGAGCAGTCCTGCGATTGGTAACA
The DNA here is from genome assembly GCF_017639515.1 of Carcharodon carcharias. NCBI lineage: Eukaryota > Metazoa > Chordata > Chondrichthyes > Lamniformes > Lamnidae > Carcharodon > Carcharodon carcharias. The sequence goes on from NC_054479.1 coordinate 67,477,598, forward strand.
CCTGGGAACCGTCCTGTCCTTGGTAACACTGGAGAACAGTCCTGTGATTGGTAACGCTGGAGAGCAGTCCTGTGATTGGTAACACTGGGGAACCGTGCTGTGACTGGTAACACTGGAGAACAGTCTTGTGATTGGTAACACTGGAGAACAGTCCTGTGATTGGCAACACTGGAGAACCATCCTGTGATTGTCGACACTGGGGAACAGTCCTGCGATTGGTAATAATGGAGAGCAGTCCTGTGATTGGTAACACTGGAGGACTGTCCTGTGATTGGTAACACTGGAGAACAGTCCTGTGATTGGTAACACTGGGGAACAGTCCTATCCTTGGTAACACTGGAGAACAGTCCTGTGATTGGTAACACTGGAGCACATCCTGTGATTGGTAACACTGGAGAACAGTCCTGTGTTTGGTAATGCTGGAGAACAGTCCTTTCCTTGGTAACTCTGGCGAACAGTCCGGTCCTTGTTAACAAAGGAGAACAGTCCTGTGATTGGTAACACTGGAGAACATTCCTGTGACTGTTAACACTGGCGAACAGTTCTGTCCATGGAAACAATGGAGAACAGTCCTGTGATTGGTAACACTAGAGAAGAGTCCTATCCTTGGTAACACTGGAGGACAGACCTCCGATTGGTAACACTGGAGAACAGTCCAGTCCCTGGTATCACTGGGAAACCGTCCTGTGATTGGTAACACTGGAGAACAGTTCGGTGATTGTTAACGCTGTTGAACAGTACAGTCCTTGGTAACACTGGGGAACCGTCCTGTGATTGGTAACACTGGAGAACAGTCCTGTGATTGGTAACAAAGGAGTACAGTCCTGTGATTGGTAACACCCGGGAACAGTCCTGAGATTGGTAACTCTGGAGAACAGTCCTATGATTGGTAACACAGGAGAACAGTCCTGTGATTGGTAACACTGGCGAAAAGTCCTGCCCTTGGTAACACTGGAGAACAGTCCTGTGACTGGTAACACTGGAGAATAGTCCTGTGATTGGTAACACTGGGGAATAGTCCTGCCCTTGGTAACAGTGGAGAACAGTCCTGTGATTGGTAACAGTGGAGAACAGTCCTCTGATTGGTAACACTGGGGAACAGTCCTGCCCCTGGTAACAATGGAGTACAGTCCTGTGAATGGTAACACTGGGAAACCGTCCTGTGATTGGTAACACTGGGGTACAGTCCTGCCCTTGGTAACACTGGAGAACAGTCCTGTGATTGTTAACACTTGAGAACAGTCCAGTCCTTGGTAACACAGGGAAAGCGCCCTGTGATTGATAACACTGGAGAACAGTCCTGTGATTGGTAATGCTGGAGAACAATCCAGTCCTTGTTAACAATGGGGAACAGTCCTGTGATTGGTAACACAGGAGAACAGTCCAGTGATTGGTAACACTGGGGAACAGTAATTTGATTGGTAACAATGGGGAACCATGCTGTGATTGTTAACACTGGAGAACAGTCCTGTGATTGGTAACACTGGAGAACCATCCTGTCCTTGGTAACAATGGAGAAAATCCTGTTATTGGTAACACTGGGGAACAGTCCTGCCCTTGGGACCACTGGAGAACTGTCCTGTCCTTAGTAACACTGGAGAACAGTCCTGTGATTGGTAACACTGGAGAACAGTCCTGTGATTGGAAACCTTGGAGAACCGTCCTGTGATTGGTAACACTGGGATACCGTCCTGTGATTGGTAACAATGGGGAACAGTCCTGCCCTTGGTAACAGGGGAGAACAGTCCTGTGATTGGTAATACTGGAGAACAGTCCAGTCCTGGGTAACACAGGGAAACCGTCCTGTGATTGGTAACACTGGAGAACAGTGCTGTGATTGGTACACTGGAGAACTGTCCTGTGATTGGTAACACTGAAGAACCATCCTGTGATTGTTAACACTGGAGAACCGTCCTATCACTGGTAAAACTGGAGAACCGTTCTGTGAGTTTTAACACTGGAAAACCGTCCTGTCCTTGGTAACACTGGAGAACAGTCCTGTGATTGGTAACACTGGAGAACAGTCCTGTGATTGGTAACACTGGAGAACAGTCCTCTCCTTGGTAACACTGGGGAACAGTCCTGTGATTGGTAACACTGGAGAACAGTCCTGTGATTGGCAACACTGGAGAACCATCCTGTGATTGTTGACACTGGGGAACCGTCCTGCGATTGGTAATAATGGAGAGCAGTCCAGTGATTGTTAACACTGGGGAAAATTCCTGTGATCGGAAACACTGCAGAGCAGTCCTGTGATTAGTAACACTGGAGAACAGTCTTGTGATTGGTAACACTGGAGAACCGTCCTGCGATTGGTAACACTGGAGAGCAGTCCTGCGATTGGTAACACCCGCGAACCGTCCTGTCCTTGGTAACACTGGAGAACAGTCCTGTGATTGGTAACGCTGGAGAGCAGTCCTGTGATTGGTAACACTGGGGAACCGTGCTGTGACTGGTAACACTGGAGAACAGTCTTGTGATTGGTAACACTGGAGAACAGTCCTGTGATTGGCAACACTGGAGAACCATCCTGTGATTGTTGACACTGGGGAACCGTCCTGCGATTGGTAATAATGGAGAGCAGTCCTGTGATTGGTAACACTGGAGGACTGTCCTGTGATTGGTAACACTGGAGAACCGTCCTGTGATTGGTAACACTGGAGAACAGTCCTGTGATTGGTAACACTGGGGAACAGTCCTATCCTTGGTAACACTGGAGAACAGTCCTGTGATTGGTAACACTGGAGCACATCCTGTGATTGGTAACGCTGGAGAACAGTCCTGTGTTTGGTAATGCTGGAGAACAGTCCTTTCCTTGGTAACTCTGGCGAACAGTCCGGTCCTTGTTAACAAAGGAGAACATTCCTGTGATTGGTAACACTGGAGAACATTCCTGTGACTGTTAACACTGGTGAACAGTTCTGTCCTTGGAAACAATGGAGAACAGTCCTGTGATTGGTAACACTGGAGAACAGTCCTGTCCTTGGTAACACTGGAGAACATTCCTCTGATTGGTAACACTGGAGAACCGACCTGTGATTGGTAACACTTGGGAACAGTTCTGTGATTGGTAACACTGGAGAACCGTCCTGTGATTGGTAACACTTGGGAACAGTTCTGTGATTGGTAACACTGGAGAACCGTCCTGTGATTGGTAACACTGGAGAACAGTCCTGTGATTGGTAACACTGGAGAACAGTCCTGTGATTGGTAACACTGGAGACCAGTCCTGAGATTGGTAACACTGGGGAACAGTCCTGCCCGTGGTAACGCTGGAGAACAGTCCTGTGATTGGTAACACTGGAGAACAGTCCTGTGATTGGTAATGCTGGAGAGCAGTCCTGTCCTTGGTAACAACAGGGAACAGTACTGTGATTGGTAACACAGGAGAACAGTCCAGTGATTGGTAACACTGGAGTCACGTCCTGTGAAAGGGAACATTGGAGAACAGTCCTGTGATTGGTAACACTGAAGAACCATCCTGTGATTGTTAACACTGGAGAACAGTCCTGTGATTGGCAACACTGGAAAACAGTCCTGTGATTGGTAACACTGGAGAGCAGTCCGGTGATTGTTAACACTGGGGAAAATTCCTGTGATCGGAAACACTGCAGAGCAGTCCTGTGATTAGTAACACTGGAGAACAGTCTTGTGATTGGTAACACTGGAGAACCGTCCTGCGATTGGTAACACTGGAGAGCAGTCCTGCGATTGGTAACACCTGGGAACCGTCCTGTCCTTGGTAACACTGGAGAACAGTCCTGTGATTGGTAACGCTGGAGAGCAGTCCTGTGATTGGTAACACTGGGGAACCGTGCTGTGACTGATAAAACTGGAGAACAGTCTTGTGATTGGTAACACTGGAGAACAGTCCTGTGATTGGCAACACTGGAGAACCATCCTGTGATTGTTGACACTGGGGAACCGTCCTGCGATTGGTAATAATGGAGAGCAGTCCAGTGATTGTTAACACTGGGGAAAATTCCTGTGATCGGAAACACTGCAGAGCAGTCCTGTGATTAGTAACACTGGAGAACAGTCTTGTGATTGGTAACACTGGAGAACCGTCCTGCGATTGGTAACACTGGAGAGCAGTCCTGCGATTGGTAACACCTGGGAACCGTCCTGTCCTTGGTAACACTGGAGAACAGTCCTGTGATTGGTAACGCTGGAGAGCAGTCCTGTGATTGGTAACACTGGGGAACCGTGCTGTGACTGGTAACACTGGAGAACAGTCTTGTGATTGGTAACACTGGAGAACAGTCCTGTGATTGGCAACACTGGAGAACCATCCTGTGATTGTCGACACTGGGGAACAGTCCTGCGATTGGTAATAATGGAGAGCAGTCCTGTGATTGGTAACACTGGAGGACTGTCCTGTGATTGGTAACACTGGAGAACAGTCCTGTGATTGGTAACACTGGGGAACAGTCCTATCCTTGGTAACACTGGAGAACAGTCCTGTGATTGGTAACACTGGAGCACATCCTGTGATTGGTAACACTGGAGAACAGTCCTGTGTTTGGTAATGCTGGAGAACAGTCCTTTCCTTGGTAACTCTGGCGAACAGTCCGGTCCTTGTTAACAAAGGAGAACAGTCCTGTGATTGGTAACACTGGAGAACATTCCTGTGACTGTTAACACTGGCGAACAGTTCTGTCCATGGAAACAATGGAGAACAGTCCTGTGATTGGTAACACTAGAGAAGAGTCCTATCCTTGGTAACACTGGAGGACAGACCTCCGATTGGTAACACTGGAGAACAGTCCAGTCCCTGGTATCACTGGGAAACCGTCCTGTGATTGGTAACACTGGAGAACAGTTCGGTGATTGTTAACGCTGTTGAACAGTACAGTCCTTGGTAACACTGGGGAACCGTCCTGTGATTGGTAACACTGGAGAACAGTCCTGTGATTGGTAACAAAGGAGTACAGTCCTGTGATTGGTAACACCCGGGAACAGTCCTGAGATTGGTAACTCTGGAGAACAGTCCTATGATTGGTAACACAGGAGAACAGTCCTGTGATTGGTAACACTGGCGAAAAGTCCTGCCCTTGGTAACACTGGAGAACAGTCCTGTGACTGGTAACACTGGAGAATAGTCCTGTGATTGGTAACACTGGGGAATAGTCCTGCCCTTGGTAACAGTGGAGAACAGTCCTGTGATTGGTAACAGTGGAGAACAGTCCTCTGATTGGTAACACTGGGGAACAGTCCTGCCCCTGGTAACAATGGAGTACAGTCCTGTGAATGGTAACACTGGGAAACCGTCCTGTGATTGGTAACACTGGGGTACAGTCCTGCCCTTGGTAACACTGGAGAACAGTCCTGTGATTGTTAACACTTGAGAACAGTCCAGTCCTTGTTAACACAGGGAAAGCGCGCTGTGATTGATAACACTGGAGAACCGTCCTGTGATTGGTAACACTGGAGAACAGTCCTGTGTCTGGTAACACTGGAGAACAGTCCTGTGATTGGTAACACTGGAGACCAGTCCTGAGATTGGTAACACTGGGGAACAGTCCTGCCCGTGGTAACGCTGGAGAACAGTCCTGTGATTGGTAACACTGGAGAACAGTCCTGTGATTGGTAATGCTGGAGAGCAGTCCTGTCCTTGGTAACAACAGGGAACAGTACTGTGATTGGTAACACAGGAGAACAGTCCAGTGATTGGTAACACTGGAGTCACGTCCTGTGAAAGGGAACATTGGAGAACAGTCCTGTGATTGGTAACACTGAAGAACCATCCTGTGATTGTTAACACTGGAGAACAGTCCTGTGATTGGCAACACTGGAAAACAGTCCTGTGATTGGTAACACTGGAGAGCAGTCCGGTGATTGTTAACACTGGGGAAAATTCCTGTGATCGGAAACACTGCAGAGCAGTCCTGTGATTAGTAACACTGGAGAACAGTCTTGTGATTGGTAACACTGGAGAACCGTCCTGCGATTGGTAACACTGGAGAGCAGTCCTGCGATTGGTAACACCTGGGAACCGTCCTGTCCTTGGTAACACTGGAGAACAGTCCTGTGATTGGTAACGCTGGAGAGCAGTCCTGTGATTGGTAACACTGGGGAACCGTGCTGTGACTGATAAAACTGGAGAACAGTCTTGTGATTGGTAACACTGGAGAACAGTCCTGTGATTGGCAACACTGGAGAACCATCCTGTGATTGTTGACACTGGGGAACCGTCCTGCGATTGGTAATAATGGAGAGCAGTCCAGTGATTGTTAACACTGGGGAAAATTCCTGTGATCGGAAACACTGCAGAGCAGTCCTGTGATTAGTAACACTGGAGAACAGTCTTGTGATTGGTAACACTGGAGAACCGTCCTGCGATTGGTAACACTGGAGAGCAGTCCTGCGATTGGTAACACCTGGGAACCGTCCTGTCCTTGGTAACACTGGAGAACAGTCCTGTGATTGGTAACGCTGGAGAGCAGTCCTGTGATTGGTAACACTGGGGAACCGTGCTGTGACTGGTAACACTGGAGAACAGTCTTGTGATTGGTAACACTGGAGAACAGTCCTGTGATTGGCAACACTGGAGAACCATCCTGTGATTGTCGACACTGGGGAACAGTCCTGCGATTGGTAATAATGGAGAGCAGTCCTGTGATTGGTAACACTGGAGGACTGTCCTGTGATTGGTAACACTGGAGAACAGTCCTGTGATTGGTAACACTGGGGAACAGTCCTATCCTTGGTAACACTGGAGAACAGTCCTGTGATTGGTAACACTGGAGCACATCCTGTGATTGGTAACACTGGAGAACAGTCCTGTGTTTGGTAATGCTGGAGAACAGTCCTTTCCTTGGTAACTCTGGCGAACAGTCCGGTCCTTGTTAACAAAGGAGAACAGTCCTGTGATTGGTAACACTGGAGAACATTCCTGTGACTGTTAACACTGGCGAACAGTTCTGTCCATGGAAACAATGGAGAACAGTCCTGTGATTGGTAACACTAGAGAAGAGTCCTATCCTTGGTAACACTGGAGGACAGACCTCCGATTGGTAACACTGGAGAACAGTCCAGTCCCTGGTATCACTGGGAAACCGTCCTGTGATTGGTAACACTGGAGAACAGTTCGGTGATTGTTAACGCTGTTGAACAGTACAGTCCTTGGTAACACTGGGGAACCGTCCTGTGATTGGTAACACTGGAGAACAGTCCTGTGATTGGTAACAAAGGAGTACAGTCCTGTGATTGGTAACACCCGGGAACAGTCCTGAGATTGGTAACTCTGGAGAACAGTCCTATGATTGGTAACACAGGAGAACAGTCCTGTGATTGGTAACACTGGCGAAAAGTCCTGCCCTTGGTAACACTGGAGAACAGTCCTGTGACTGGTAACACTGGAGAATAGTCCTGTGATTGGTAACACTGGGGAATAGTCCTGCCCTTGGTAACAGTGGAGAACAGTCCTGTGATTGGTAACAGTGGAGAACAGTCCTCTGATTGGTAACACTGGGGAACAGTCCTGCCCCTGGTAACAATGGAGTACAGTCCTGTGAATGGTAACACTGGGAAACCGTCCTGTGATTGGTAACACTGGGGTACAGTCCTGCCCTTGGTAACACTGGAGAACAGTCCTGTGATTGTTAACACTTGAGAACAGTCCAGTCCTTGGTAACACAGGGAAAGCGCCCTGTGATTGATAACACTGGAGAACAGTCCTGTGATTGGTAATGCTGGAGAACAATCCAGTCCTTGTTAACAATGGGGAACAGTCCTGTGATTGGTAACACAGGAGAACAGTCCAGTGATTGGTAACACTGGGGAACAGTAATTTGATTGGTAACAATGGGGAACCATGCTGTGATTGTTAACACTGGAGAACAGTCCTGTGATTGGTAACACTGGAGAACCGTCCTGTCCTTGGTAACAATGGAGAAAATCCTGTTATTGGTAACACTGGGGAACAGTCCTGCCCTTGGGACCACTGGAGAACTGTCCTGTCCTTAGTAACACTGGAGAACAGTCCTGTGATTGGTAACACTGGAGAACAGTCCTGTGATTGGAAACCTTGGAGAACCGTCCTGTGATTGGTTACACTGGGATACCGTCCTGTGATTGGTAACAATGGGGAACAGTCCTGCCCTTGGTAACAGGGGAGAACAGTCCTGTGATTGGTAATACTGGAGAACAGTCCAGTCCTGGGTAACACAGGGAAACCGTCCTGTGATTGGTAACACTGGAGAACAGTGCTGTGATTGGTACACTGGAGAACTGTCCTGTGATTGGTAACACTGAAGAACCATCCTGTGATTGTTAACACTGGAGAACCGTCCTATCACTGGTAAAACTGGAGAACCGTTCTGTGAGTTCTAACACTGGAAAACCGTCCTGTCCTTGGTAACACTGGAGAACAGTCCTGTGATTGGTAACACTGGAGAACAGTCCTGTGATTGGTAACACTGGAGAACAGTCCTCTCCTTGGTAACACTGGGGAACAGTCCTGTGATTGGTAACACTGGAGAACAGTCCTGTGATTGGCAACACTGGAGAACCATCCTGTGATTGTTGACACTGGGGAACCGTCCTGCGATTGGTAATAATGGAGAGCAGTCCAGTGATTGTTAACACTGGGGAAAATTCCTGTGATCGGAAACACTGCAGAGCAGTCCTGTGATTAGTAACACTGGAGAACAGTCTTGTGATTGGTAACACTGGAGAACCGTCCTGCGATTGGTAACACTGGAGAGCAGTCCTGCGATTGGTAACACCCGCGAACCGTCCTGTCCTTGGTAACACTGGAGAACAGTCCTGTGATTGGTAACGCTGGAGAGCAGTCCTTTGATTGGTAACACTGGGGAACCGTGCTGTGACTGGTAACACTGGAGAACAGTCTTGTGATTGGTAACACTGGAGAACAGTCCTGTGATTGGCAACACTGGAGAACCATCCTGTGATTGTTGACACTGGGGAACCGTCCTGCGATTGGTAATAATGGAGAGCAGTCCTGTGATTGGTAACACTGGAGGACTGTCCTGTGATTGGTAACACTGGAGAACCGTCCTGTGATTGGTAACACTGGAGAACAGTCCTGTGATTGGTAACACTGGGGAACAGTCCTATCCTTGGTAACACTGGAGAACAGTCCTGTGATTGGTAACACTGGAGCACATCCTGTGATTGGTAACGCTGGAGAACAGTCCTGTGTTTGGTAATGCTGGAGAACAGTCCTTTCCTTGGTAACTCTGGCGAACAGTCCGGTCCTTGTTAACAAAGGAGAACAGTCCTGTGATTGGTAACACTGGAGAACATTCCTGTGACTGTTAACACTGGTGAACAGTTCTGTCCTTGGAAACAATGGAGAACAGTCCTGTGATTGGTAACACTGGAGAACAGTCCTGTCCTTGGTAACACTGGAGAACATTCCTCTGATTGGTAACACTGGAGAACCGACCTGTGATTGGTAACACTTGGGAACAGTTCTGTGATTGGTAACACTGGAGAACCGTCCTGTGATTGGTAACACTGGAGAACAGTCCTGTGATTGGTAACACTGGAGAACAGTCCTGTGATTGGTAACACTGGAGACCAGTCCTGAGATTGGTAACACTGGGGAACAGTCCTGCCCGTGGTAACGCTGGAGAACAGTCCTGTGATTGGTAACACTGGAGAACAGTCCTGTGATTGGTAATGCTGGAGAGCAGTCCTGTCCTTGGTAACAACAGGGAACAGTACTGTGATTGGTAACACAGGAGAACAGTCCAGTGATTGGTAACACTGGAGTCACGTCCTGTGAAAGGGAACATTGGAGAACAGTCCTGTGATTGGTAACACTGAAGAACCATCCTGTGATTGTTAACACTGGAGAACAGTCCTGTGATTGGCAACACTGGAAAACAGTCCTGTGATTGGTAACACTGGAGAGCAGTCCGGTGATTGTTAACACTGGGGAAAATTCCTGTGATCGGAAACACTGCAGAGCAGTCCTGTGATTAGTAACACTGGAGAACAGTCTTGTGATTGGTAACACTGGAGAACCGTCCTGCGATTGGTAACACTGGAGAGCAGTCCTGCGATTGGTACCACCTGGGAACCGTCCTGTCCTTGGTAACACTGGAGAACAGTCCTGTGATTGGTAACGCTGGAGAGCAGTCCTGTGATTGGTAACACTGGGGAACCGTGCTGTGACTGATAAAACTGGAGAACAGTCTTGTGATTGGTAACACTGGAGAACAGTCCTGTGATTGGCAACACTGGAGAACCATCCTGTGATTGTTGACACTGGGGAACCGTCCTGCGATTGGTAATAATGGAGAGCAGTCCAGTGATTGTTAACACTGGGGAAAATTCCTGTGATCGGAAACACTGCAGAGCAGTCCTGTGATTGGTAACACTGGAGGACTGTCCTGTGCTTGGTAACACTGGAGAACAGTCCTGTGATTGGTAACACTGGGGAACAGTCCTGTGTTTGGTAATGCTGGAGAACAGTCCTTTCCTTGGTAACTCTGGCGAACAGTCCGGTCCTTGTTAACAAAGGAGAACAGTCCTGTGATTGGTAACACTGGAGAACATTCCTGTGACTGTTAACACTGGCGAACAGTTCTGTCCATGGAAACAATGGAGAACAGTCCTGTGATTGGTAACACTAGAGAAGAGTCCTATCCTTGGTAACACTGGAGGACAGACCTCCGATTGGTAACACTGGAGAACAGTCCAGTCCCTGGTATCACTGGGAAACCGTCCTGTGATTGGTAACACTGGAGAACAGTTCGGTGATTGTTAACGCTGTTGAACAGTACAGTCCTTGGTAACACTGGGGAACCGTCCTGTGATTGGTAACACTGGAGAACAGTCCTGTGATTGGTAACAAAGGAGTACAGTCCTGTGATTGGTAACACCCGGGAACAGTCCTGAGATTGGTAACTCTGGAGAACAGTCCTATGATTGGTAACACAGGAGAACAGTCCTGTGATTGGTAACACTGGCGAAAAGTCCTGCCCTTGGTAACACTGGAGAACAGTCCTGTGACTGGTAACACTGGAGAATAGTCCTGTGATTGGTAACACTGGGGAATAGTCCTGCCCTTGGTAACAGTGGAGAACAGTCCTGTGATTGGTAACAGTGGAGAACAGTCCTCTGATTGGTAACACTGGGGAACAGTCCTGCCCCTGGTAACAATGGAGTACAGTCCTGTGAATGGTAACACTGGGAAACCGTCCTGTGATTGGTAACACTGGGGTACAGTCCTGCCCTTGGTAACACTGGAGAACAGTCCTGTGATTGTTAACACTTGAGAACAGTCCAGTCCTTGGTAACACAGGGAAAGCGCCCTGTGATTGATAACACTGGAGAACAGTCCTGTGATTGGTAATGCTGGAGAACAATCCAGTCCTTGTTAACAATGGGGAACAGTCCTGTGATTGGTAACACAGGAGAACAGTCCAGTGATTGGTAACACTGGAGAACAGTAATTTGATTGGTAACAATGGGGAACCATCCTGTGATTGTTAACACTGGAGAACAGTCCTGTGATTGGTAACACTGGAGAACCGTCCTGTCCTTGGTAACAATGGAGAAAATCCTGTTATTGGTAACACTGGGGAACAGTCCTGCCCTTGGGACCACTGGAGAACTGTCCTGTCCTTGGTAACACTGGAGAACAGTCCTGTGATTGGTAACACTGGAGAACAGTCCTGTGATTGGAAACCTTGGAGAAACGTCCTGTGATTGGTAACACTGGGATACCGTCCTGTGATTGGTAACAATGGGGAACAGTCCTGCCCTTGGTAACAGGGGAGAACAGTCCTGTGATTGGTAATACTGGAGAACAGTTTAGTCCTGGGTAACACAGGGAAACCGTCCTGTGATTGGTAACACTGGAGAACAGTGCTGTGATTGGTACACTGGAGAACTGTCCTGTGATTGGTAACACTGAAGAACCATCCTGTGATTGTTAACACTGGAGAACCGTCCTATCACTGGTAAAACTGGAGAACCGTTCTGTGAGTTTTAACACTGGAAAACCGTCCTGTCCTTGGTAACACTGGAGAACAGTCCTGTGATTGGTAACACTGGAGAACAGTCCTGTGATTGGTAAAACTGGAGAACAGTCCTCTCCTTGGTAACACTGGGGAACAGTCCTGTGATTGGTAACAGTGGGGAACAGTCCTGTCTTGGTAACACTGGAGAACCATCCTGTGATTGGTAAAACTGGAGAACAGTCCTGTGATTGGTAACACTGGGGAACAGTCCTATCCTTGGTAACACTGGAGAACAGTCCTGTGATTGGTAACACTGGAGCACATCCTATGATTGGTAACGCTGGAGAACAGTCCTGTGTTTGGTAATGCTGGAGAACAGTCCTTTCCTTGGTAACTCTGGCGAACAGTCCGGTCCTTGTTAACAAAGGAGAACAGTCCTGTGATTGGTAACACTGGAGAACATTCCTGTGACTGTTAACACTGGCGAACAGTTCTGTCCTTGGAAACAATGGAGAACAGTCCTGTGATTGGTAACACTGGAGAACAGTCCTCTCCTTGGTAACACTGGAGAACATTCCTGTGATTGGTAACACTGGAGAACCGACCTGTGATTGGTAATGCTTGGGAACAGTTCTGTGATTGGTAACACTGGAGAACCGTCCTGTGATTGGTAACACTGGAGACCAGTCCTGTGATTGGTAACACTGGAGAACAGTCCTGTACTTGGTGACACTGGAGAACCGTCCTGTGATTGGTAACACTGGAGAACAGTCCTGTGATTGGTAACACTGGAGAACAGTCCAGTGATTGGTAACACTGGGGAACAGTCCTGCCCGTGGTAACGCTGGAGAACAGTCCTGTGATTGGTAACACTGGAGAACAGTCCTGTGATTGGTAATGCTGGAGAACAGTCCTGTCCTTGGTAACAACAGGGATCAGTACTGTGATTGGTAATACAGCAGAACAGTCCAGTGATTGGTAACACTGGAGACACGTCCTGTGAAAGGTAACACTGGAGAACAGTCCTGTGATTGGTAACACTGAAGAACCATCCTGTCATTGTTAACACTGGAGAACAGTCCTGTGATTGGCAACACTAGTGAACTGTCCTATGATTGTTAACACTGGAGAACAGTTCGGTGATTGGTAACACTGGAGAACCGTCCTGTCCTTGGTAACAATGGAGAAAATCCTGTGATTGGTAACACTGGGGAACAGTCCTGCCCTTGGGAACACTGGAGAACTGTCCTGTCCTTGGTAACACTGGAGAACCGTCCTGTGTTTGCTAACACTGGAGAACAGTCCTGTGATTGGTAACCCTGGAGAACCGTCCTGTGATTGGTAACACTGGAGAACAGTCCTGTGATTGGTAACCCTGGAGAACCGTCCTGTGATTGGTAACACTGGAGAACAGTCCTGTGATTTGTAACACTGGAGAACCGTCCTGTGATTGGTAACACTGGAGAATAGTCCTGTGATTGGTAACAATGGAGAACCGTCCTGTGATTGGTAACACTGGAAAACAGTACTGTGATTGGTCACACTGGAGAGCAGTCCTGTGATTAGTAACACTGGAGAACAGTCCTGTGATTGGTAACACTGGAGAACCGTCCTGCGATTGGTAACACTGGAGAGCAGTCCTGCGATTGGTAACACCTGGGAACCATCCTGTCCTTGGTAACACTGGAGAACAGTCCTGTGATTGGTAACGCTGGAGAGCAGTCCTGTGATTGGTAACACTGGGGAACCATGCTGTGATTGGTAACACTGGAGAAGAGTCTTGTGATTGGTAACACTGGAGAACAGTCCTGTGATTGGCAACACTGGAAAACCATCCTGTGATTGTTGACACTGGGGAACCGTCCTGCGATTGGTAATAATGGAGAGCAGTCCTGTGATTGGTAACACTGGAGGACTGTCCTGTGATTGGTAACACTGGAGAACCGTCCTGTGATTGGTAACACTGGAGAACAGTCCTGTGATTGGTAACACTGGGGAACAGTCCTATCCTTGGTAACACTGGAGAACAGTCCTGTGATTGGTAACACTGGAGCACATCCTGTGATTGGTAACGCTGGAGAACAGTCCTGTGTTTGGTAATGCCGGAGAACAGTTCTTTCCTTGTTAACTCTGGCGAACAGTCCGGTCCTTGTTAACAAAGGAGAACAGTCCTGTGATTGGTAACACTGGAGAACATTCCTGTGACTGTTAACACTGGCGAACAGTTCTGTCCTTGGAAACAATGGAGAGCAGTCCTGTCCTTGGTAACACTGGAGAACATTCCTGTGATTGGTAACACTGGAGAACCGACCTGTGATTGGTAACACTTGGGAACAATTCTGTGATTGGTAACACTGGAGAACCGACCTGTGATTGGTAACACTTGGGAACAGTTCTGTGATTGGTAACACTGGAGAACCGTCCTGTGATTGGTAACACTGGAGAACAGTCCTGTGATTGGTAACACTGGAGAACAGTCCTGTGATTGGTAACACTGGAGAACAGTCCTGAGATTGGTAACACTGGGGAACAGTCCTGCCCGTGGTAATGCTGGAGAACAGTCCTGTGATTGGTAACACTGGAGAACAGTCCTGTGATTGGTAATGCTGGAGAACAGTCCTGTCCTTGGTAACAACAGGGAACAGTACTGTGATTGGTAACACAGGAGAACAGACCAGTGATTGGTAACACTGAGTCACGTCCTGTGAAAGGGAACACTGGAGAACAGTCCTGTGTTTGCTAACACTGAAGAACCATCCTGTGATTGGTAACACTGGAGAACAGTCCTGTGATTGGCAACACTGGAAAACAGTCCTGTGATTGGTAACACTGGAGAGCAGTCCAGTGATTGTTAACACTGGAGAAAATTCCTGTGATTGGAAACACTGCAGAGCAGTCCTGTGATTAGTAACACTGGAGAACATTCTTGTGATTGGTAACACTGGAGAACCATCCTGCGATTGGTAACACTGGAGAGCAGTCCTGCGATTGGTAACACCTGGGAACCGTCCTGTCCTTGGTAACACTGGAGAACAGTCCTGTGATTGGTAACGCTGGAGAGCAGTCCTGTGATTGGTAACACTGGGGAACCGTGCTGTGATTGGTAACACTGGAGAACAGTCTTGTGATTGGTAACACTGGAGAACAGTCCTGTGATTGGCAACACTGGAGAACCATCCTGTGATTGTTGACACTGGGGAACCGTCCTGCGATTGGTAATAATGGAGAGCAGTCCTGTGATTGGTAACACTGGAGGACTGTCCTGTGATTGGTAACACTGGAGAACAGTCCTGTGATTGGTAACACTGGGGAACAGTCCTATCCTTGGTAACACTGGAGAACAGTCCTGTGATTGGTAACACTGGAGCACATCCTGTGATTGGTAACGCTGGAGAACAGTCCTCTGTTTGGTAATGCTGGAGAACAGTCCTTTCCTTGGTAACTCTGGCGAACAGTCCGGTTCTTGTTAACAAAGGAGAACAGTCCTGTGATTGGTAACTTTGGAGAACATTCCTGTGACTGTTAACACTGGCGAACAGTTCTGTCCATGGAAACAATGGAGAACAGTCCTGTGATTGGTAACACTAGAGAAGAGTCCTATCCTTGGTAACACTGGAGGACAGACCTCCGATTGGTAACACTGGAGAACAGTCCAGTCCCTGGTATCACTGGGAAACCGTCCTGTGATTGGTAACACTGGAGAACAGTTCGGTGATTGTTAACGCTGTTGAACAGTACAGTCCTTGATAACACTGGGGAACCGTCCTGTGATTGGTAACACTGGAGAACAGTCCTGTGATTGGTAACAAAGGAGTACAGTCCTGTGATTGGTAACACCTGGGAACAGTCCTGAGATTGGTAACTCTGGAGAACAGTCCTATGATTGGTAACACAGGAGAACAGTCCTGTGATTGGTAACACTGGGGAAAAGTCCTGCCCTTGGTAACACTGGAGAACAGTCCTGTGACTGGTAACACTGGAGAATAGTCCTGTGATTGGTAACACTGGGGAACAGTCCTGCCCTTGGTAACAGTGGAGAACAGTCCTGTGATTGGTAACAGTGGAGAACAGTCCTCTGATTGGTAACACTGGGGAACAGTCCTGCCCTTGGTAACAATGGAGTACAGTCCTGTGAATGGTAACACTGGGAAACCGTCCTGTGATTGGTAACACTGGGGTACAGTCCTGCCCTTGGTAACACTGGAGAACAGTCCTGTGATTGTTAACACTTGAGAACAGTCCAGTCCTTGGTAACACAGGGAAAGCGCCCTGTGATTGATAACACTGGAGAACAGTCCTGTGATTGGTAATGCTGGAGAACAGTCCAGTCCTTGTTAACAATGGGGAACAGTCCTGTGATTGGTAACACAGGAGAACAGTCCAGTGATTGGTAACACTGGAGAAACGTCCTGTGATTGGTAACACTGGAGAACAGTAATTTGATTGGTAACAATGGAGAACCATCCTGTGATTGTTAACACTGGAGAACAGTCCTGTGATTGGTAACACTGGAGAACCGTCCTGTCCTTGGTAACAATGGAGAAAATCCTGTTATTGGTAACACCGGGGAACAGTCCTGCCCTTGGGACCACTGGAGATCTGTCCTGTCCTTGGTAACACTGGAGAACAGTCCTGTGATTGGTAACACTGGAGAACAGTCCTGTGATTGGTAACCCCGGAGAACCGTCCTGTGATTGGTAACACTGGAGAACAGTCCTGTGATTGGTAACACTGGAGAACCGTCCTGTGATTGGTAACACTGAAGAATAGTCCTGTGATTGGTAACAATGGAGAACCGTCCTGTGATTTGTAACACTGGAAAACAGTCCTGTGATTGGTAACACTGGAGAGCAGTCCAGTGATTGGTAACACTGGAGAAAAGTCCTGTGATTGGAAACACTGCCAAGCAGTCCTGTGATTAGTAACACTGGAGAACAGTCCTGTGATTGGTAATACTGGAGAGCAGTCCTGCGATTGGTAACACTGGAGAAAAGTCCTGTGATTGGAAACACTGCCAAGCAGTCCTGTGATTAGTAACACTGGAGAACAGTCCTGTGATTGGTAACACCTGGGAACCGTCCTGTCCTTGGTAACACTGGACAACAGTCTTGTGATTGGTAACGCTGGAGAGCAGTCCTGTGATTGGTAACACTGGAGAACAGTCTTCTCCTTGGTAACATTGGGGAACAGTCCTGTCCTTGGTAACAGTGGGGAACAGTCCTGTCTTTTTAACACTGGAGAACCATCCTGTGATTGGTAACACTGGAGAACAGTCCTGTCCTTGGTAACACTGGATAACATTCCTGTGATTGGTAACACTGGAGAACCGATCTGTGATTGGTAACACTTGGGAGCAGTTCTGTGATTGGTAACACTGGAGAACCGTCCTGTGATTGGTAACACTGGAGAACAGTCCTGTGATTGGTAACACTGGAGAACAGTCCTGTGATTGGTAACAACTGGGGAACAGTCCTGCCCGTGGTAACGCTGGAGAACAGTCCTGTGATTGGTAACACTGGAGAACAGTCCTGTGATTGGTAACACTGGAGAACAGTCCTGTGATTGGTAACACTGGGGAACAGTCCTGCCCGTGGTAACGCTGGAGAACAGTCCTGTGATTGGTAACACTGGAGAACAGTCCTGTGACTGTTAACACTGGCGAACAGTTCTGTCCATGGAAACAATGGAGTACAGTCCTGTGATTGGTAACACTAGAGAAGAGTCCTATCCTTGGTAACACTGGAGGACAGACCTCCGATTGGTAACACTGGAGAACAGTCCAGTCCCTGGTATCACTGGGAAACCGTCCTGTGATTGGTAACACTGGAGAACAGTTCGGTGATTGTTAACGCTGTTGAACAGTACAGTCCTTGGTAACACTGGGGAACCGTCCTGTGATTGGTAACACTGGAGAACAGTCCTGTGATTGGTAACAAAGGAGTACAGTCCTGTGATTGGTAACACCCGGGAACAGTCCTGAGATTGGTAACTCTGGAGAACAGTCCTATGATTGGTAACACAGGAGAACAGTCCTGTGATTGGTAACACTGGCGAAAAGTCCTGCCCTTGGTAACACTGGAGAACAGTCCTGTGACTGGTAACACTGGAGAATAGTCCTGTGATTGGTAACACTGGGGAATAGTCCTGCCCTTGGTAACAGTGGAGAACAGTCCTGTGATTGGTAACAGTGGAGAACAGTCCTCTGATTGGTAACACTGGGGAACAGTCCTGCCCTTGGTAACAATGGAGTACAGTCCTGTGAATGGTAACACTGGGAAACCGTCCTGTGATTGGTAACACTGGGGTACAGTCCTGCCCTTGGTAACACTGGAGAACAGTCCTGTGATTGTTAACACTTGAGAACAGTCCAGTCCTTGGTAACACAGGGAAAGCGCCCTGTGATTGATAACACTGGAGAACAGTCCTGTGATTGGTAATGCTGGAGAACAATCCAGTCCTTGTTAACAATGGGGAACAGTCCTGTGATTGGTAACACAGGAGAACAGTCCAGTGATTGGTAACACTGGAGAACAGTAATTTGATTGGTAACAATGGGGAACCATCCTGTGATTGTTAACACTGGAGAACAGTCCTGTGATTGGTAACACTGGAGAACCGTCCTGTCCTTGGTAACAATGGAGAAAATCCTGTTATTGGTAACACTGGGGAACAGTCCTGCCCTTGGGACCACTGGAGAACTGTCCTGTCCTTGGTAACACTGGAGAACAGTCCTGTGATTGGTAACACTGGAGAACAGTCCTGTGATTGGAAACCTTGGAGAAACGTCCTGTGATTGGTAACACTGGGATACCGTCCTGTGATTGGTAACAATGGGGAACAGTCCTGCCCTTGGTAACAGGGGAGAACAGTCCTGTGATTGGTAATACTGGAGAACAGTTTAGTCCTGGGTAACACAGGGAAACCGTCCTGTGATTGGTAACACTGGAGAACAGTGCTGTGATTGGTACACTGGAGAACTGTCCTGTGATTGGTAACACTGAAGAACCATCCTGTGATTGTTAACACTGGAGAACCGTCCTATCACTGGTAAAACTGGAGAACCGTTCTGTGAGTTTTAACACTGGAAAACCGTCCTGTCCTTGGTAACACTGGAGAACAGTCCTGTGATTGGTAACACTGGAGAACAGTCCTGTGATTGGCAACACTGGAGAACCATCCTGTGATTGTTGACACTGGGGAACCGTCCTGCGATTGGTAATAATGGAGAGCAGTCCTGTGATTGGTAACACTGGAGGACTGTCCTGTGATTGGTAACACTGGAGAACAGTCCTGTGATTGGTAACACTGGGGAACAGTCCTATCCTTGGTAACACTGGAGAACAGTCCTGTGATTGGTAACACTGGAGCACATCCTGTGATTGGTAACGCTGGAGAACAGTCCTCTGTTTGGTAATGCTGGAGAACAGTCCTTTCCTTGGTAACTCTGGCGAACAGTCCGGTTCTTGTTAACAAAGGAGAACAGTCCTGTGATTGGTAACTTTGGAGAACATTCCTGTGACTGTTAACACTGGCGAACAGTTCTGTCCATGGAAACAATGGAGAACAGTCCTGTGATTGGTAACACTAGAGAAGAGTCCTATCCTTGGTAACACTGGAGGACAGACCTCCGATTGGTAACACTGGAGAACAGTCCAGTCCCTGGTATCACTGGGAAACCGTCCTGTGATTGGTAACACTGGAGAACAGTTCGGTGATTGTTAACGCTGTTGAACAGTACAGTCCTTGATAACACTGGGGAACCGTCCTGTGATTGGTAACACTGGAGAACAGTCCTGTGATTGGTAACAAAGGAGTACAGTCCTGTGATTGGTAACACCTGGGAACAGTCCTGAGATTGGTAACTCTGGAGAACAGTCCTATGATTGGTAACACAGGAGAACAGTCCTGTGATTGGTAACACTGGGGAAAAGTCCTGCCCTTGGTAACACTGGAGAACAGTCCTGTGACTGGTAACACTGGAGAATAGTCCTGTGATTGGTAACACTGGGGAACAGTCCTGCCCTTGGTAACAGTGGAGAACAGTCCTGTGATTGGTAACAGTGGAGAACAGTCCTCTGATTGGTAACACTGGGGAACAGTCCTGCCCTTGGTAACAATGGAGTACAGTCCTGTGAATGGTAACACTGGGAAACCGTCCTGTGATTGGTAACACTGGGGTACAGTCCTGCCCTTGGTAACACTGGAGAACAGTCCTGTGATTGTTAACACTTGAGAACAGTCCAGTCCTTGGTAACACAGGGAAAGCGCCCTGTGATTGATAACACTGGAGAACAGTCCTGTGATTGGTAATGCTGGAGAACAGTCCAGTCCTTGTTAACAATGGGGAACAGTCCTGTGATTGGTAACACAGGAGAACAGTCCAGTGATTGGTAACACTGGAGAAACGTCCTGTGATTGGTAACACTGGAGAACAGTAATTTGATTGGTAACAATGGGGAACCATCCTGTGATTGTTAACACTGGAGAACAGTCCTGTGATTGGTAACACTGGAGAACCGTCCTGTCCTTGGTAACAATGGAGAAAATCCTGTTATTGGTAACACTGGGGAACAGTCCTGCCCTTGGGACCACTGGAGATCTGTCCTGTCCTTGGTAACACTGGAGAACAGTCCTGTGATTGGTAACACTGGAGAACAGTCCTGTGATTGGTAACCCCGGAGAACCGTCCTGTGATTGGTAACACTGGAGAACAGTCCTGTGATTGGTAACACTGGAGAACCGTCCTGTGATTGGTAACACTGAAGAATAGTCCTGTGATTGGTAACAATGGAGAACCGTCCTGTGATTTGTAACACTGGAAAACAGTCCTGTGATTGGTAACACTGGAGAGCAGTCCAGTGATTGGTAACACTGGAGAAAAGTCCTGTGATTGGAAACACTGCCAAGCAGTCCTGTGATTAGTAACACTGGAGAACAGTCCTGTGATTGGTAATACTGGAGAGCAGTCCTGCGATTGGTAACACTGGAGAAAAGTCCTGTGATTGGAAACACTGCCAAGCAGTCCTGTGATTAGTAACACTGGAGAACAGTCCTGTGATTGGTAACACCTGGGAACCGTCCTGTCCTTGGTAACACTGGACAACAGTCTTGTGATTGGTAACGCTGGAGAGCAGTCCTGTGATTGGTAACACTGGAGAACAGTCTTCTCCTTGGTAACATTGGGGAACAGTCCTGTCCTTGGTAACAGTGGGGAACAGTCCTGTCTTTTTAACACTGGAGAACCATCCTGTGATTGGTAACACTGGAGAACAGTCCTGTCCTTGGTAACACTGGATAACATTCCTGTGATTGGTAACACTGGAGAACCGATCTGTGATTGGTAACACTTGGGAGCAGTTCTGTGATTGGTAACACTGGAGAACCGTCCTGTGATTGGTAACACTGGAGAACAGTCCTGTGATTGGTAACACTGGAGAACAGTCTTGTGATTGGTAACAACTGGGGAACAGTCCTGCCCGTGGTAACGCTGGAGAACAGTCCTGTGATTGGTAACACTGGAGAACAGTCCTGTGATTGGTAACACTGGAGAACAGTCCTGTGATTGGTAACACTGGGGAACAGTCCTGCCCGTGGTAACGCTGGAGAACAGTCCTGTGATTGGTAACACTGGAGAACAGTCCTGTGACTGTTAACACTGGCGAACAGTTCTGTCCATGGAAACAATGGAGAACAGTCCTGTGATTGGTAACACTAGAGAAGAGTCCTATCCTTGGTAACACTGGAGGACAGACCTCCGATTGGTAACACTGGAGAACAGTCCAGTCCCTGGTATCACTGGGAAACCGTCCTGTGATTGGTAACACTGGAGAACAGTTCGGTGATTGTTAACGCTGTTGAACAGTACAGTCCTTGGTAACACTGGGGAACCGTCCTGTGATTGGTAACACTGGAGAACAGTCCTGTGATTGGTAACAAAGGAGTACAGTCCTGTGATTGGTAACACCCGGGAACAGTCCTGAGATTGGTAACTCTGGAGAACAGTCCTATGATTGGTAACACAGGAGAACAGTCCTGTGATTGGTAACACTGGCGAAAAGTCCTGCCCTTGGTAACACTGGAGAACAGTCCTGTGACTGGTAACACTGGAGAATAGTCCTGTGATTGGTAACACTGGGGAATAGTCCTGCCCTTGGTAACAGTGGAGAACAGTCCTGTGATTGGTAACAGTGGAGAACAGTCCTCTGATTGGTAACACTGGGGAACAGTCCTGCCCTTGGTAACAATGGAGTACAGTCCTGTGAATGGTAACACTGGGAAACCGTCCTGTGATTGGTAACACTGGGGTACAGTCCTGCCCTTGGTAACACTGGAGAACAGTCCTGTGATTGTTAACACTTGAGAACAGTCCAGTCCTTGGTAACACAGGGAAAGCGCCCTGTGATTGATAACACTGGAGAACAGTCCTGTGATTGGTAATGCTGGAGAACAATCCAGTCCTTGTTAACAATGGGGAACAGTCCTGTGATTGGTAACACAGGAGAACAGTCCAGTGATTGGTAACACTGGAGAACAGTAATTTGATTGGTAACAATGGGGAACCATCCTGTGATTGTTAACACTGGAGAACAGTCCTGTGATTGGTAACACTGGAGAACCGTCCTGTCCTTGGTAACAATGGAGAAAATCCTGTTATTGGTAACACTGGGGAACAGTCCTGCCCTTGGGACCACTGGAGAACTGTCCTGTCCTTGGTAACACTGGAGAACAGTCCTGTGATTGGTAACACTGGAGAACAGTCCTGTGATTGGAAACCTTGGAGAAACGTCCTGTGATTGGTAACACTGGGATACCGTCCTGTGATTGGTAACAATGGGGAACAGTCCTGCCCTTGGTAACAGGGGAGAACAGTCCTGTGATTGGTAATACTGGAGAACAGTTTAGTCCTGGGTAACACAGGGAAACCGTCCTGTGATTGGTAACACTGGAGAACAGTGCTGTGATTGGTACACTGGAGAACTGTCCTGTGATTGGTAACACTGAAGAACCATCCTGTGATTGTTAACACTGGAGAACCGTCCTATCACTGGTAAAACTGGAGAACCGTTCTGTGAGTTTTAACACTGGAAAACCGTCCTGTCCTTGGTAACACTGGAGAACAGTCCTGTGATTGGTAAAACTGGAGAACAGTCCTCTCCTTGGTAACACTGGGGAACAGTCCTGTGATTGGTAACAGTGGGGAACAGTCCTGTCTTGGTAACACTGGAGAACCATCCTGTGATTGGTAAAACTGGAGAACAGTCCTGTGATTGGTAACACTGGGGAACAGTCCTATCCTTGGTAACACTGGAGAACAGTCCTGTGATTGGTAACACTGGAGCACATCCTATGATTGGTAACGCTGGAGAACAGTCCTGTGTTTGGTAATGCTGGAGAACAGTCCTTTCCTTGGTAACTCTGGCGAACAGTCCGGTCCTTGTTAACAAAGGAGAACAGTCCTGTGATTGGTAACACTGGAGAACATTCCTGTGACTGTTAACACTGGCGAACAGTTCTGTCCTTGGAAACAATGGAGAACAGTCCTGTGATTGGTAACACTGGAGAACAGTCCTCTCCTTGGTAACACTGGAGAACATTCCTGTGATTGGTAACACTGGAGAACCGACCTGTGATTGGTAATGCTTGGGAACAGTTCTGTGATTGGTAACACTGGAGAACCGTCCTGTGATTGGTAACACTGGAGACCAGTCCTGTGATTGGTAACACTGGAGAACAGTCCTGTACTTGGTGACACTGGAGAACCGTCCTGTGATTGGTAACACTGGAGAACAGTCCTGTGATTGGTAACACTGGAGAACAGTCCAGTGATTGGTAACACTGGGGAACAGTCCTGCCCGTGGTAACGCTGGAGAACAGTCCTGTGATTGGTAACACTGGAGAACAGTCCTGTGATTGGTAATGCTGGAGAACAGTCCTGTCCTTGGTAACAACAGGGATCAGTACTGTGATTGGTAATACAGCAGAACAGTCCAGTGATTGGTAACACTGGAGACACGTCCTGTGAAAGGTAACACTGGAGAACAGTCCTGTGATTGGTAACACTGAAGAACCATCCTGTCATTGTTAACACTGGAGAACAGTCCTGTGATTGGCAACACTAGTGAACTGTCCTATGATTGTTAACACTGGAGAACAGTTCGGTGATTGGTAACACTGGAGAACCGTCCTGTCCTTGGTAACAATGG
This sequence comes from Carcharodon carcharias, assembly GCF_017639515.1. Lineage (NCBI taxonomy): Eukaryota > Metazoa > Chordata > Chondrichthyes > Lamniformes > Lamnidae > Carcharodon > Carcharodon carcharias. The sequence continues at coordinate 67,501,740 of NC_054479.1, forward strand.
AGAAAATCCTGTGATTGGTAACACTGGGGAACAGTCCTGCCCTTGGGAACACTGGAGAACTGTCCTGTCCTTGGTAACACTGGAGAACCGTCCTGTGTTTGCTAACACTGGAGAACAGTCCTGTGATTGGTAACCCTGGAGAACCGTCCTGTGATTGGTAACACTGGAGAACAGTCCTGTGATTGGTAACCCTGGAGAACCGTCCTGTGATTGGTAACACTGGAGAACAGTCCTGTGATTTGTAACACTGGAGAACCGTCCTGTGATTGGTAACACTGGAGAATAGTCCTGTGATTGGTAACAATGGAGAACCGTCCTGTGATTGGTAACACTGGAAAACAGTACTGTGATTGGTCACACTGGAGAGCAGTCCTGTGATTAGTAACACTGGAGAACAGTCCTGTGATTGGTAACACTGGAGAACCGTCCTGCGATTGGTAACACTGGAGAGCAGTCCTGCGATTGGTAACACCTGGGAACCATCCTGTCCTTGGTAACACTGGAGAACAGTCCTGTGATTGGTAACGCTGGAGAGCAGTCCTGTGATTGGTAACACTGGGGAACCATGCTGTGATTGGTAACACTGGAGAAGAGTCTTGTGATTGGTAACACTGGAGAACAGTCCTGTGATTGGCAACACTGGAAAACCATCCTGTGATTGTTGACACTGGGGAACCGTCCTGCGATTGGTAATAATGGAGAGCAGTCCTGTGATTGGTAACACTGGAGGACTGTCCTGTGATTGGTAACACTGGAGAACCGTCCTGTGATTGGTAACACTGGAGAACAGTCCTGTGATTGGTAACACTGGGGAACAGTCCTATCCTTGGTAACACTGGAGAACAGTCCTGTGATTGGTAACACTGGAGCACATCCTGTGATTGGTAACGCTGGAGAACAGTCCTGTGTTTGGTAATGCCGGAGAACAGTTCTTTCCTTGTTAACTCTGGCGAACAGTCCGGTCCTTGTTAACAAAGGAGAACAGTCCTGTGATTGGTAACACTGGAGAACATTCCTGTGACTGTTAACACTGGCGAACAGTTCTGTCCTTGGAAACAATGGAGAGCAGTCCTGTCCTTGGTAACACTGGAGAACATTCCTGTGATTGGTAACACTGGAGAACCGACCTGTGATTGGTAACACTTGGGAACAATTCTGTGATTGGTAACACTGGAGAACCGACCTGTGATTGGTAACACTTGGGAACAGTTCTGTGATTGGTAACACTGGAGAACCGTCCTGTGATTGGTAACACTGGAGAACAGTCCTGTGATTGGTAACACTGGAGAACAGTCCTGTGATTGGTAACACTGGAGAACAGTCCTGAGATTGGTAACACTGGGGAACAGTCCTGCCCGTGGTAATGCTGGAGAACAGTCCTGTGATTGGTAACACTGGAGAACAGTCCTGTGATTGGTAATGCTGGAGAACAGTCCTGTCCTTGGTAACAACAGGGAACAGTACTGTGATTGGTAACACAGGAGAACAGACCAGTGATTGGTAACACTGAGTCACGTCCTGTGAAAGGGAACACTGGAGAACAGTCCTGTGTTTGCTAACACTGAAGAACCATCCTGTGATTGGTAACACTGGAGAACAGTCCTGTGATTGGCAACACTGGAAAACAGTCCTGTGATTGGTAACACTGGAGAGCAGTCCAGTGATTGTTAACACTGGAGAAAATTCCTGTGATTGGAAACACTGCAGAGCAGTCCTGTGATTAGTAACACTGGAGAACAGTCTTGTGATTGGTAACACTGGAGAACCATCCTGCGATTGGTAACACTGGAGAGCAGTCCTGCGATTGGTAACACCTGGGAACCGTCCTGTCCTTGGTAACACTGGAGAACAGTCCTGTGATTGGTAACGCTGGAGAGCAGTCCTGTGATTGGTAACACTGGGGAACCGTGCTGTGATTGGTAACACTGGAGAACAGTCTTGTGATTGGTAACACTGGAGAACAGTCCTGTGATTGGCAACACTGGAGAACCATCCTGTGATTGTTGACACTGGGGAACCGTCCTGCGATTGGTAATAATGGAGAGCAGTCCTGTGATTGGTAACACTGGAGGACTGTCCTGTGATTGGTAACACTGGAGAACAGTCCTGTGATTGGTAACACTGGGGAACAGTCCTATCCTTGGTAACACTGGAGAACAGTCCTGTGATTGGTAACACTGGAGCACATCCTGTGATTGGTAACGCTGGAGAACAGTCCTCTGTTTGGTAATGCTGGAGAACAGTCCTTTCCTTGGTAACTCTGGCGAACAGTCCGGTTCTTGTTAACAAAGGAGAACAGTCCTGTGATTGGTAACTTTGGAGAACATTCCTGTGACTGTTAACACTGGCGAACAGTTCTGTCCATGGAAACAATGGAGAACAGTCCTGTGATTGGTAACACTAGAGAAGAGTCCTATCCTTGGTAACACTGGAGGACAGACCTCCGATTGGTAACACTGGAGAACAGTCCAGTCCCTGGTATCACTGGGAAACCGTCCTGTGATTGGTAACACTGGAGAACAGTTCGGTGATTGTTAACGCTGTTGAACAGTACAGTCCTTGATAACACTGGGGAACCGTCCTGTGATTGGTAACACTGGAGAACAGTCCTGTGATTGGTAACAAAGGAGTACAGTCCTGTGATTGGTAACACCTGGGAACAGTCCTGAGATTGGTAACTCTGGAGAACAGTCCTATGATTGGTAACACAGGAGAACAGTCCTGTGATTGGTAACACTGGGGAAAAGTCCTGCCCTTGGTAACACTGGAGAACAGTCCTGTGACTGGTAACACTGGAGAATAGTCCTGTGATTGGTAACACTGGGGAACAGTCCTGCCCTTGGTAACAGTGGAGAACAGTCCTGTGATTGGTAACAGTGGAGAACAGTCCTCTGATTGGTAACACTGGGGAACAGTCCTGCCCTTGGTAACAATGGAGTACAGTCCTGTGAATGGTAACACTGGGAAACCGTCCTGTGATTGGTAACACTGGGGTACAGTCCTGCCCTTGGTAACACTGGAGAACAGTCCTGTGATTGTTAACACTTGAGAACAGTCCAGTCCTTGGTAACACAGGGAAAGCGCCCTGTGATTGATAACACTGGAGAACAGTCCTGTGATTGGTAATGCTGGAGAACAGTCCAGTCCTTGTTAACAATGGGGAACAGTCCTGTGATTGGTAACACAGGAGAACAGTCCAGTGATTGGTAACACTGGAGAAACGTCCTGTGATTGGTAACACTGGAGAACAGTAATTTGATTGGTAACAATGGGGAACCATCCTGTGATTGTTAACACTGGAGAACAGTCCTGTGATTGGTAACACTGGAGAACCGTCCTGTCCTTGGTAACAATGGAGAAAATCCTGTTATTGGTAACACTGGGGAACAGTCCTGCCCTTGGGACCACTGGAGATCTGTCCTGTCCTTGGTAACACTGGAGAACAGTCCTGTGATTGGTAACACTGGAGAACAGTCCTGTGATTGGTAACCCCGGAGAACCGTCCTGTGATTGGTAACACTGGAGAACAGTCCTGTGATTGGTAACACTGGAGAACCGTCCTGTGATTGGTAACACTGAAGAATAGTCCTGTGATTGGTAACAATGGAGAACCGTCCTGTGATTTGTAACACTGGAAAACAGTCCTGTGATTGGTAACACTGGAGAGCAGTCCAGTGATTGGTAACACTGGAGAAAAGTCCTGTGATTGGAAACACTGCCAAGCAGTCCTGTGATTAGTAACACTGGAGAACAGTCCTGTGATTGGTAATACTGGAGAGCAGTCCTGCGATTGGTAACACTGGAGAAAAGTCCTGTGATTGGAAACACTGCCAAGCAGTCCTGTGATTAGTAACACTGGAGAACAGTCCTGTGATTGGTAACACCTGGGAACCGTCCTGTCCTTGGTAACACTGGACAACAGTCTTGTGATTGGTAACGCTGGAGAGCAGTCCTGTGATTGGTAACACTGGAGAACAGTCTTCTCCTTGGTAACATTGGGGAACAGTCCTGTCCTTGGTAACAGTGGGGAACAGTCCTGTCTTTTTAACACTGGAGAACCATCCTGTGATTGGTAACACTGGAGAACAGTCCTGTCCTTGGTAACACTGGATAACATTCCTGTGATTGGTAACACTGGAGAACCGATCTGTGATTGGTAACACTTGGGAGCAGTTCTGTGATTGGTAACACTGGAGAACCGTCCTGTGATTGGTAACACTGGAGAACAGTCCTGTGATTGGTAACACTGGAGAACAGTCCTGTGATTGGTAACAACTGGGGAACAGTCCTGCCCGTGGTAACGCTGGAGAACAGTCCTGTGATTGGTAACACTGGAGAACAGTCCTGTGATTGGTAACACTGGAGAACAGTCCTGTGATTGGTAACACTGGGGAACAGTCCTGCCCGTGGTAACGCTGGAGAACAGTCCTGTGATTGGTAACACTGGAGAACAGTCCTGTGATTGGTAATGCTGGAGAACAGTCCTGTCCTTGGTAACAACAGGGAACAGTCCAGTGATTGGTAACACTGCAGATGCGTCCTGTGAAAGGTAACACTGGAGAACAGTCCTGTGATTGGGAACAGTGATGAACCAACCTGTGATTGTTAACACTGGAGAACAGTCCTGCGATTGGCAACACTGGTGAACCGTCTTATGATTGTTAACACTGGAGAACCGTTCTCTGATTGGTAACACTGGAGAACCGTCCTGTCCTTGGTAACAATGGAGAAAATCCTGTGATTGGTAACACTGGGGAACAGTCCTGCCATTGGGAACACTGGAGAACTGTCCTGTCCTTGGTAACACTGGAGAACCGTCCTGTGTTTGCTAACACTGGAGAACAGTCCTGTGATTGGTAACCCTGGAGAACAGTTCGGTGATTGTTAATGCTGTTGAACAGTACAGTCCTTGATAACACTGGGGAACCGTCCTGTGATTGGTAACACTGGAGAACAGTCCTGTGATTGGTAACAAAGGAATACAGTCCTGTGATTGGTAACACCTGGGAACAGTCCTGAGATTGGTAACTCTGGAGAACAGTCCTATGATTGGTAACACAGGAGAACAGTCCTGTGATTGGTAACACTGGGGAAAAGTCCTGCCCTTGGTAACACTGGAGAACAGTCCTGTGACTGGTAACACTGGAGAATAGTCCTGTGATTGGTAACACTGGGGAACAGTCCTGCCCTTGGTAACAGTGGAGAACAGTCCTGTGATTGGTAACAGTGGAGAACAGTCCTCTGATTGGTAACACTGGGGAACAGTCCTGCCCTTGGTAACAATGGAGTACAGTCCTGTGAATGGTAACACTGGGAAACCGTCCTGTGATTGGTAACACTGGGGTACAGTCCTGCCCTTGGTAACACTGGAGAACAGTCCTGTGATTGTTAACACTTGAGAACAGTCCAGTCCTTGGTAACACAGGGAAAGCGCCCTGTGATTGATAACACTGGAGAACAGTCCTGTGATTGGTAATGCTGGAGAACAGTCCAGTCCTTGTTAACAATGGGGAACAGTCCTGTGATTGGTAACACAGGAGAACAGTCCAGTGATTGGTAACACTGGAGAAACGTCCTGTGATTGGTAACACTGGAGAACAGTAATTTGATTGGTAACAATGGGGAACCATCCTGTGATTGTTAACACTGGAGAACAGTCCTGTGATTGGTAACACTGGAGAACCGTCCTGTCCTTGGTAACAATGGAGAAAATCCTGTTATTGGTAACACTGGGGAACAGTCCTGCCCTTGGGACCACTGGAGATCTGTCCTGTCCTTGGTAACACTGGAGAACAGTCCTGTGATTGGTAACACTGGAGAACAGTCCTGTGATTGGTAACCCCGGAGAACCGTCCTGTGATTGGTAACACTGGAGAACAGTCCTGTGATTGGTAACACTGGAGAACCGTCCTGTGATTGGTAACACTGAAGAATAGTCCTGTGATTGGTAACAATGGAGAACCGTCCTGTGATTTGTAACACTGGAAAACAGTCCTGTGATTGGTAACACTGGAGAGCAGTCCAGTGATTGGTAACACTGGAGAAAAGTCCTGTGATTGGAAACACTGCCAAGCAGTCCTGTGATTAGTAACACTGGAGAACAGTCCTGTGATTGGTAATACTGGAGAGCAGTCCTGCGATTGGTAACACTGGAGAAAAGTCCTGTGATTGGAAACACTGCCAAGCAGTCCTGTGATTAGTAACACTGGAGAACAGTCCTGTGATTGGTAACACCTGGGAACCGTCCTGTCCTTGGTAACACTGGACAACAGTCTTGTGATTGGTAACGCTGGAGAGCAGTCCTGTGATTGGTAACACTGGAGAACAGTCTTCTCCTTGGTAACATTGGGGAACAGTCCTGTCCTTGGTAACAGTGGGGAACAGTCCTGTCTTTTTAACACTGGAGAACCATCCTGTGATTGGTAAAACTGGAGAACAGCCCTGTGATTGGTAACACTGGAGAACAGTCCTGTCCTTGGTAACACTGGATAACATTCCTGTGATTGGTAACACTGGAGAACCGATCTGTGATTGGTAACACTTGGGAGCAGTTCTGTGATTGGTAACACTGGAGAACCGTCCTGTGATTGGTAACACTGGAGAACAGTCCTGTGATTGGTAACACTGGAGAACAGTCCTGTGATTGGTAACAACTGGGGAACAGTCCTGCCCGTGGTAACGCTGGAGAACAGTCCTGTGATTGGTAACACTGGAGAACAGTCCTGTGATTGGTAACACTGGAGAACAGTCCTGTGATTGGTAACACTGGGGAACAGTCCTGCCCGTGGTAACGCTGGAGAACAGTCCTGTGATTGGTAACACTGGAGAACAGTCCTGTGATTGGTAATGCTGGAGAACAGTCCTGTCCTTGGTAACAACAGGGAACAGTCCAGTGATTGGTAACACTGCAGATGCGTCCTGTGAAAGGTAACACTGGAGAACAGTCCTGTGATTGGGAACAGTGATGAACCAACCTGTGATTGTTAACACTGGAGAACAGTCCTGCGATTGGCAACACTGGTGAACCGTCTTATGATTGTTAACACTGGAGAACCGTTCTCTGATTGGTAACACTGGAGAACCGTCCTGTCCTTGGTAACAATGGAGAAAATCCTGTGATTGGTAACACTGGGGAACAGTCCTGCCATTGGGAACACTGGAGAACTGTCCTGTCCTTGGTAACACTGGAGAACCGTCCTGTGTTTGCTAACACTGGAGAACAGTCCTGTGATTGGTAACCCTGGAGAACCGTCCTGTGATTTGTAACACTGGAGAACAGTCCTGTGATTGGTAACACTGGAGAACCGTCCTGTGATTGGTAACACTGGAGAATAGTCCTGTGATTGGTAACAATGGAGAACATTCCTGTGACTGTTAACACTGGCGAACAGTTCTGTCCTTGGAAACAATGGTGAACAGTCTTGTGATTGGTAAAACTAGAGAAGAGTCCTGTCCTTGGTAACACTGGAGGACAGACCTCCGATTGGTAACACTGGAGAACAGTCCAGTCCTTGGTTTCACTGGGAAACCGTCCTGTGATTGGTAACACTGGAGAACAGTTCGGTGATTGTTAACGCTGTTGAACAGTACAGTCCTTGGTAACACTGGGGAACCGTCCTGTAATTGGTAACACTGGAGAACAGTCCTGTGATTGGTAACAAAGGAGTACAGTCCTGTGATTGGTAACACCTGGGAACAGTCCTGAGATTGGTAACTCTGGAGAACAGTCCTATGATTGGTAACACAGGAGAACAGTCCTGTGATTGGTAACACTGAGGAAAAGTCCTGCCCTTGGTAACACTGGAGAACAGTCCTGTGACTGGTAACACTGGAGAATAGTCCTGTGATTGGTAACACTGGGGAACAGTCCTGCCCTTGGTAACACTGGAGAACAGTCCTGTGATTGGTAACACTGAGGAAAAGTCCTGCCCTTGGTAACACTGGAGAACAGTCCTGTGACTGGTAACACTGGAGAATAGTCCTGTGATTGGTAACACTGGGGAACAGTCCTGCCCTTGGTAACACTGGAGAACAGTCCTGTGATTGGTAACACTGGAGAACAGTCCTCTGATTGGTAACACTTGGGAACAGTCCTGCCCTTGGTAACAATGGAGTACAGTCCTGTGATTGGTAACACTGGGAAACCGTCCTGTGATTGGTAACACTGGGGTACAGTCCTGTCCTTGGTAACATTGGAGAACAGTCCTGTGATTGGTAACACTTGAGAACAGTCCAGTCCTTGGTAACAGAGGGAAAGCGCCCTGTGATTGGTAACACTGGAGAACAGTCCTGTGATATCTAATGCTGGAGAGCAGTCCTGTGATTGGTAACACTGGGGAACCGTGCTGTGATTGGTAACACTGGAGAACAGTCTTGTGATTGGTAACACTGGAGAACAGTCCTGTGATTGGTAACACTGGAGAACCATCCTGTGATTGGTGACAATGGAGAACCGTCCTGCGATTGGTAACTATGGAGAGCAGTCCTGTGATTGGTAACACTGGAGAACTGTCTTGTGATTGGTAACACTGGAGAACCGTTCCTGTGATTGGTAACACTGGAGAACAGTCCTGTGATTGGTAACACTGGAGCACAATCCTGTGATTGGTAATGCTGGAGAACAGTCCTGTGTTTGGTAATGCTGGAGAACAGTCCTGTGATTGGTAACAGTGGAGAACAGTCCTGTCCTTGGTAATACTGGAGAACATTCCTGTGATTGGTAACACTGGGGAACAGTCCTGAGATTGGTAACTCTGGAGAACAGTCCTGTGAATGGTAACACTGGAGAACAGTCCTGTGATTGGTTACACTGGGGAACAGTCCTGCCCTTGGTAACACTGGAGAACAGTCCTGTGATTGGTAACACTGGGAAACCGTCCTGTGATTGGTAACACTGGGGTACAGTGCTGCCCTTGGTAACACTGGAGAACCGTCCTGTGATTGGTAACACTGGGATACCGTCCTGTGATTGGTAACAATGGGGAACAGTCCTGCCCTTGGTAACAGGGGAGAACAGTCCTGTGATTGGTATCACTGGAGAACAGTCCAGTCCTGGGTAACACAGGGAAACCGTCCTGTGATTGGTAACACTGGAGAACAGTGCTGTGATTGGTAACACTGGGGAACCATCCTGTGATTGGTAACACTGGAGAACAGTCCTGTGATTGGTTACACTGGAGAACCGTCCTATCATTGGTAAAACTGGAGAACCGTTCAATGAGTTTTAACACTGGAAAACCGTCCTGTCCTTGGTAACACTGGAGAACAGTCCTGTGATTGGTAACACTGGAGAACAGTCCTGTGATTGGTAACACTGGAGAACAGTCCTCTCCTTGGTAACACTGGGGAACAGTCCTGTCCTTGGTAACAGTGGGGAACAGTCCTGTCCTTGGTAACACTGGAGAACCATCCTGTGATTGGTAAAACTGGAGAACATTCTTGTGATTGGTAACACTGGAAAACAGTCCTGTCCTTGCTAACACTGGAGAACATTCCTATGATTGGTAACACTGGAGAACCGACCTGTGATTGGTAACACTTGGGAACAGTTCCGTGATTGGTAACACTGGAGAACCGTCCTGTGATTGGTAACACTGGAGAACAGTCCTTTGATTGGTAACACTGGAGAACAGTCCTGTCCTTGGTGATACTGGAGAACCGTCCTGTGATTGGTAACACTGGAGAACAGTCCTGTGATTGGTAACACTGGAGAACAGTCCTGTGATTGGTAACACTGGAGAACCATCCTGTGATTGTTGACGCTGGGCAACCGTCCTGCGATTGGTAATAATGCAGAGCAGTCCTGTGATTGGTAACACTGGAGGACTGTCCTGTGATTGGTAACACTGGAGAACCGTCCTGTGATTGGCAACACTGGAGAACAGTCCTGTGATTGGTAACACTGGGGAAAAGTCCTATCCTTGGTAACACTGGAGAACAGTCCTGTGATTGGTAACATTGGAGAACAGTCCTGTGATTGGTAACGCTGGAAAACAGTCCTGTGTTTGGTAATGCTGGAGAACAGTCCTTTCCTTGGTAACTCTGGCGAACAGTCCGGTCCTTGTTAACAAAGGAGAACAGTCCTGTGATTGGTAACACTGGAGTTCATTCCTGTGACTGTTAACAATGGCGAACAGTTCTGTCCTTGGAAACAATGGAGAACAGTCCTGTGATTGGTAACACTAGAGAAGAGTCCTGTCCTTGGTAACACTGGAGGACAGACCTCCGATTGGTAACACTGGAGAATAGTTCGGTGATTGTTAACGCTGTTGAACAGTACAGTCCTTGGTAACACTGGGGAAACGTCCTGTGATTGGTAACACTGGAGAACAGTCCTGTGATTGGTAACAAAGGAGTACAGTCCTGTGATTGGTAACACCTGGGAACAGTCCTGAGATTGGTAACTCTGGAGAACAGTGATATGATTGGTAACACAGGAGAACAGTCCTGTGATTGGTAACACCTGGGAAAAGTCCTGCCCTTGGTAACACTGGAGAACAGTCCTGTGACTGGTAACACTGGAGAATAGTCCTGTGATTGGTAACACTGGGGAACAGTCCTGCCCTTGGTAACACTGGAGAACAGTCCTCTGATTGGTAACACTGGAGAACAGTCCTCTGATTGGTAACACTGGGGAACAGTCCTGCCCTTGGTAACAATGGAGTACAGTCCTGTGATTGGTAACACTGGGAAACCGTCCTGTGATTGGTAACACTGGGGTACAGTCCTGCCCTTGGTAACACTGGAGAACAGTCCTGTGATTGTTAACACTTGAGAACAGTCCAGTCCTTGGTAACACAGGGAAAGCGCCCTGTGATTGGTAACACTGGAGAACAGTCCTGTGATTGGTAATGCTGGAGAACAGTCCAGTCCTTGTTAACAATGGGGAACAGTCCTGTGATTGGTAACACAGGAGAACAGTCCAGTGATTGGTAACACTGGAGAAACGTCCTGTGATTGGTAACACTGGAGAACAGTAATTTGATTGGTAACAATGGAGAACCATTCTGTGATTGTTAACACTGGAGAACAGTCCTATGATTGGTAACACTGGAGAACCATCCTGACCTTGGTAACAATGGAGAAAAAGCTGTGATTGGTAACACTGGGGAACAGTCCTGCCCTTGGGACCACTGGAGAACTGTCCTGTCCTTGGTAACACTAGAGAACAGTCCTGTGATTGGTAACACTGGAGAACAGTCCTGTGATTGGAAACCTTGGAGAAAAGTCCTGTGATTGGTAACACTGGGATACCGTCCTGTGATTGTTAACAATGGGGAACAGTCCTGCCCTTGGTAACAGGGGAGAACAGTCCTGTGATTGGTAATACTGGAGAACAGTCCAGACCTGGGTAACACAGGGAAACCGTCCTGTGATTGGTAACACTGGAGAACCGTCCTGTGATTGGTAACACTGGTGAACAGTCCTGTGATTGGTAACACTGGGGAACAGTCCTGTGGTTGGTAACACTGGAGAACAGTCCTCTCCTTGGTAACACTGGGGAACAGTCCTGTCCTTGGTAACAGTGGGGAATAGTCCTGTCCTTGGTAACACTGGAGAACCATCCTGTGATTGGTAAAACTGGAGAAAAGTCCTGTGATTGGTAACACTGGAGAACAGTCCTGTCCTTGGTAACACTGGAGAACATTTCTGTGATTGGTAACACTGGAGAACCGACCTGTGATTGGTAACACTTGGGAACAGTTCTGTGATTGGTAACACTGGAGAACCGTCCTGTGATTGGTAACACTGGAGAACAGTCCTGTGATTGGTAACACTGGAGAACAGTCCTGTGATTGGTAACACTGGAGAACCATCCTGTGATTGTTGACACTGGGGAACCGTCCTGCGATTGGTAATAATGGCGAGCAGTCCTGTGATTGGTAACACTGGAGGACTGTCCTGTGATTTGTAACACTGGAGAACCGTCCTGTGATTGGCAACAGTGGAGAACAGTCCTGTGATTGGTAACACTGGGGAAAAGTCCTATCCTTGGTAACACTGGAGCACATCCTGTGATGGGTAACGCAGGAGAACAGTCCTGTGTTTGGTAATGCTGGATAACAATCCTTTCCTTGGTAACTCTGGCGAACAGTCCGGTCCTTGTTAACAAAGGAGAACAGTCTTGTGATTGGTAACACTGGAGAACATTCCTGTGACTGTTAACACTGGCGAACAGTTCTGTCGTTGGAAACAATGGAGAACAGTCCTGTGATTGGTAACACTAGAGAAGAGTCCTGTCCTTGGTAACACTGGAGGACAGACCTCCGATTGGAATCACTGGGGAACCGTCCTGTGATTGGTAACACTGGAGAACAGTCCTGTGATTGGTAACAAAGGAGTACAGTCCTGTGATTGGTAACACCTGGGAACAGTCCTGAGATTGGTAACTCTGGAGAACAGTCCTATGATTGGTAACACAGGAGAACAGTCCTGTGATTGGTAACACTGGGGAAAAGTCCTGCCCTTGGTAACACTGGAGAACAGTCCTGTGACTGGTAACACTGGAGAATATTCCTGTGATTGGTAACACTGGGGAACAGTCCTGCCCTTTGTAACACTGGAGAACAGTCCTGTGATTGGTAACACTGGAGAACAGTCCTCTGATTGGTAACACTGGGGAACAGTCCTGCCCTTGGTAACAATGGAGTACAGTCCTGTGATTGGTAACGCTGGAGAACAGTCCTGTGTTTGGTAATGCTGGAGAACAGTCCTGTGATTGGTAACACTGGAGAGCAGTCCTGTCCTTGGTAACACTGGAGAACATTCCTGAGATTGGTAACTCTGGAGAACAGTCCTATGATTGGTAACACTGGGGAAAATTCCTGCCCTTGGTAACACTGGAGAACAGTCCTGTGAATGGTAAAAATGGAGAACAGTCCTGTGATTGGTTACACTAGGGAACTGTCCTGCCCTTGGTAACACTGGAGAACAGTCCTGTGATTGGTAACACTGGGGAACAGTCCTGCCCTTGGTAACAATGTAGTACAGTCCTGTGATTGGTAACACTGGGAAACCGTCCTGTGATTGGTAACACTGGGGTACAGTCCTGCCCTTGGTAACACTGGCGAACAGTCCTGTGATTGTTAACACTTGAGAACAGTCCAGTCCTTGGTAACACAGGGAAAGCGCCCTGTGATTGGTAACACTGGAGAACAGTCCTGTGATTGGTAATGCTGGAGAACAGTCCAGTCCTTGTTAACAATGGGGAACAGTCCTGTGATTGGTAACACTGGAGAACAGTCCTGTGATTGGTAACACTGGAGAACAGTCCTGTGATTGGTAACACTGGAGAACCATCCTGTGATTGTTGACACTGGGGAACCGTCCTGCGATTGGTAATAATGGAGAGCAGTCCTGTGATTGGTAACACTGGAGGACTGTCCTGTGATTGGTAACACTGGAGAACCGTCCTGTGATTGGCAACACTGGAGAACAGTCCTGTGATTGGTAACACTGGGGAACAGTCCTATCCTTGGTAACACTGGAGCACATCCTGTGATTGGTAACGCAGGAGAACAGTCCTGTGTTTGGTAATGCTGGATAACAGTCCTTTCCTTGGTAACTCTGGCGAACAGTCCGGTCCTTGTTAACAAAGGAGAACAGTCTTGTGATTGGTAACACTGGAGAACATTCCTGTGACTGTTAACACTGGCGAACAGTTCTGTCCTTGGAAACAATGGAGAACAGTCCTGTGATTGGTAACACTAGAGAAGAGTCCTGTCCTTGGTAACACTGGAGGACAGGCCTCCGATTGGTAACACTGGAGAACAGTCCTATGATTGGTAACAAAGGAGTACAGTCCTGTGATTGGTAACACCTGGGAACAGTCCTGAGATTGGTAACTCTGGAGAACAGTCCTATGATTGGTAACACAGGAGAACAGTCCTGTGATTGGTAACACTGGGGAAAAGTCCTGCCCTTGGTAACACTGGAGAACAGTCCTGTGACTGGTAACACTGGAGAATAGTCCTGTGATTGGTAACACTGGGGAACAGTCCTGCCCTTTGTAACAGTGGAGAACAGTCCTGTGATTGGTAACACTGGAGAACAGTCCTCTGAGTGGTAACACTGGGGAACAGTCCTGCCCTTGGTAACAATGGAGTACAGTCCTGTGATTGGTAACACTGGGAAACCGTCCTGTGATTGGTAACACTGGGGTACAGTCCTGTCCTTGGTAACATTGGAGAACAGTCCTGTGATTGTTAACACTTGAGAACAGTACAGTCCTTGGTAACACAGGGAAACCGCCCTGTGATTGGTAACACTGGAGAACAGTCCTGTGATATGTAATGCTGGAGAGCAGTCCTGTGATTGGTAACACTGGGGAACCATGCTGTGATTGCTAACACTGGAGAACAGTCTTGTGATTGGTAACACTGGAGAACAGTCCTGTGATTGGTAACACTGGAGAACAGTCCTGTGATTGGTAACACTGGAGAACCATCCTGTGATTGTTGACACTGGGGAACCGTCCTGCGATTGGTAATAATGGAGAGCAGTCCTGTGATTGGTAACACTGGAGGACTGTCCTGTGATTTGTAACACTGGAGAACCGTCCTGTTATTGGCAACACTGGAGAACAGTCCTGTGATTGGTAACACTGGGGAAAAGTCCTATCCTTGGTAACACTGGAGCACATCCTGTGATGGGTAACGCAGGAGAACAGTCCTGTGTTTGGTAATGCTGGATAACAATCCTTTCCTTGGTAACTCTGGCGAACAGTCCGGTCCTTGTTAACAAAGGAGAACAGTCTTGTGATTGGTAACACTGGAGAACATTCCTGTGACTGTTAACACTGGCGAACAGTTCTGTCGTTGGAAACAATGGAGAACAGTCCTGTGATTGGTAACACTAGAGAAGAGTCCTGTCCTTGGTAACACTGGAGGACAGACCTCCGATTGGAATCACTGGGGAACCGTCCTGTGATTGGTAACACTGGAGAACAGTCCTGTGATTGGTAACAAAGGAGTACAGTCCTGTGATTGGTAACACCTGGGAACAGTCCTGAGATTGGTAACTCTGGAGAACAGTCCTATGATTGGTAACACAGGAGAACAGTCCTGTGATTGGTAACACTGGGGAAAAGTCCTGCCCTTGGTAACACTGGAGAACAGTCCTGTGACTGGTAACACTGGAGAATAGTCCTGTGATTGGTAACACTGGGGAACAGTCCTGCCCTTTGTAACACTGGAGAACAGTCCTGTGATTGGTAACACTGGAGAACAGTCCTCTGATTGGTAACGCTGGGGAACAGTCCTGCCCTTGGTAACAATGGAGTACAGTCCTGTGATTGGTAACGCTGGAGAACAGTCCTGTGTTTGGTAATGCTGGAGAACAGTCCTGTGATTGGTAACACTGGAGAACAGTCCTGTCCTTGGTAACACTGGAGAACATTCCTGAGATTGGTAACTCTGGAGAACAGTCCTATGATTGGTAACACTGGGGAAAATTCCTGCCCTTGGTAACACTGGAGAACAGTCCTGTGAATGGTAAAAATGGAGAACAGTCCTGTGATTGGTTACACTAGGGAACTGTCCTGCCCTTGGTAACACTGGAGAACAGTCCTGTGATTGGTAACACTGGGGAACAGTCCTGCCCTTGGTAACAATGTAGTACAGTCCTGTGATTGGTAACACTGGGAAACCGTCCTGTGATTGGTAACACTGGGGTACAGTCCTGCCCTTGGTAACACTGGAGAACAGTCCTGTGATTGTTAACACTTGAGAACAGTCCAGTCCTTGGTAACACAGGGAAAGCGCCCTGTGATTGATAACACTGGAGAACAGTCCTGTGATTGGTAATGCTGGAGAACAATCCAGTCCTTGTTAACAATGGGGAACAGTCCTGTGATTGGTAACACAGGAGAACAGTCCAGTGATTGGTAACACTGGAGAACAGTAATTTGATTGGTAACAATGGGGAACCATCCTGTGATTGTTAACACTGGAGAACAGTCCTGTGATTGGTAACACTGGAGAACCGTCCTGTCCTTGGTAACAATGGAGAAAATCCTGTTATTGGTAACACTGGGGAACAGTCCTGCCCTTGGGACCACTGGAGAACTGTCCTGTCCTTGGTAACACTGGAGAACAGTCCTGTGATTGGTAACACTGGAGAACAGTCCTGTGATTGGAAACCTTGGAGAAACGTCCTGTGATTGGTAACACTGGGATACCGTCCTGTGATTGGTAACAATGGGGAACAGTCCTGCCCTTGGTATCAGGGGAGAACAGTCCTGTGATTGGTAATACTGGAGAACAGTTTAGTCCTGGGTAACACAGGGAAACCGTCCTGTGATTGGTAACACTGGAGAACAGTGCTGTGATTGGTACACTGGAGAACTGTCCTGTGATTGGTAACACTGAAGAACCATCCTGTGATTGTTAACACTGGAGAACCGTCCTATCACTGGTAAAACTGGAGAACCGTTCTGTGAGTTTTAACACTGGAAAACCGTCCTGTCCTTGGTAACACTGGAGAACAGTCCTGTGATTGGTAACACTGGAGAACAGTCCTGTGATTGGTAAAACTGGAGAACAGTCCTCTCCTTGGTAACACTGGGGAACAGTCCTGTGATTGGTAACAGTGGGGAACAGTCCTGTCTTGGTAACACTGGAGAACCATCCTGTGATTGGTAAAACTGGAGAACAGTCCTGTGATTGGTAACACTGGAGAACAGTCCTATCCTTGGTAACACTGGAGAACAGTCCTGTGATTGGTAACACTGGAGCACATCCTATGATTGGTAACGCTGGAGAACAGTCCTGTGTTTGGTAATGCTGGAGAACAGTCCTTTCCTTGGTAACTCTGGCGAACAGTCCGGTCCTTGTTAACAAAGGAGAACAGTCCTGTGATTGGTAACACTGGAGAACATTCCTGTGACTGTTAACACTGGCGAACAGTTCTGTCCTTGGTAACAATGGAGAACAGTCCTGTGATTGGTAACACTGGAGAACAGTCCTCTCCTTGGTAACACTGGAGAACATTCCTGTGATTGGTAACACTGGAGAACCGACCTGTGATTGGTAATGCTTGGGAACAGTTCTGTGATTGGTAACACTGGAGAACCGTCCTGTGATTGGTAACACTGGAGACCAGTCCTGTGATTGGTAACACTGGAGAACAGTCCTGTCCTTGGTGACACTGGAGAACCGTCCTGTGATTGGTAACACTGGAGAACAGTCCTGTGATTGGTAACACTGGAGAACAGTCCAGTGATTGGTAACACTGGGGAACAGTCCTGCCCGTGGTAACGCTGGAGAACAGTCCTGTGATTGGTAACACTGGAGAACAGTCCTGTGATTGGTAATGCTGGAGAACAGTCCTGTCCTTGGTAACAACAGGGATCAGTACTGTGATTGGTAACACAGGAGAACAGTCCAGTGATTGGTAACACTGGAGACACGTCCTGTGAAAGGTAACACTGGAGAACAGTCCTGTGATTGGTAACACTGAAGAACCATCCTGTGATTGTTAACACTGGAGAACAGTCCTGTGATTGGCAACACTAGTGAACTGTCCTATGATTGTTAACACTGGAGAACAGTTCGGTGATTGGTAACACTGGAGAACCGTCCTGTCCTTGGTAACAATGGAGAAAATCCTGTGATTGGTAACACTGGGGAACAGTCCTGCCCTTGGGAACACTGGAGAACTGTCCTGTCCTTGGTAACACTGGAGAACCGTCCTGTGTTTGCTAACACTGGAGAACAGTCCTGTGATTGGTAACCCTGGAGAACCGTCCTGTGATTGGTAACACTGGAGAACAGTCCTGTGATTGGTAACCCTGGAGAACCGTCCTGTGATTGGTAACACTGGAGAACAGTCCTGTGATTTGTAACACTGGAGAACCGTCCTGTGATTGGTAACACTGGAGAATAGTCCTGTGATTGGTAACAATGGAGAACCGTCCTGTGATTGGTAACACTGGAAAACAGTACTGTGATTGGTCACACTGGAGACCAGTCCTGTGATTAGTAACACTGGAGAACAGTCCTGTGATTGGTAACACTGGAGAACCGTCCTGCGATTGGTAACACTGGAGAGCAGTCCTGCGATTGGTAACACCTGGGAACCATCCTGTCCTTGGTAACACTGGAGAACAGTCCTGTGATTGGTAACGCTGGAGAGCAGTCCTGTGATTGGTAACACTGGGGAACCATGCTGTGATTGGTAACACTGGAGAAGAGTCTTGTGATTGGTAACACTGGAGAACAGTCCTGTGATTGGCAACACTGGAAAACCATCCTGTGATTGTTGACACTGGGGAACCGTCCTGCGATTGGTAATAATGGAGAGCAGTCCTGTGATTGGTAACACTGGAGGACTGTCCTGTGATTGGTAACACTGGAGAACCGTCCTGTGATTGGTAACACTGGAGAACAGTCCTGTGATTGGTAACACTGGGGAACAGTCCTATCCTTGGTAACACTGGAGAACAGTCCTGTGATTGGTAACACTGGAGCACATCCTGTGATTGGTAACGCTGGAGAACAGTCCTGTGTTTGGTAATGCCGGAGAACAGTTCTTTCCTTGTTAACTCTGGCGAACAGTCCGGTCCTTGTTAACAAAGGAGAACAGTCCTGTGATTGGTAACACTGGAGAACATTCCTGTGACTGTTAACACTGGCGAACAGTTCTGTCCTTGGAAACAATGGAGAGCAGTCCTGTCCTTGGTAACACTGGAGAACATTCCTGTGATTGGTAACACTGGAGAACCGACCTGTGATTGGTAACACTTGGGAACAGTTCTGTGATTGGTAACACTGGAGAACCGACCTGTGATTGGTAACACTTGGGAACAGTTCTGTGATTGGTAACACTGGAGAACCGTCCTGTGATTGGTAACACTGGAGAACAGTCCTGTGATTGGTAACACTGGAGAACAGTCCTGTGATTGGTAACACTGGAGAACAGTCCTGAGATTGGTAACACTGGGGAACAGTCCTGCCCGTGGTAATGCTGGAGAACAGTCCTGTGATTGGTAACACTGGAGAACAGTCCTGTGATTGGTAATGCTGGAGAACAGTCCTGTCCTTGGTAACAACAGGGAACAGTACTGTGATTGGTAACACAGGAGAACAGACCAGTGATTGGTAACACTGAGTCATGTCCTGTGAAAGGGAACACTGGAGAACAGTCCTGTGTTTGCTAACACTGAAGAACCATCCTGTGATTGGTAACACTGGAGAACAGTCCTGTGATTGGCAACACTGGAAAACAGTCCTGTGATTGGTAACACAGGAGAGCAGTCCAGTGATTGTTAACACTGGAGAAAATTCCTGTGATTGGAAACACTGCAGAGCAGTCCTGTGATTAGTAACACTGGAGAACAGTCTTGTGATTGGTAACACTGGAGAACCATCCTGCGATTGGTAACACTGGAGAGCAGTCCTGCGATTGGTAACACCTGGGAACCGTCCTGTCCTTGGTAACACTGGAGAACAGTCCTGTGATTGGTAACGCTGGAGAGCAGTCCTGTGATTGGTAACACTGGGGAACCGTGCTGTGATTGGTAACACTGGAGAACAGTCTTGTGATTGGTAACACTGGAGAACAGTCCTGTGATTGGCAACACTGGAGAACCATCCTGTGATTGTTGACACTGGGGAACCGTCCTGCGATTGGTAATAATGGAGAGCAGTCCTGTGATTGGTAACACTGGAGGACTGTCCTGTGATTGGTAACACTGGAGAACAGTCCTGTGATTGGTAACACTGGGGAACAGTCCTATCCTTGGTAACACTGGAGAACAGTCCTGTGATTGGTAACACTGGAGCACATCCTGTGATTGGTAACGCTGGAGAACAGTCCTCTGTTTGGTAATGCTGGAGAACAGTCCTTTCCTTG
Organism: Carcharodon carcharias; assembly: GCF_017639515.1. Lineage (NCBI taxonomy): Eukaryota > Metazoa > Chordata > Chondrichthyes > Lamniformes > Lamnidae > Carcharodon > Carcharodon carcharias. Next base: position 67,521,591 of record NC_054479.1, read on the forward strand.
GTAACTCTGGCGAACAGTCCGGTTCTTGTTAACAAAGGAGAACAGTCCTGTGATTGGTAACTTTGGAGAACATTCCTGTGACTGTTAACACTGGCGAACAGTTCTGTCCATGGAAACAATGGAGAACAGTCCTGTGATTGGTAACACTAGAGAAGAGTCCTATCCTTGGTAACACTGGAGGACAGACCTCCGATTGGTAACACTGGAGAACAGTCCAGTCCCTGGTATCACTGGGAAACCGTCCTGTGATTGGTAACACTGGAGAACAGTTCGGTGATTGTTAACGCTGTTGAACAGTACAGTCCTTGATAACACTGGGGAACCGTCCTGTGATTGGTAACACTGGAGAACAGTCCTGTGATTGGTAACAAAGGAGTACAGTCCTGTGATTGGTAACACCTGGGAACAGTCCTGAGATTGGTAACTCTGGAGAACAGTCCTATGATTGGTAACACAGGAGAACAGTCCTGTGATTGGTAACACTGGGGAAAAGTCCTGCCCTTGGTAACACTGGAGAACAGTCCTGTGACTGGTAACACTGGAGAATAGTCCTGTGATTGGTAACACTGGGGAACAGTCCTGCCCTTGGTAACAGTGGAGAACAGTCCTGTGATTGGTAACAGTGGAGAACAGTCCTCTGATTGGTAACACTGGGGAACAGTCCTGCCCTTGGTAACAATGGAGTACAGTCCTGTGAATGGTAACACTGGGAAACCGTCCTGTGATTGGTAACACTGGGGTACAGTCCTGCCCTTGGTAACACTGGAGAACAGTCCTGTGATTGTTAACACTTGAGAACAGTCCAGTCCTTGGTAACACAGGGAAAGCGCCCTGTGATTGATAACACTGGAGAACAGTCCTGTGATTGGTAATGCTGGAGAACAGTCCAGTCCTTGTTAACAATGGGGAACAGTCCTGTGATTGGTAACACAGGAGAACAGTCCAGTGATTGGTAACACTGGAGAAACGTCCTGTGATTGGTAACACTGGAGAACAGTAATTTGATTGGTAACAATGGGGAACCATCCTGTGATTGTTAACACTGGAGAACAGTCCTGTGATTGGTAACACTGGAGAACCGTCCTGTCCTTGGTAACAATGGAGAAAATCCTGTTATTGGTAACACTGGGGAACAGTCCTGCCCTTGGGACCACTGGAGATCTGTCCTGTCCTTGGTAACACTGGAGAACAGTCCTGTGATTGGTAACACTGGAGAACAGTCCTGTGATTGGTAACCCCGGAGAACCGTCCTGTGATTGGTAACACTGGAGAACAGTCCTGTGATTGGTAACACTGGAGAACCGTCCTGTGATTGGTAACACTGAAGAATAGTCCTGTGATTGGTAACAATGGAGAACCGTCCTGTGATTTGTAACACTGGAAAACAGTCCTGTGATTGGTAACACTGGAGAGCAGTCCAGTGATTGGTAACACTGGAGAAAAGTCCTGTGATTGGAAACACTGCCAAGCAGTCCTGTGATTAGTAACACTGGAGAACAGTCCTGTGATTGGTAATACTGGAGAGCAGTCCTGCGATTGGTAACACTGGAGAAAAGTCCTGTGATTGGAAACACTGCCAAGCAGTCCTGTGATTAGTAACACTGGAGAACAGTCCTGTGATTGGTAACACCTGGGAACCGTCCTGTCCTTGGTAACACTGGACAACAGTCTTGTGATTGGTAACGCTGGAGAGCAGTCCTGTGATTGGTAACACTGGAGAACAGTCTTCTCCTTGGTAACATTGGGGAACAGTCCTGTCCTTGGTAACAGTGGGGAACAGTCCTGTCTTTTTAACACTGGAGAACCATCCTGTGATTGGTAACACTGGAGAACAGTCCTGTCCTTGGTAACACTGGATAACATTCCTGTGATTGGTAACACTGGAGAACCGATCTGTGATTGGTAACACTTGGGAGCAGTTCTGTGATTGGTAACACTGGAGAACCATCCTGTGATTGGTAACACTGGAGAACAGTCCTGTGATTGGTAACACTGGAGAACAGTCCTGTGATTGGTAACAACTGGGGAACAGTCCTGCCCGTGGTAACGCTGGAGAACAGTCCTGTGATTGGTAACACTGGAGAACAGTCCTGTGATTGGTAACACTGGAGAACAGTCCTGTGATTGGTAACACTGGGGAACAGTCCTGCCCGTGGTAACGCTGGAGAACAGTCCTGTGATTGGTAACACTGGAGAACAGTCCTGTGATTGGTAATGCTGGAGAACAGTCCTGTCCTTGGTAACAACAGGGAACAGTCCAGTGATTGGTAACACTGCAGATGCGTCCTGTGAAAGGTAACACTGGAGAACAGTCCTGTGATTGGGAACAGTGATGAACCAACCTGTGATTGTTAACACTGGAGAACAGTCCTGCGATTGGCAACACTGGTGAACCGTCTTATGATTGTTAACACTGGAGAACCGTTCTCTGATTGGTAACACTGGAGAACCGTCCTGTCCTTGGTAACAATGGAGAAAATCCTGTGATTGGTAACACTGGGGAACAGTCCTGCCATTGGGAACACTGGAGAACTGTCCTGTCCTTGGTAACACTGGAGAACCGTCCTGTGTTTGCTAACACTGGAGAACAGTCCTGTGATTGGTAACCCTGGAGAACAGTTCGGTGATTGTTAACGCTGTTGAACAGTACAGTCCTTGATAACACTGGGGAACCGTCCTGTGATTGGTAACACTGGAGAACAGTCCTGTGATTGGTAACAAAGGAGTACAGTCCTGTGATTGGTAACACCTGGGAACAGTCCTGAGATTGGTAACTCTGGAGAACAGTCCTATGATTGGTAACACAGGAGAACAGTCCTGTGATTGGTAACACTGGGGAAAAGTCCTGCCCTTGGTAACACTGGAGAATAGTCCTGTGACTGGTAACACTGGAGAATAGTCCTGTGATTGGTAACACTGGGGAACAGTCCTGCCCTTGGTAACAGTGGAGAACAGTCCTGTGATTGGTAACAGTGGAGAACAGTCCTCTGATTGGTAACACTGGGGAACAGTCCTGCCCTTGGTAACAATGGAGTACAGTCCTGTGAATGGTAACACTGGGAAACCGTCCTGTGATTGGTAACACTGGGGTACAGTCCTGCCCTTGGTAACACTGGAGAACAGTCCTGTGATTGTTAACACTTGAGAACAGTCCAGTCCTTGGTAACACAGGGAAAGCGCCCTGTGATTGATAACACTGGAGAACAGTCCTGTGATTGGTAATGCTGGAGAACAGTCCAGTCCTTGTTAACAATGGGGAACAGTCCTGTGATTGGTAACACAGGAGAACAGTCCAGTGATTGGTAACACTGGAGAAACGTCCTGTGATTGGTAACACTGGAGAACAGTAATTTGATTGGTAACAATGGGGAACCATCCTGTGATTGTTAACACTGGAGAACAGTCCTGTGATTGGTAACACTGGAGAACCGTCCTGTCCTTGGTAACAATGGAGAAAATCCTGTTATTGGTAACACTGGGGAACAGTCCTGCCCTTGGGACCACTGGAGATCTGTCCTGTCCTTGGTAACACTGGAGAACAGTCCTGTGATTGGTAACACTGGAGAACAGTCCTGTGATTGGTAACCCCGGAGAACCGTCCTGTGATTGGTAACACTGGAGAACAGTCCTGTGATTGGTAACACTGGAGAACCGTCCTGTGATTGGTAACACTGAAGAATAGTCCTGTGATTGGTAACAATGGAGAACCGTCCTGTGATTTGTAACACTGGAAAACAGTCCTGTGATTGGTAACACTGGAGAGCAGTCCAGTGATTGGTAACACTGGAGAAAAGTCCTGTGATTGGAAACACTGCCAAGCAGTCCTGTGATTAGTAACACTGGAGAACAGTCCTGTGATTGGTAATACTGGAGAGCAGTCCTGCGATTGGTAACACTGGAGAAAAGTCCTGTGATTGGAAACACTGCCAAGCAGTCCTGTGATTAGTAACACTGGAGAACAGTCCTGTGATTGGTAACACCTGGGAACCGTCCTGTCCTTGGTAACACTGGACAACAGTCTTGTGATTGGTAACGCTGGAGAGCAGTCCTGTGATTGGTAACACTGGAGAACAGTCTTCTCCTTGGTAACATTGGGGAACAGTCCTGTCCTTGGTAACAGTGGGGAACAGTCCTGTCTTTTTAACACTGGAGAACCATCCTGTGATTGGTAACACTGGAGAACAGTCCTGTCCTTGGTAACACTGGATAACATTCCTGTGATTGGTAACACTGGAGAACCGATCTGTGATTGGTAACACTTGGGAGCAGTTCTGTGATTGGTAACACTGGAGAACCATCCTGTGATTGGTAACACTGGAGAACAGTCCTGTGATTGGTAACACTGGAGAACAGTCCTGTGATTGGTAACAACTGGGGAACAGTCCTGCCCGTGGTAACGCTGGAGAACAGTCCTGTGATTGGTAACACTGGAGAACAGTCCTGTGATTGGTAACACTGGAGAACAGTCCTGTGATTGGTAACACTGGGGAACAGTCCTGCCCGTGGTAACGCTGGAGAACAGTCCTGTGATTGGTAACACTGGAGAACAGTCCTGTGATTGGTAATGCTGGAGAACAGTCCTGTCCTTGGTAACAACAGGGAACAGTCCAGTGATTGGTAACACTGCAGATGCGTCCTGTGAAAGGTAACACTGGAGAACAGTCCTGTGATTGGGAACAGTGATGAACCAACCTGTGATTGTTAACACTGGAGAACAGTCCTGCGATTGGCAACACTGGTGAACCGTCTTATGATTGTTAACACTGGAGAACCGTTCTCTGATTGGTAACACTGGAGAACCGTCCTGTCCTTGGTAACAATGGAGAAAATCCTGTGATTGGTAACACTGGGGAACAGTCCTGCCATTGGGAACACTGGAGAACTGTCCTGTCCTTGGTAACACTGGAGAACCGTCCTGTGTTTGCTAACACTGGAGAACAGTCCTGTGATTGGTAACCCTGGAGAACAGTTCGGTGATTGTTAACGCTGTTGAACAGTACAGTCCTTGATAACACTGGGGAACCGTCCTGTGATTGGTAACAAAGGAGTACAGTCCTGTGATTGGTAACACCTGGGAACAGTCCTGAGATTGGTAACTCTGGAGAACAGTCCTATGATTGGTAACACAGGAGAACAGTCCTGTGATTGGTAACACTGGGGAAAAGTCCTGCCCTTGGTAACACTGGAGAACAGTCCTGTGACTGGTAACACTGGAGAATAGTCCTGTGATTGGTAACACTGGGGAACAGTCCTGCCCTTGGTAACAGTGGAGAACAGTCCTGTGATTGGTAACAGTGGAGAACAGTCCTCTGATTGGTAACACTGGGGAACAGTCCTGCCCTTGGTAACAATGGAGTACAGTCCTGTGAATGGTAACACTGGGAAACCGTCCTGTGATTGGTAACACTGGGGTACAGTCCTGCCCTTGGTAACACTGGAGAACAGTCCTGTGATTGTTAACACTTGAGAACAGTCCAGTCCTTGGTAACACAGGGAAAGCGCCCTGTGATTGATAACACTGGAGAACAGTCCTGTGATTGGTAATGCTGGAGAACAGTCCAGTCCTTGTTAACAATGGGGAACAGTCCTGTGATTGGTAACACAGGAGAACAGTCCAGTGATTGGTAACACTGGAGAAACGTCCTGTGATTGGTAACACTGGAGAACAGTAATTTGATTGGTAACAATGGGGAACCATCCTGTGATTGTTAACACTGGAGAACAGTCCTGTGATTGGTAACACTGGAGAACCGTCCTGTCCTTGGTAACAATGGAGAAAATCCTGTTATTGGTAACACTGGGGAACAGTCCTGCCCTTGGGACCACTGGAGATCTGTCCTGTCCTTGGTAACACTGGAGAACAGTCCTGTGATTGGTAACACTGGAGAACAGTCCTGTGATTGGTAACCCCGGAGAACCGTCCTGTGATTGGTAACACTGGAGAACAGTCCTGTGATTGGTAACACTGGAGAACCGTCCTGTGATTGGTAACACTGAAGAATAGTCCTGTGATTGGTAACAATGGAGAACCGTCCTGTGATTTGTAACACTGGAAAACAGTCCTGTGATTGGTAACACTGGAGAGCAGTCCAGTGATTGGTAACACTGGAGAAAAGTCCTGTGATTGGAAACACTGCCAAGCAGTCCTGTGATTAGTAACACTGGAGAACAGTCCTGTGATTGGTAATACTGGAGAGCAGTCCTGCGATTGGTAACACTGGAGAAAAGTCCTGTGATTGGAAACACTGCCAAGCAGTCCTGTGATTAGTAACACTGGAGAACAGTCCTGTGATTGGTAACACCTGGGAACCGTCCTGTCCTTGGTAACACTGGACAACAGTCTTGTGATTGGTAACGCTGGAGAGCAGTCCTGTGATTGGTAACACTGGAGAACAGTCTTCTCCTTGGTAACATTGGGGAACAGTCCTGTCCTTGGTAACAGTGGGGAACAGTCCTGTCTTTTTAACACTGGAGAACCATCCTGTGATTGGTAAAACTGGAGAACAGCCCTGTGATTGGTAACACTGGAGAACAGTCCTGTCCTTGGTAACACTGGATAACATTCCTGTGATTGGTAACACTGGAGAACCGATCTGTGATTGGTAACACTTGGGAGCAGTTCTGTGATTGGTAACACTGGAGAACCGTCCTGTGATTGGTAACACTGGAGAACAGTCCTGTGATTGGTAACACTGGAGAACAGTCCTGTGATTGGTAACAACTGGGGAACAGTCCTGCCCGTGGTAACGCTGGAGAACAGTCCTGTGATTGGTAACACTGGAGAACAGTCCTGTGATTGGTAACACTGGAGAACAGTCCTGTGATTGGTAACACTGGGGAACAGTCCTGCCCGTGGTAACGCTGGAGAACAGTCCTGTGATTGGTAACACTGGAGAACAGTCCTGTGATTGGTAATGCTGGAGAACAGTCCTGTCCTTGGTAACAACAGGGAACAGTCCAGTGATTGGTAACACTGGAGATGCGTCCTGTGAAAGGTAACACTGGAGAACAGTCCTGTGATTGGGAACAGTGATGAACCAACCTGTGATTGTTAACACTGGAGAACAGTCCTGCGATTGGCAACACTGGTGAACCGTCTTATGATTGTTAACACTGGAGAACCGTTCTCTGATTGGTAACACTGGAGAACCGTCCTGTCCTTGGTAACAATGGAGAAAATCCTGTGATTGGTAACACTGGGGAACAGTCCTGCCATTGGGAACACTGGAGAACTGTCCTGTCCTTGGTAACACTGGAGAACCGTCCTGTGTTTGCTAACACTGGAGAACAGTCCTGTGATTGGTAACCCTGGAGAACCGTCCTGTGATTTGTAACACTGGAGAACAGTCCTGTGATTGGTAACACTGGAGAACCGTCCTGTGATTGGTAACACTGGAGAATAGTCCTGTGATTGGTAACAATGGAGAACATTCCTGTGACTGTTAACACTGGCGAACAGTTCTGTCCTTGGAAACAATGGTGAACAGTCTTGTGATTGGTAAAACTAGAGAAGAGTCCTGTCCTTGGTAACACTGGAGGACAGACCTCCGATTGGTAACACTGGAGAACAGTCCAGTCCTTGGTTTCACTGGGAAACCGTCCTGTGATTGGTAACACTGGAGAACAGTTCGGTGATTGTTAACGCTGTTGAACAGTACAGTCCTTGGTAACACTGGGGAACCGTCCTGTAATTGGTAACACTGGAGAACAGTCCTGTGATTGGTAACAAAGGAGTACAGTCCTGTGATTGGTAACACCTGGGAACAGTCCTGAGATTGGTAACTCTGGAGAACAGTCCTATGATTGGTAACACAGGAGAACAGTCCTGTGATTGGTAACACTGAGGAAAAGTCCTGCCCTTGGTAACACTGGAGAACAGTCCTGTGACTGGTAACACTGGAGAATAGTCCTGTGATTGGTAACACTGGGGAACAGTCCTGCCCTTGGTAACACTGGAGAACAGTCCTGTGATTGGTAACACTGAGGAAAAGTCCTGCCCTTGGTAACACTGGAGAACAGTCCTGTGACTGGTAACACTGGAGAATAGTCCTGTGATTGGTAACACTGGGGAACAGTCCTGCCCTTGGTAACACTGGAGAACAGTCCTGTGATTGGTAACACTGGAGAACAGTCCTCTGATTGGTAACACTTGGGAACAGTCCTGCCCTTGGTAACAATGGAGTACAGTCCTGTGATTGGTAACACTGGGAAACCGTCCTGTGATTGGTAACACTGGGGTACAGTCCTGTCCTTGGTAACATTGGAGAACAGTCCTGTGATTGGTAACACTTGAGAACAGTCCAGTCCTTGGTAACAGAGGGAAAGCGCCCTGTGATTGGTAACACTGGAGAACAGTCCTGTGATATCTAATGCTGGAGAGCAGTCCTGTGATTGGTAACACTGGGGAACCGTGCTGTGATTGGTAACACTGGAGAACAGTCTTGTGATTGGTAACACTGGAGAACAGTCCTGTGATTGGTAACACTGGAGAACCATCCTGTGATTGGTGACAATGGAGAACCGTCCTGCGATTGGTAACTATGGAGAGCAGTCCTGTGATTGGTAACACTGGAGAACTGTCTTGTGATTGGTAACACTGGAGAACCGTTCCTGTGATTGGTAACACTGGAGAACAGTCCTGTGATTGGTAACACTGGAGCACAATCCTGTGATTGGTAATGCTGGAGAACAGTCCTGTGTTTGGTAATGCTGGAGAACAGTCCTGTGATTGGTAACAGTGGAGAACAGTCCTGTCCTTGGTAATACTGGAGAACATTACTGTGATTGGTAACACTGGGGAACAGTCCTGAGATTGGTAACTCTGGAGAACAGTCCTGTGAATGGTAACACTGGAGAACAGTCCTGTGATTGGTTACACTGGGGAACAGTCCTGCCCTTGGTAACACTGGAGAACAGTCCTGTGATTGGTAACACTGGGAAACCGTCCTGTGATTGGTAACACTGGGGTACAGTGCTGCCCTTGGTAACACTGGAGAACTGTCCTGTCCTTGGTAACACTGGAGAACCGTCCTGTGTTTGCTAACACTGGAGAACAGTCCTGTGATTGGTAACCCTGGAGAACAGTTCGGTGATTGTTAACGCTGTTGAACAGTACAGTCCTTGATAACACTGGGGAACCGTCCTGTGATTGGTAACACTGGAGAACAGTCCTGTGATTGGTAACAAAGGAGTACAGTCCTGTGATTGGTAACACCTGGGAACAGTCCTGAGATTGGTAACTCTGGAGAACAGTCCTATGATTGGTAACACAGGAGAACAGTCCTGTGATTGGTAACACTGGGGAAAAGTCCTGCCCTTGGTAACACTGGAGAACAGTCCTGTGACTGGTAACACTGGAGAATAGTCCTGTGATTGGTAACACTGGGGAACAGTCCTGCCCTTGGTAACAGTGGAGAACAGTCCTGTGATTGGTAACAGTGGAGAACAGTCCTCTGATTGGTAACACTGGGGAACAGTCCTGCCCTTGGTAACAATGGAGTACAGTCCTGTGAATGGTAACACTGGGAAACCGTCCTGTGATTGGTAACACTGGGGTACAGTCCTGCCCTTGGTAACACTGGAGAACAGTCCTGTGATTGTTAACACTTGAGAACAGTCCAGTCCTTGGTAACACAGGGAAAGCGCCCTGTGATTGATAACACTGGAGAACAGTCCTGTGATTGGTAATGCTGGAGAACAGTCCAGTCCTTGTTAACAATGGGGAACAGTCCTGTGATTGGTAACACAGGAGAACAGTCCAGTGATTGGTAACACTGGAGAAACGTCCTGTGATTGGTAACACTGGAGAACAGTAATTTGATTGGTAACAATGGGGAACCATCCTGTGATTGTTAACACTGGAGAACAGTCCTGTGATTGGTAACACTGGAGAACCGTCCTGTCCTTGGTAACAATGGAGAAAATCCTGTTATTGGTAACACTGGGGAACAGTCCTGCCCTTGGGACCACTGGAGATCTGTCCTGTCCTTGGTAACACTGGAGAACAGTCCTGTGATTGGTAACACTGGAGAACAGTCCTGTGATTGGTAACCCCGGAGAACCGTCCTGTGATTGGTAACACTGGAGAACAGTCCTGTGATTGGTAACACTGGAGAACCGTCCTGTGATTGGTAACACTGAAGAATAGTCCTGTGATTGGTAACAATGGAGAACCGTCCTGTGATTTGTAACACTGGAAAACAGTCCTGTGATTGGTAACACTGGAGAGCAGTCCAGTGATTGGTAACACTGGAGAAAAGTCCTGTGATTGGAAACACTGCCAAGCAGTCCTGTGATTAGTAACACTGGAGAACAGTCCTGTGATTGGTAATACTGGAGAGCAGTCCTGCGATTGGTAACACTGGAGAAAAGTCCTGTGATTGGAAACACTGCCAAGCAGTCCTGTGATTAGTAACACTGGAGAACAGTCCTGTGATTGGTAACACCTGGGAACCGTCCTGTCCTTGGTAACACTGGACAACAGTCTTGTGATTGGTAACGCTGGAGAGCAGTCCTGTGATTGGTAACACTGGAGAACAGTCTTCTCCTTGGTAACATTGGGGAACAGTCCTGTCCTTGGTAACAGTGGGGAACAGTCCTGTCTTTTTAACACTGGAGAACCATCCTGTGATTGGTAAAACTGGAGAACAGCCCTGTGATTGGTAACACTGGAGAACAGTCCTGTCCTTGGTAACACTGGATAACATTCCTGTGATTGGTAACACTGGAGAACCGATCTGTGATTGGTAACACTTGGGAGCAGTTCTGTGATTGGTAACACTGGAGAACCGTCCTGTGATTGGTAACACTGGAGAACAGTCCTGTGATTGGTAACACTGGAGAACAGTCCTGTGATTGGTAACAACTGGGGAACAGTCCTGCCCGTGGTAACGCTGGAGAACAGTCCTGTGATTGGTAACACTGGAGAACAGTCCTGTGATTGGTAACACTGGAGAACAGTCCTGTGATTGGTAACACTGGGGAACAGTCCTGCCCGTGGTAACGCTGGAGAACAGTCCTGTGATTGGTAACACTGGAGAACAGTCCTGTGATTGGTAATGCTGGAGAACAGTCCTGTCCTTGGTAACAACAGGGAACAGTCCAGTGATTGGTAACACTGGAGATGCGTCCTGTGAAAGGTAACACTGGAGAACAGTCCTGTGATTGGGAACAGTGATGAACCAACCTGTGATTGTTAACACTGGAGAACAGTCCTGCGATTGGCAACACTGGTGAACCGTCTTATGATTGTTAACACTGGAGAACCGTTCTCTGATTGGTAACACTGGAGAACCGTCCTGTCCTTGGTAACAATGGAGAAAATCCTGTGATTGGTAACACTGGGGAACAGTCCTGCCATTGGGAACACTGGAGAACTGTCCTGTCCTTGGTAACACTGGAGAACCGTCCTGTGTTTGCTAACACTGGAGAACAGTCCTGTGATTGGTAACCCTGGAGAACCGTCCTGTGATTTGTAACACTGGAGAACAGTCCTGTGATTGGTAACACTGGAGAACCG